>NC_134124.1:30718470-31022637 GCF_040939455.1 Microcebus murinus
AAAAATTGATGTACTGTGATCACTATTCTGGCTGTATTTTAACAATGTTTTTTTTAAAGGCCAGGGACTTTATTATAAACTCTTCTGCATAATTTCTGAATGATAAAATTGTAGACCCATAAGCACTTTCAGTATAAACATCAAATCAGTTTGTGCTTATGTTTTGTGCTGGGTAGTACTCAAAGGAATAGTGATATGTATTATATAAAAAATAAAGACAATTAGTTCCTGCAACCTTCAGTATGCTTAAAATCTATGTGATAAAGTAAGACATGAATCCAGTAAAAGTGACCTAGTAATATTAGAATAACAGTTCAACAACAATATGAGGTGTCCAAAGGCAGGACAAGATTAATTAAATTATATGTAATAAAATGTTCCAGGCAATGGCTGCTTTGAAATGGGAGAAAAGAGCATTTCCTATGAGATACTATAACTCCTAAACTAGAAAGGATTCTTTGTGGATGAGGAAATACTTTATATTGAATAAAAAAGGTAGCATACATTTAACAAAACAAATTCCATGTGAAAGGAGAAGATGTGGAGCTAGCCGGGTACAAAAAGTGCTTGGATGTGTATAACCAATTGTGTGGGAATTCTAAAACATTGCCAGAAATAGAAGGATTTAGGCAAAATTGAATCACATATTCATTTATCAAACATATATGTGTTGAGCAATCACCCTGTGTTAGGTATACACTTAGGTACTAGGAATATAGCAGTGAATAACAGCAACAACAACAACAAAAAATATCCCGACCGTGAAGTTTATGCAAATATTGTAAGGCAGGTATTAGACAATAAGCGCTTGATACCACTGAATATCCTGTGTGGGAAACATGAGGCATTTATCTTCTTGGTTCTGTTGCTTTTCACTTGTGCATAGACAGGCAGAAACCATAATGTATACATAAAATGAAAGCATCCATTCAACTTGTTGAAAATTTAACAATATTGTTCATCACCATGTACATAGAAAAATATGATATTGGATGACTGAATGTTTTACATTTTTCTGGGTTGCTTTAGTATTATATAGACTTAGCCAAAGAAAAAATAAATGAGAACGTAATTATCGCATTTACTTAAAAAGAAAGAATTAAAAGTGACTAAACACTGTGGGTATTTGAGTGGTTATTTCTGCCTTTCTGTGTAACCTTAAACGGACGACTTTCAGTTAATAACTTTCCCTTTTCCATGCATGGAATGGGTGGCCTGAGGGGGCCATCTTCAAGCAGAATATAAATGCCAAGTATAAGAAACCAAATCAATGAGTATCACTTTCTTACAGCTTTTTATCCAGAGAACTTTATTCGTTTTTATCTGCATGGCTCATTCATATGTAATGTTTGTCTTTTATATTATTTTGTATAATTATGACGGTTTCATAGAAAGAATGACGAAACTATTTTCTAAAAAACAAAACAAAACAAAACAAAAAAAAAACCCAAAACAGTATCACTGAATTTAAATGTGGTTAAAAGCTTTATTCCCCCTGGGCAAAGATGATCAAGCAGTCAACAAACACTTATCATGTAAACAAGCTATATTTTAAATAGATTTATGAAAGGTACTAAAGAAGTAGAGATGTTTAAAACATATATATTGCTCCCATTTAGTTTATAATATAATTGGGAAAATGGAGCACAAAACCCAAGACGCAAATTTTAATGATAATAAACCAATATGACATAGGCTAAGTTCTGGATGGTTGGCCTGGATAAAAATAACTAGAAAATAGAAAGACAAGTGTTTCTATCCTGGCTGTGCCATTTGTTACTTGCGTAACATCACGTAAGTTAATTTTGCTAAACCTTAATTTTGTCTTCTGTAAAATGGTTCTAATAACCGCCATTTTGTCGGCTGTTATAAGGTTTAGAAATTAAAAGCAGTAAGTCCCTGTCATGTAAGAAGCATTTGCATCATTACTAACTACTCTTTATTGTGTAGGTGTTATTAAATAACTATATACTAGGTCTTGTGCTAATTGCTTTACATTTATTAGCTAATTAAGGTTTCACAATATTTTATAGATGAACAGAATAAGGTTTGGAGAGGAAAGGAACTTGACCAATGTCCCACAGTGAGAAAGCAAATGTAAGGGTCAGGATTTGAACCCAGGGCCAAGCCCAAACCCAAGCTCCTAATTATAGTACCGCCAACTTTCCTGGAGCACTTGAATAGCTAATAGGATTAAAACAATTTCTTCACCATAAACCAAAAAGGTCAGAGACGTTTTTGTGGAGGCCATGTAACTTGTCCTGCTCTTCGATAAAGAAACTGGAGCTAAACATGTTGAGATGAAGAAGAAAAGGACATTCTAAAGAGAATTAAAAAATCCACGTGAGGCTCTGGAGAGGGTGCACATGGATCAGGCTGGGAGAGCAGTGAGCTTCTGTGCAGTGGTGATAGAACGAATGTTTGCAAGAATAGGTTGGTATCAAACTGTGGAGATGATTGAATATGAGGCAAAGAAATCTGCACTTTATTCTCTAAGGAATTGGGCACCTTTGATGATTTTTAAGCCGATGCATAAGATAATGGAATAAAACAGACTTTCAATTGACCAATCAATAGCTATTGGGAACGGATGTCATTCAGAGTGGCATTTTAAGAAGGTTATTCCAGCTTATGAAGGATGAATTGGAGAAGAAGAAAAAAAAAAACCTCTTAAAATGGTTGTTTTCAATAGCTGTGTCATGACCACTGGGAGAAGTGTCACAACTAACAAGTCACTGATAGTAAAGTATTGGTTTGCCAAAGATTAGCTGCTTTGTACATTAGAGCAGATTCAAGGTCATAGCTAGAGTAATGTCACTCTCCTTCACTCAGATTCCAAGTGCCTTCTTGAGAAGGGGAAAGGTGGTGTTACGATCTGGTGCAGCCTTGCCAGGACCCTAGGAATGTCCCCAGGAACGGGTGCTGCATTGCCACCCTTCATGTGTTTTGGCACAGAAAAGCTTGAAGAAGAGCTACATTAAAGGATTGTTGCAACAGTCCAGGCAAAAGTACACAGATGGCGAAAGGGTCAGGGGTCTGGAAATGGAACCACACTATAAAAGATGTGGGAGTGGTATTTGCTAGTTATTGATATTTGGATGATTAGGGGGTCAAGGGAAAGAAAGAAATGAGCCCTGAATGACTCAAAGGATTTTTATATTTGAGACTATTGAGGGCATTTGGAGAAAGAGCTTGCTTTGCTTTGAGGGTGAGTTCATGAGTTTGGTGGTAGAACTTGTTGAGTTTTGAGCATGTTAACCAAGTGGAAAAACCCAGAGGGCAGTTTGAATAACTAGAGCTTGTAAGGAAGGGTCAGAGTGGAAAGCAGCTTTTGTGAGTCATCCATTTTGAGGTGATGAAATATTGTCTATGTTACCAATTTAAAAAATGTTTTAAAGGCTGGTGAGTGGGTTTCCTAACAATAGAAGTTAACATTTATGAAGCACTTGCTATGTGCTAGGAACGGAACTCAAAATAGCACATACATCATTTATTCTTAATGACAGCCCATGAGGCAAAGTAGTATTATACACATTTTAAGATGAGGAAACAGCCACAGAGAGGCAAAATAGCTCAGTCATGGCCACACAGCAAGCAGGTGGTAGAGCTGGGATTCTCTCCCAGGTAGGCTGGTTCCAAAAACTGAGCACTTAGCTACCATTTCATACTCCACAATATAAGCACATGAATATAAAGCTCTCCCACAGGGAAATCAGTCATGTAGAAGTCACATTCCAGTAAAGCATGAACATGACTTGGCAACCCCAGTATAATCAGATAGCCCCCCTCACTCAAGATATCTTAAGAGTAAATCATATATATCAAACTATAAATGATACCCACTGAGGGTACCCACCTCCTCACTAAGAAAGTGGTGGAAGTAAGCAACACTGATAGCCATTTATAGCTTTTTAGAAAAATCTCTCATTTTGTCTGGCCTTGATTTCTTTTTATCTTTCATTGACTACGTTTTGCTGATCCTGTTCAATAAAGCCCAGGCCCCCCCTCCCCTGCTTTTATTGTGTGAAATAGTTGCATCCTTGTAACCGGGTCTTTATTTTTATCGGCAGAAAATTCCACTTACTCCCTTGTATTAAAGTTAATTTAACTATAGAACCTATATCAATAATGCCATTTAAAAGAGGCTGCTTCTAATACTCTGTTGCAAAATGTCTGCAGAGAATTCCGGATTTACTATCACCACTTCCCTTGCTGCTAGCCGGGCCTTGCAGCTTCCTTTCCCTTCTACATCTGAGCACTCTCTGTTCTCTGGCCAGCTGCCTTCTGTTCAGCCCCTGTGTGTTCTCCATTCTCTGCTCTGCCTTAATGATAAGTAGAGTTTCATCCTGAGCACATCAGGGTAGAGGTGGGGGTTACTTCTTTATTTGGGTCCAAGCGAAAAACATACCCTCCTATTGGCAAACCATGAAAAGTATGACACTTTGAGTTTAACAAGATTAAGTAATCCTTCTTTGGATACAGCAATGTGGCCAGCGTGGGGGAAGAGAGTGTTTTTCTTCTTGGACCAATTCTCATTCTGTATCTGGTGGCTTACACAAGACTTCCAAAATACAAGATGCCTAGGGGCCAGGGGATATATTGTTGGGATATACTATAGTTAAAATGACTGTTTTTTGTGTTTGGTTTGGTTTTTTTTTTTTTTCCAGTTTTTCCAAAATGATAATTGTTATAAGTAGAGCACTAGAATTTACCTCCTGATGTTGAAATTGCTTAATTTCAAAGAGATGGCCAGTCAAAAGCTTGGGTGTCTCCTCTTCTCATTGGCTTGCTGTGTTTTTAGCTCAGGTTTCCATGGAAAGCAAGCAGTCATTTTCACCAATAACTTAACTTATACCAAATACTTGACCTTGGAATCAGCAATTTACATCCTTATAAAAGAGGTCACTTAGGGAATTTAACTGTGTAATCCCAGCCCCCATGTGGCAGGAGATGAGTAGAAATGGAACAAAGCTGGTGAGACACCATTTGAAACAATTTGAATTGGGAAATCATTTCTTTTTGACTTTGTTTTAAAAATGGAACCTACTTTAAAATGGTACAGGAAGGGAGAAGGATGCAGTTAAAGTCTGTAGAAATAGTGACTCAAAAACTCTGTTCGAGGACTCAAGAAAGCAATCCTGTTGTCACAATTGGAGGGAAACCAGAAAGAATTTCGGTTTTTACTGTCCTAATAGATACTTTTCCAACACCTTTCCTTCAAACACCATGCCCTCCCTTTTATTTTGCCTTTATTAATAAAACTAATGGAGAGAAACACCTTTTAAACTTGAACCAGGAAACAGAGGTTTTGCAAGTGCTAATATTTTGGTGTGGGCTTTTTTTTTTAATTTATTTTTTTAAGACAATTATCAAGACGAAGCATTTGTTTCTTCTTTTGTTTACCCATGGCAGTTTGTCAGCAGTTATGATAAGTAGAGTTCCATCTGCCAGTAAAACTACATTGCAAATTGCCGTAGAAATTAGCAGCTTTCATTTTTGCCTACATAAATAAATATGCGAAATAAATTGCACATAAATGCATCCCAAAAAAATCACAGGTACACCGGCACAGTTAAATGCCAATCAGACAAAAAAAAAAAAAAAAAAAAAAAAAAAACCAGAGACACATTGCGATTATCTCAGTTTTCAAACCTGGAAGATACACGAATGTGTTTCTAAATGAGAGAGGCAGTGTATCATGCTCGCTGAGATAAAAACAGAAGCTGCCAGACACTGCACTGTGGCTTTATTCTGAGAATCCTTTGCCTGAAACCCGCTCTATCTTTTCTCCGTGTGTCTCTCTCCCTCTCCCTCTCTCTCTCTCTCTCTGCTTCTCTCCCTCTCTCCTCGCTGTCTTTCCCTCGCTCATTGTTCTCTCTCTCCTCCTGCCTTTGATGCACATACGTTGTCACAATCCATTGACTCTCTCCTCTGTTCTTACACTCAAGCCTAGCGGTGCTTTCGCCAGGCAGCAGCCTCTCCTGCGAGTTTGAGGCATGTGTGCAGCTCAGTTTGATCGAGCGTTCCTTCTCTGCCTCTTCACTCTTACAAAAGATTAAAAGGTGGCGTCACATTGCTCCCCTGTTCCTTCCCGCAGGAGGGACTTAAAAGGGACAACAAAAACTAATCACTTTCAATAAGCATTTTCTTGCTGCAAAAAAAAAAAGAGAGAGAGAGAGAGAGAGAGAGAGAGGAGAGAAAAAAAAAAAAAAAAAAGAAAGAAAGAAAAAAAAAAAAAAAGGCGGGGGGTGGACTTAGCGGTGTAATTTGAGACCGGCGGTGAGGATTGGAGCGAGCTAGAGATGCTGCACGCTGCTAACAAGGGAAGGAAGCCTACAGCTGAGGCAGGTAAGAGCGCCGATCGGAGGGTTTGACCGAGTGGCTTAGTTAAATCTCTGTTTTCACCGTTTTGTAATTGAGAAAGGCATCCGCATCAGAAGCCGATTTTGCAGCCGGCTTCCTTTTGTTTAACGCAGAAAGTACCTGTATTAATTTTGATGAATTAGAGCATGCAGCAAATTCAATGGAAAATAGATTTGGATAGTAAAATGCATTTTATACCCGAATGATTTCTCCTCCGTTTTATTTAAGGAGAGAAGAGGAGAAAGATGATTTTTTGATCAGACTAGCACTTTGCATTACGTTAAATTCTAAAACAGCTAACGGGGAAAAAAAATAATAATAATAATGATTCAATTGATACTGCTTTTGAACTTCGGGACTTCAAGCCTGGGAGACAGCTGGCATTTGACAATTTTTTTCTTGTAGCTGAACTTCGGATGTGTTATAATAATTTTTCACTGGAGGTTTAAGCAAGGGTAGAGTTTATTTAAGTCTAGCTGCTGGGGTTTGTTTGGCTTGGAGCTTGTGGGGGAAGCGTTTCTTGTATCTTCTTAACCTGCGTCAGGTTGATGTTTCATAAATGGAGATTAAGTATTGTCCCAGATGAAATCTGAAGTTAAAACATCAGGTTAGGGCATGTTTTAGAAACGGATCCAGTAAATAATTGGGATAACTGAATTATGACAGTTTGCAATGGGAGTTAACTCTGGAGGAGCTGTTTGATAAACCTTTCTGGATTCTAAGCAGCTCAATAATGGAAGGGCTAATTATCAGTCTCAAGACGGAACTTTGCATTAGGATCCTAAATGTAGAATACATGTGGACTTCCACTGTAGGTAGCTTTTAGGAATATGTCCCTTTTGTGTGCTATGAATGGGAGTTGTGGATTATATTTGATGGCATTTCTCCTTTAAAGAGCTTTGGGATGAAGCTTAAAAGGCTCACATCTATTTTAACATTGAACAAACACAAAATGCGATACACTCCAATCTCCCAGCACTTGATTTTTGTCGCTGCTTCTGTTGTTTTAAAGTTTTGATTATTCGTTTTTCACCTCAGTCTCGGTCGATTTTGTGTGAATTGCTTATGCTGCTAAAATGTATTGCTGGCATGAATAAACTGAGATTTGAGAATACAAAAAAAAAAAACAACCCACTTCTAATTAGCCAAGTTTTTAATTTAGGATAACAGAAATTCAGATTATACCTTGGATTTGACCTAAAATGTTTCAATTCATTTAAAAAAATTTTTTTGGATGGGAAAATCTGAATATTAAAAGTACAAAATTCTATTAAAAGAATACTTCTCCGGAATGATACATGGAAAGGTGACTGCACTGCCTTCACAAGGTTTGGTCTTGGAAAGAGCTGCTATACTATGGCATTGTTGAGTTCAGCAACTACGTACGGGAGGATGTTTTCTCCTATTTGCTTGGCGATAAGATTTTTTCCTTCTCAAGTTTCCAAACTGGACTTAGTCCTCAATACCATACTCTGGCATGTCTCATGTTTGTCAGACCATCTAATGGCATCTTGTGGGTGCAGCCTGTGAATGGAATTTTATGAGGACATCAGAAACTGCCGAATACTGGGGACTGGAGACCAAATGAGCTGTGGGTCTGATCGCATGCACTTCATCATCCCGAGATAATCTCCGCCAGAAGTTCCCTGGGAAGCCCCCGATACAGGTGTGGGGAAACTTAATTTTTCCTTGTGGTTAAAAGAACAGAGAAAGATGTGGACGGAGCGAGAAAGGAATTGCTGCAGCGTGTTTGATGTATGTGATCATGCTGGTGATAGCATAGTGAGTTTTTTAAATCCCATCACGTGTAATCGTTTTTTTTTTTTCAACTTAAGAAACTTTGCAGAATCTCGAAGTAGCTTTTCTCAAATGCAATCTTATTTTTTTTTTCTATGTTGCTTTCTTGCATGCAATCTTTTCTCTAACTCTAGCCATAGCTAACTATTGAGGGCTGTTATTTTGCTGCTGATAATGATGATTATTTCTCAAGTAAGTGGCAAGTGTTGAGAGAGGATGGGCCAGGAGAAACGTGTTGTCTGTATCATATGTGTTTTTTTCTTTCATTTATGAAATGACTTCTTCAAGGTGAGGTGATGGTAAATTTGAAGTTACGGCTTGGCCATTTGTATCACTGAACCACTTACCCTTCTCCTAGAGAACGAAATAGAACTAAAGTGAGCGGAAATAATTCCGTTGTAAACTGGGTGGTAGTTCAGCATGCACTTTTTAGGCAGATGGTAATCAATGCTATCCTTACTCAAACTGATTCATATAAATAGCATTTTTCTGACTTTTCCAGTAGATGTTGCTGGAGAGCAAAGAAAAGATCATTTTTTTACAGGAAGAAAAGAAATGCAGTAGACTTATAAAAGCCAAAGAAAAAGATCCTTCTCCCCAAACTCTGCTGATAGCATTTTGCATAATTTCCTAATTAATGAATTATATTGAATCATTACCATTTATGATGTTCTATAGAAAGCTATTAAAACTTGATTTCGATTTTAAAATTACGTGATTGTTCTCTTTCGTCCCTATATATAATGTCTGTTTGCTGTTTTTCATTTTTAAAAAAATCAAGTTAACTGCACATTACTATTCAGAACATTTCATCCCTGAATGCTAAAACCCTTTAACATGCAAATATGATGTCAGAGGAAGAACTGAAATAGAATACCCTGAGAAGAGTAATGATCAAACGCATTATAAAAATATGCACCAGTTGCCAACATGTAATGAAATATTAAGAAATTAAAAGCATGCAACCTCTAAAGTAATAGAATTTCATTGCTCTGAGACTGTTTTCCCACTGAATATTAAGTGCTTAATAGATCTACCCATAAAAAACAATCGAAAACCTACATGGTTTGTCACCGAAGTTCTTTCATTATATGATTTTGAAAAATTAGCCCAATAGGATTTTCCTCAGAATAGGAAATGTAATTAACATTGGATATTAAGTGCCAGACTTCCAAAGCAAAAGCCACAAGGCTTGATGGAGAAAATAGAAATGCAGAGAGCAAACATAAGTGCTAGAAGCTGAGGGGACCCAGGCTGGAACTACTCTACTGGTAATCACTCTGATAAAATGACAAAGACGTCCCAGAGGAGCCCTGGATTCTAGTATCCAGACACTAACTGATGCAATTTCAGGCAACCAATGACCTCTATCTGTGGGAATATTTATTTTTGGAAATGATCAATTAACCGATTTCAATTGTGAAAGAGAAGTGTATCTATTTTTTTTCCAATGTGAGTGGGGTGTTGGGCGTTAGAAAAGCCCTTACAGACAGGACAAGGGAATAACCTATATTGGAGAGCTTTCGGTTTTCCCTACCATAAGCAGACCCAGCCCTTTGCTGGTGGGTTTTTGTTTTGCATGGAAGCACTTCTTTGTCAGTTTTCATTCCTGAGGTGTGAAATGCTCCATAGGATGTTTTGATTTAACACTCATTCATTTCTTTTTTTTTTTTTTCTGGGAGGAAAAAGCTTATATTTAGAAGGCATGAGTGTCAGCTACTTCTATTTTGTAATTAGCACTGTAAGTCCACTGGGGTAAGTATGCTCCAGATTTTTTTTTTTTTTTTTTTGCTTTGATTCAAATATAATTTTTGTGCTTGACCCATAGTGGTTTTTTTTTTTTTTTTTTTTTTCTTTTCTTCTGTCTTTAAATAAGAAAAGCTTTACGATTTGGCAGGAGATTTTACTTTCTAGTTCTGGTTTGTTTGCTGTTTGCCTCCTGTTCTTCTTCTTTTTTTAATAGTCGTTATCAAGCACTGGCTATATCCAAAGCACTAAGAGTTCAGTGTGCCAAATGGCACCCCTAACAGCAACAACAAATGTCTGTCCTCTCACTGAGGATCTTATGAAGACAAAAGGTATGAGCCGTACCTGGAGAACCACCTACTGGCCAGGTCCTAACTCCCTACCTTTGGAGAGCAGGAGAAAAAAAGGTTGCTGCCACATCTGAATTCGGAGTGGAAGGTGAAAACACAAAATAATCCTCATCAGCAAAATCAGAGGGAAGATGTGCGATGCAGTGTCAAAAAGAGTGACTGATGCTAGTCTGATGGAGAGCCTTGAATGGCGTGCAAAGTATCTGATAGCCATGGGAGAGGTGTGATCTGGCAGCTTTTAGAGGAGTTGAGGGTTAGTATGGGAAGGACTGGAATACTAGGTCCACACTGTACCACTCACTCTCCCCAGGAGATTCTGGAACACCTGTCTAAGGGGCAGCCTAATCTATTAAATTGCAGCCTTAAGGAGCTATTGCTACTAGTAGGATATTGCTTATACCTTTTACCACTGTTGTATTCTAGAGGCCGGAGGCCAGTGAGTAATCTATTATTGCATTAGCCTGGACATAGGTGGTAAGGTTGAGAAACATTGTTGAGGGCAGGGAGAGTGGCTTTGAGAAACGCCTTCCTATTATAATTATTGCAATTTCTTGTTTGTACTGTAGATGTCATGGCCTCATTAGGCAGGGATTTTGTGTATATGCATTTGTTTTCATGTTTTCATAAGAAAAACCTTCACCATCCGTCAGAGATGAGACCCGTAGTTTAGAAGGTGTGGCGTTCTCTCCGTGCTATTTGGGTATAATCAATTAGTGTTATGTTTGTTTCCTGTTCCCTGACATTGATGAGGATGGATTTTTATGATCGTTGAGGGTTTTCATCTATCTAAAAAGGTATATACTTTACTTATTAGAATTAATTGCCTCTCTGAATTACCTGTGTTGTCAGTTACTTTCTATAAACCTCGACTAACTTGCCTTGAACTCTTTGACGTCTGGAGTGTTTTTGACTGACAAGCTCAGCTGTGGCGACTAACTATATAATGGAAGTTTATATGTGAACGTATAAGATGTTTTCTTGTATTCAATAGACTTCACAATGAGATGGAGCAAAAACAATTATTAGCACAATTAAGTGGAGTGTCACACTTTTCTTCAGCAACACTGATTTTACCAGCCTATTCAGGTGGACTGGGTCACCAATATCACCTCCGAACCAAACTATAGCTGCGTGACTTTCCTTGTCCTCCAACTACTTTAATTTAATTTGTTCCATTTACTTTTCCAAGCTTTTCATCTTCCCACCATTTTAATACCATCAGAGATGGGGGGCTGCCCATGACATTCACACTTGACATTATCAAACACAAAAGGCATCACTCATACACTTGACTGCATTACAATGCAAGGAAAAAAATAGATCTCGGAGGCTTAGAAATTATTGTCTCGTACCTTGAATGTAGGTGGATTTTTTTTTTTTTCTGTTTCCTCCAGCCTGCCTCATTTGACTGTTTTGCTTCTGTGTGTTTGCAGAGGGTTCTTAAAACCCTGGAAAAATCAGCACTCGCAAATCCGTAACGCACACATCCTTGTATTCACTGGAGATGCCTGTCTCAATATAATGGAAATTTACAACCATGCTATTATTATCTGTCATTTGCTAGGCACCAGCCACGTTTTGATACAGTACTAAAGTTGAGCCTTGCACTGGAGCTGCCTTTTAACTGTTGATTTCCGCTCTTCTGATAGTACAGCAGTTGTGGCCAAACCTTGTCCTGACTCACGGATCTGTGGTCACTAGAGTTTCTCCATTATTGCTGGGGAGGCCAGAGATTTATAGAAATCCGTGGTAGCCCTGATGTGTGTGCGTGTGTGTGCGCGTTGGGGGAATTTTTAAATCTAGTATAAATTTATCCGTACCTCCTTTTGCTTACTATTCTGAACTTTCTATTCCAACACAACTTACTCACCCCTCCAGTGTAAGACAACACTTGTGACCTGAACAAACAGAGTTATCAGATTGTGGTGAATTGCTTCGGTAGTATTACATCATGCATCGAGGTGGCGTGCGCTGCAAAGCTCTGTAAAACAGCCGGCTACATGGTATCCTGCAGGTTTAATATACTTCTGCAGCCTTGTACTTGGGAAGGATTTCTGTAATTGGAGAAAATCTGGGAAGGAGAACTTTTTAAGCCATTGGAGGCCGAAATACAAGTTTTTGAGAAATGTGACTTTATAGGCTTGAAACTGAATGGATTACAAATTTCTTCTTAACTGGACAGAATCATAATTGCCTATATAGTACAGTCCTGATTATCCAGGGTTTGAATTTCCAGCCTAGGGATTATCCAGATTTCTTCTCTGACTCCCCTGTCTTCTTTCTAACTACCTGATGTGAATCATTTCCCTAATCATTGGCACCTCTGCTAAATGCTACGGAAGGGCATATTTGAGCAGCAAAATCCAAACCAGTGAATTATCGTTCGGAAGAGCTAATTATGTAAAAAGTCTGGTTCTTGTAACTATTCACTAAAATTGGCTAAATTTCCATTTTGGCGGGGAGAAGTTATCATTCTATTTACAAATAATGCCGTACTGTAGCTACTTGTATGTCAATATCATACCGATCTGTTTAAGGAGCAAAAAAGTAAATCAGCAATGGCAAATAATGGTTTCATTGTTCTGACGTGTATCATTCTTCTCCCCTCCTACCAGACCAACTACTAGTTTTAATTACCTGTTTGGGAACTGGGCCTAGCTAGAATTTTAAAAGGCCATGGAGGCCACGTGGATGAAGCAAGTGTACCTTCTGCAGTGGATCAGGGATCTGATTAGCATATTCCTCTAGTGTTAAGTACAGAAGTAGGTTATTGGTACCCAAGCCCCAGTTAGTAACTCTCTGACACTAGTCCTATCCCATTTCCCTCCTTAGCTGGGTGGCAGGTAATCCTTGATAAAGTATTTATTTTTGATACCAAAATTCGGCTGAAATGGTGAAAGGAGAGGAAGTAGAGATAGCCTTTCCAGAGAGGCTGCTATCATAGAATAGGTGCAGAAGTCACCAGCCACCTTCCAAGTCTGCAGATCAGGGAGCAGGATTCTCTCTACTGGGTATTGCTACAGAATCAACGTTTGATTTTCTATCCTATTATACATCAGTTGTGGCTTGGACATTTTCAAAATCTTGTGGTCATATCTGCCACTTTGTAACAATATCTCATCAAAGAATGCACTCTGTTCTCATATTGTCTCTATTTTTTACAAACATGTTTTATTAATACTTGGTGGCAGTTTGAGGTGCCTAAATTCATGAGATGTTTCATTTTCTAAATACATGATGTGACATAAGTGATAAAATATATATAATGTATTGACACAATATGCTAAAGAGAAACAAGTGATACTGCCCCCATGGTATTTTAAAAAATATTTTTTATCACTAGAGTACAACTGAGTCAGTTAGAAAGAAATTACTTGAAATTTATAAATGTTCAGGTGTGGTTGGTGATGTAGTATGATGACCAATGGTTTTCTTTTTTTTTATTTCAGCATATTATGGAGGTACAAATGTTTAGTTTACGTATATTGTACTTGCAACACCTGACTCAGAGCTTCAAGCATATCCACCCTCAAACAGTGCACACCATACCCATTTGGTGTATATATGCCCATTTCCTACTACCCCCTCCCATATGCCCTACACCTGATGAGTGTCATTACTATATGTGCACTTAAGTGTCTATCAGTTAATACCAATAGTTTTCAATCCATATTTTAAAGGAGAATTTAAACAGTAGTGTAGTATATAAAGCTGAAAATGTAAAACAACTGTTAGAAATATCATTGACGAGTCTAGTCGCAAGTTATATATATGGATGATGCCTCTTAGCATTTAAATTTGTGTATCCATTTACATACATGCGTATATACACACATATGAATAGAGAATATATATATATATATATGTGCATATATCTGTATCTATATCCATATCTATATCTATCTCTGGAGCAAGAGAAAGAGCGAGAGAGAGTGAGAGCCAGAGCCAGAGCAAGAGAGAGAGAAAGAGAGAGAGAGAATGAATGGGTGTGTTATTTCTAGAAAGATATTGTGGATTTTTTTTCCCAGCCTACATTATTAATTTCCCGCAACCTGACACACAGTGTGCTAGGTACCAGCGATGCCAAGATGAACAAGACATAACTCTTTAGGAGTTCATGATCTAATCAGAAATTAGAAATAATTTGAATGTTGAATTTTCAGTCATGGATAGGTTTAGTAATTGGAAACACTGACAGAGGGGAAAAAAAGCAAGGATTCCAAAGCCATCCGAGCTCTCACTACCTCTGCACTTTGCGTGCTTTGCCTGGTCTAGGGGAGAGTTGGAAAAGAAATACAGGCAGGTATGATTTGAAGGGAGATCTTCCCATAACATAACCTTGTCCCAACTAAAAATAAATCTGGCTTTATGGAAAAGCCAGGCCAGAGTTTCTGAATTCTCTGTCTCCACTAACCGCTGATACAGTTCACAAACCAAAGATAGAATCCACGTGTCTGACATTCACTATTCTCTGAGCTGGGTGCACCATTCACCTACTACATGAGGAACACAAGGCAAGGTGTTGTCAGTGTGCTTAGTATTAAACACGTATAAATAAGGTTTTATTTGAAAAGGATGAAATTGTGCATATTTTTCTAAAATGGAATAGGCTTAGGTGATTAAGATCCTTTTATTCTCGATCTTTCTGGTCTTTAGGATGTATATGTTTTATGTGTTTATAATCACATGCCGTGATTTATATACACATACATATAGTCTCTAGAGGTCAGTAGAATATAAGAAATGGGCAAAATTCATGTCTAGATGAGACCCAGAGATTCTGGAGACCATTTTTCAAATGGTAAAATGATGATAGTCGACTAATGATATTAGGAACTGAAATCATTAATCAGTGTTAACAAAAAAGTCATGTCATTCTTGTTCCTGAAATGAATCTAATCTATTTGTTTTAAGCAAATTTCAGATAAATGAACATTTAC
The DNA here is from genome assembly GCF_040939455.1 of Microcebus murinus. Classification (NCBI taxonomy): domain Eukaryota; kingdom Metazoa; phylum Chordata; class Mammalia; order Primates; family Cheirogaleidae; genus Microcebus; species Microcebus murinus. The sequence continues at coordinate 30,733,667 of NC_134124.1, forward strand.
ATGGCAAGAACCTTTACAGAAACCCAGGCTGTAATTACTTTATTATGGTTTATTATAACAGACTGTGATTCTCTGGAAGCATTTTTGAGGATTTTTTTTAATGTTACCAGAACAAAAAGGTAATTTGTTTTTAAACACTTGACTATTACATCCAAAACACCATTTCTATTTTAGCTGCCAGTTCAGTCTCCTTGACTCTCAGAAATGAATGATTTCATGATTTATATGTTTCAATTTTATTTGTTCTCATGAACGAAATGTCCCTGATGTTGGCAAAATGTATTAGAAAATTGTGATTTATCTTATATATTAAGCTAAAATTGTTGATAGTCCAGCCCATTGCTGCAGAGTTGAGCATGTTTCTCAAGTTTTTCTCTGGAAAATTCATGCATAAAAAGTGTACAAAATGCCAGCATGTAGCTATGAACTATTTGACAGTAGAGTCATTGGTGCCTTGTATATACAATCCCATGCAAGGAACAACAGCACAGCAGGGACTTAGATTCTATCTGAATTTGGGGATGAATGATAATCTTTTAAGCTGAGGTTGCATGCCTTGGTTTAGAACTTAACATGCCTCACACATGTTAATTTCATTCACGTTTGAAACTAACCTATCAATAAACTATCCCCGTATTTGTTTATTTACACTGCTGTGGATTGAGTTTTAGCTCAGTTTCCTTTATGATAAATCCTAAACCAGGGGTTGCAAACCCAAATGCCTAAAGGGGAGTAGTCAGAAATAAAATCATAAGAGGTGATGGGAGCTTACGGAGCAGTGGAGAGGCATTACAATCACGCACACACGCACCCACCCACACACACACACACACCCCAAACCCCCAAACCTATACTGCCTTATAATAAAACAAAACAAAACCTATTAAGCATTTTTACAGAGTGATTTTGTGGAGAATTTAAAAGAACTTTAGACTGAGAGCGGCTTCAGTCATCTCCAAGAGATTACCAGTAGATAGTCAATAAATATCAACGGATCACTTCCAATGTCTAATCCACTTACATTGTTGCCAATTATTAAACAAGGCAGATATATGGCCTGTCCTCAGAGAGTTTACTGTGGAATTGGATGCCTCCAACACACCAGCTTCCCTGCCTCTGAGCCCCCACGTCTGCTCTCCCAAACTTCTACATTCTCAACTCCATCCCTACAGAACTCCTTCCAGCCTTTTCAGCTTTTGCAACTTTGCCTTTGCAAATATCCATCCTTTTTGTCTTCATTAACACCCTACCTTGCCCCTGTCTAAATCCTATTCATTTTTTAAGTCTCAGTTTAAATGTCACTTCCTCCCAGAAGTTTTCCTTGACTATCCTCCTTAAGACTAAATTAGAAGCTTCCATTCTGTCAACCTAAAACAGTGCATTTACCTTATTGTAACACCACCCTCACTTTAATAACTGCTGCTTTAATTGTCCATAGTTCATGTAAGGTTTTAAGCTCAGTGAGGACAGGAACCATTGGTGTCTAGCTTGTCCATTGCCGAGTCACTGATGCCTGGAAAAATACCTGGTAGCATAATGATTATTTCATCAAAAACTCTTGAATGAGTGTGTAAATATATAAATACTTACCATGCATTGATAAATTAAAAAGGAGATTTCACATCTTCAGGAGACTGGAAAGCATTATCCTCTGTGTTTGCTCTCAAGCCTTACTCTAGGAAGGTTCAAAGTATCCCAAGGTGTCACCTTTCTTCTGCCTCTACTTACCCACCCCGAAATAGATCCAGGTTCCTAAGTTCCAGAACAGAATCATCTTTTTCGTTGTAGGTTGTAGTTGTAGTTGCAGTTGTAGTTGTAGTGGTAGTTGTAGTTGCAGTTGTAGTTGTAGTTGCAGGTTGTACACTTTTTAGTTGTTTTCTTCTTAGTCTCTGGTCATGTAGCTTATGGTAGAAGGTAGAGTTGTGTGGGGGGTGGCCTAAGATGGTGACTCCCTCTCTAGTCATCAGTTTCAAGATATCAGGATCACTTAAAAAGACCACAGACTCTAGGAAGCGCTACCATGATTATGTATTAAGTGACTAGTCAATATCAGGCACTCTGCTAGAAACTGGAGATTCAGGAATGATTCTGCAGAATAAATATGTGTTGATTTATTTTTAGGTGGGTCTATGGGGCTATATCACTTTATGTGAGGGTCTTGTCCCCCCAAATCATACTCGTTTGCTTTCTTTTCCAACCCTCCACCTTAAATGTTTCAATAAGTTCTTTTTCTCCTTGTTTGATAAAGTCGAGCTGTTCCTAGTTGCTTATAATTGAAAGTCACTAATAGGTGCCAATCCTCATTCTTTAAATACCATGTTATTTAAGTTTGCATCCTTAGCATGAGATTTCTGAGATGTCCACACTACCATTCTGTGTTGATGGGCATGCAGCTGTTGTCAGTTTCCATTCTACTTCTATTTGCTTTTTAAAAATTGGCCATTTTGGTAAAGCCATACCCTCAAAGTCGAAAACTTATTCTCATAGCACTCTGACATATAGTTAAGACTGGATTTAGAATTAAGGAGTGGACAATTTTAATCTTTTGTAGTTTACACCCAGCTATATTCTAGGTATTGTTACCTCTTAATTCACAAATGTATGATGAGTTTGGAGAGAGGCCTGAGGAATGAAATGGGAAGAGCATTCAGACATGGTACCCTCATCTCTTTATTATTATTACTTTTCGTTAACTTCTGCCTTTATCGTCTAACTCTTTGCTTATTGTTGTGTCTTGTTGTCCAAAGGGGGAAGTGGCTATTTCATCAAGAGTATCAAATGGGATTATCCTCATATATTAATATGACTAAGGCAGCACTGGAATGATATTATTCAGGAAGAAGTGAAGCATACCTTATAAGGCATGGGGTGAGAGAGGGGCGTGCAATTCTTCTATAGATTCGGAATATTTGCTGTTAGCATCAGGGATTTTATTTTTTAATAATGTGTCAGGGAAGTTAAACAGAGGAACATGTGGAGATTAATAATAAACAAATCATTTGCTTCATTTCTGGTGAAAATTTAAGAACTCATCAATCAAAATATTTTCCTCAAAATCCATTGTGCTTTTATAGTACATAAAGACATAAACAACCTTACAGCCACCCTAGAAGCTATTTAGATGACAATATAATACAAATGTTAATCAAATAATAAGATTATTATTTGAATTATACAGTTGGCCCTACAAAGGATCCCATCTGTGGATTCAGCCAACCTCGGATGGAAAATATTTTAAAAATACAATAATACAAATAAAAAATGATGCAGTATAACAGCTATGTACATAGTATTTACATTGTATTAGTTATAATAAGTAATCTAGAGACTATTTAAAATATATGGGAGGATGTACATGAGTTATATGCAAATACAATGCCATTTATATAAGGCATATATTATACCTCCTGTGGATATCAAGGGATGGACTGCACTAATAAACATAAAAGCTGGTCAGTTTACTTTCCTCTGACAACATGTACATTAAATGATTTGAGTTCACATTGTAATATCTGTTTTAATTTTGACATATACCCCTTCATTGGTTCCATTAGGATGCTATCAGAATGTAAATTTCTGCCTCAGTCTCCCTTCCCTTCTCCAAAGGGTGTCCTGATAAATCCACTCCTACCTCTTATGTGGAAATTCTTAATGCCCAGGATAGTTTATTATATTTCTTCTTGAATAAGGACATGCTTTTAAGAAAAATAAAGAGTAATCCTTTAAAAAATGGAATGTACTTTCCATGAGCAAATATATTCTATTTGTAGAGAATGATAACCCCCTTATACCAATCACAGTATCCCTCATTTCCAAAGCATTCTAGAATGAGTAATAATCAATATCTGAGTAAAGAAAAAAAAATTCTTTCAATTTAGTTAGATGATTTTAGCTGGCAAAAAAAATGTATACAGTTGTTAAAAAATAGATCTTTGGCTTTTAACTTGGGTTTATTTTGCAATTTTGAAAGTGCTTGAGAATTGTTAATGTTAAATTGGTAATTGTTGGGCTCTGAGGGGGTGCAACGTCTTCAGTCTGAGCTTATTACAGTGTAAAATATGGATTGCCTTTACCCTAATGGCCTCTGAATCCTATTACCATCCCATTAGAGAGTGTGGGATTTTTAGTAATTCTGTTGTTGTTTCCAGTGGGCAGTGAATATAATGGGGGAAGGGCAGGGGTTAATGCAATTCGTCTCTTTCAATACTTGTAACTCCAAGTCCCTTATCACTCACTGTGGTTTCATTAGGATTTTTTTCACACTTTTTTTTTCTGTATCTTTAAGGCCCCCAATATTTCTATTTGGCTCTTCTAACCAGAAGAATTGGGGGGGGGGGAGTATGTTGGTGATTCTTAGGTTTCAATCAGATTTTCAATATTGGCTTTTCATAAACTGAAGACAAATAAATAAGGTGGTACGTCAGCTTGTTGTGAAACAGGCTGTAGCTCAGAAAGGTTTTCAGTGACTGTCCTTGTGCCAAGAATAGTATTGAAATAGCTCTTCAATCAAGATCATTTATAAGGCCTTTTGGAAGGAGAAGCATGATACCAGTGGGTCCGATCAATGCACGCTAGTGTTTTGGGTATAATGTTTCCATGTGTTCCTGGAGACAGCTGTGTCCTGGGTGCTCGTGGTGCTAGAGAGAATTGGAAAAGATTTCAAAGTGATAGAAATTAGATTCCTTTAAAGGGAAGTTTATGAGTAATAGTTTATTCCCTGCATCTCCGACATGCTCAGTGGATGTACATGTCTGATTATATATCTGTGCTTTTATTCATGAAATTTGTTTTTAGCTAATACAGCTTTTTTCTAAATAAATACGAACATCAGATTACTCCTCAGTATGTCAAAACAAATTAGTTTCCTACAGTGATGCAATGAAAGGTGTAACTATTTTTCCTTTTTATATGTCAGAAAGCATTACTGGGACTGGGAAATTCCTACTTTTTCCCCTCTTAGCCCATGAGCCTGGTGGTTTGCAAAGGTCTGGTTTAATTCACAAGCATGGGCACCTGGAGCTCCAGCACCTCCCTCTGCTGCCATTAATGGGAATCACATGCTGAGATCCAAAGAGGCAAACACGCTCAGAAAAAGGCTGGGAATGGCAGGAGGTGATCAGACCATTTCAATCTGTTGAAAGTGAGTGATATTCCCAGGGCTTATTGTTCACCTTCTCCGAGAATTAAGTTTCCATATGTTTCATCATAAATGAAATGAGTGTGCAACATAATTGCAATATGAAAGTGTCCACTGGATCATGTAGGAGAAAACTGGTATTGCAGGGGGCGGGGGAGGTAAAGGGTGGGCAGGGAATTCTTCTTGGCTTCCTATTTGCAATATCTTCATTGCTTACCTGGTTGTAGCTAAGAGACTAAGTCCGCTGATGGTGTTTAGGTATAGATAGAATAATTTGCATATTTACATTGAATATTGAATATTCATGCATCAAGTTTCTCTTTGAGATATCACATCATATTTCTAGACAGACCGTGATAGTATTTCTTTCTTTCCATCAATTGGGTATATTGAGTGAAATTCATTATGTAGCTACTGATACAATTAGTTTTCATTCAAAATGAACTGATCTGAATAAGCATTGTAAAAGGTTATTTATTTCCTTCTTAGTTTTTTATTCTTAGTTATAGACTACCTTTCCAATCCATTTCTGTTCCCACAATCACTCGGGACACTCACACAAAACAACAGCAACAAAAAGAAATAAAAGCTACTGTAAGTATGTACTGATATAATATTTAATCCTTAAAAAACTAGCACACATACACAAGACCATTTGCAGAGTATTACCGAATGCATGGAAAAGACACACAGATAGAACCTATGTAAAATTACTTGCTGTTTTGCAAAAGACAATATGAGGGATGCCAGTTATTCAACAAGTAGAGTGTGGCCTTCTGTTTTTCATTTATGGTTGGGTCCCATTTAATTCATCTTGTCCCTTTGTTCTTGGAACTTTTCTTCAGATCTACTAGAAACATAAAAATCAGATGATACTAATGTTTCTCTCCATGAGGAATGATGTATTATATTTACCATTGTCAGAAAGCCACAGACCTGTCATTTGTTGTCTCTGCACAGTGTTCCCCTTAGTGCACAATATACAAGATATTTAACAATTATTGAATATAATCAAACCGGTAATGCAATTTAACTGTTCATAACACTAGTAGTTTTAGTTTTTAAACTACTACCAGAATTCAAAAAAATGTGAATTGTGTAGCATACTTAAGAATACTGAATATCACATTTATTCCATTTTCCACCCAATGCTTTTAGGGAAATATTTGCTAATAAGTTTATGATAGCAACAGAAATTAGTGTATTTTATTGAAACATATATTCCTAACTATAAAATTAGAATAGTCCTTGCAGGAAATTTTGAAAAATCAGAGAAAAATTAAAGAAAATAAAAATCATCCATAATCCCATACAAATCTGGGTTTTTTTTGACCCACTTAAGCATTTTATAAATTTGAGCTTTTGTTTCTTGCATTAATTATTAGGGTGTGAGAATTCTTTAGAAATGTGTATGTGTATGTGAGATATGAGGATCTAGTTTCTTAAATAGGTAATCTACTAAAAAAATTTTATGGGTGTTCTATATTAAATTTTTTATTCAGTAAGGTGTATTACAGGACTTTCTGATCTATACAACGTGCTTGTGTGTGTGCATGTATATAGCATATATATATTGTATTGTTAATACATCGTTTTATTGTATAATAAGCTTATAGTAAGTTTAGTAGGGGAGGCTCTCATCTTTATTTTTCTTCTCTTGAGAATGTCTTGCTTAAATTTTTGCCTTAATTATTCAGTTGTATCTACCATGTTCCCTGAAAATTAGACTGAGTCTTATATTTATTTTTCCTCAAGAAGACACCCTAGAGCTTATTTTCAGGGGATGTGTTATTTTCCCCTTAAAGCCTCAGCTTGCAGGGGGAGCTGACCTTGTTGGTGGAGCTGCCCGCACTTTTCTGGTCACCTCTGGGATAGTAGCTGTCACCATGGAGCAGATGAGAAGGGCTGCTTGTCTTCTTTACCGATTGGCGATGAAATGCATGCATGGGTTGTGCAGATACACTGCATAGCCAGGCCCATCACTAGGTCTTATTTTCGGGATAGAGCTTATATGGTGCACATGCTTAAAAATCCTGCTAGGGTTTATTTTATGAGTAGGTCTTATTTTCAGGGAAATATGGTATATGTACATATAGACAAATAGAAAAAATGGTGCCATGCCTTAACAGTAATTTTTCTCTTTGACTCTTTAATTTAGTGGGAGTTTTGTTTTGTTTGTTTCTGTTTGTTTGTTTTTTTCTCCAATAAAACATTTCTTCCCTTTTGAATATGTGAGTTTGTTGCTTTGGTTTTTCTCCTAGATCTGTCTTAATCAGGCAATGTTTTCTGAAATTTCATTAAAAATACCTATGTATTTGCATATCACAATGTAAAAAATTTCTCCTACTTCTGCTTTCTTTTCTTCTTGAGAAAACAATGCATGTCTATTAAAAAGTGCCAATTTAGTCTAACATGGGCCAATAACGTTACATCTTTTGAAACATAACTGAACAAAATTAAATGCTGATCTAATGTGGTTAGTCTTTATCCATTTGTAGCAGTAAGTGCCCTAAGAGGACAGAGAGTTCTGATGGCTCTACTTCCCCAACGGTGGAATGTTCTAGGATGTAACTCATACAAAACCAGTCTAGTGTGAAGTGCTATAAAGAAAGGGTTCCTTGGTGGAATAAATTTGAGGAAGATTTCATAGAGTAGCCTTTTCTTGGCACTTCACAATAACTATTATCATATTAAATGCTCTGACAAGTTCTACGATAAAAACATGTTTCGTTTGTTTGGACCCATCTTCTCTCAGATGTAATCAATGACATAAACATTTGCGATTTTTTGGATACAGGGGAAGATTATTTGATTTAATGGTCTGTGTTTTGTTGTGGGGTAAACATATAATCTATTACTTAACCAAGGAACTTATATTGAGTATTCAAATCAGCCAGACATTCCAATTAATTTTAATTTCCAGATAGTCTTGTTTCTTTAAGATATATAATGAAGGTAATTCTAATCAGATCTTGAGAAACATTTCTCAAAACATTTCACTCATTGACCATTTATTTTATGATTAATAGTAGTCGTAGTTGAAGTAGGCTATATTATACAATCATCATTCTTAGTAGCTCTATAACATTTTGTAAATATATTAAACTTTTCACATATCAGTTTTGCTTGTAAAATGTGGACAGTATCTTGCAGGATATTGTGAACAGGAGAAAGATGTGTATAAAGCCCTTAGCCCTATTTCTACATAGAATAGCCACTCACAAAATGATAATTGGCACTATTCTTAATAATCATTGACAAGAAGAATTAACAAGACATATTCCCTGCTCTGATACACCTTAACAGTGGTGCAATAAGAAGTAACAATTTCATAATGCTTTGCAATATACACATATTTTTATGTACACCGTTGAGAGGATAAGCATGCAAATAAATAAAGTAAAAGAACAGGAAAATGCAGTGAGGGAGCTAAGATCAGGTGTTACAGTGGTTGTAACAGGAGGTAGTTATTCCATGCTGCAGCATATGCCAATATAGAATCAGGACAAACACTTAATCCTTTCTACATGAGGACTTCACCTAGGTTGGGCACTGAAGGCTGTCACACATTTGGATAGAACTGAATCAAAATCATATCTAACCTAGGTTCCTCAACTCCTCCGAGTGCTTACTGAGTTAGGCTTCTTCTCTGGTAACCCTTTTGTGGAATGTGATTCTTAAAAGCATTCCAAAGTTGGAAGTGCCTTTTTGTCCTGTTGACAACTGATTCATCAATGGGTAAACATCCTGCGATTATTACTGGTGCATTCTTTTATCCTCCTGGAAGTGAAGCCCCAGCTCAGCAAGAACAATGTGGAAATGTTGGTAAACCCCATTATTACTTTAAGTCTAGACTACTGTAATTCTCCATTTGTGGGTCTTTGAAACTATGTTATTTATAGATACAACTTAAGAGTATAAGACAGCCCAGATCCTTCCTGGCATTTTTTAGAACCGTCAATTCCATCCTTGTATCGGTTACCCATAAAATTTTACATTGAACACACAAATGGTGCCTCTGAGATGTGGTTTCACTCTGCCTGTCTCATGGTTTTTCTCTTTCGCCAGACCCTGGTCACTTTTAAAGACTTAAATTTAAAAGCTTTGGATATTGTGCCCCGAGCTTGATGATGGGTATCTTCAAACTTACCTGGGCTAGTTTTAGCTTTGATAATAATTTTGAAGATAAACTATTTTTTACTTCAACAAAATATATAATCTTTATTGATAGGAAAAATACAAATTTTATTTTTTACTTTTTTCTGTCATACCCATTATATCCTATACTATGGGGAAAATATGAGTTCAAATATTTTTCTAGGCACATACTATAAAATGTTTAATATAATGAGATTTATATCATCCGTATTTAGTAAGCTACATTTAAAATGGATGTTCTTGTGGTCTTTTTCTATGCTTAAAAACTTTATTTTAATAATTGCCCAATATTTCATCTTATGAAGTTTCTGATTTATTTAATTCATTTAGCAATTATTTCTTGAATAAATATTCATTAGGTGTTCACTCTTTACATGATTCTGCCAGTAGCTTCTGAAAATATGGTTACAGGAGAAAAATAGACACAACCCATGCCCCCGTGGACTTAACCATCTCCTATTGGAGTTTGGAGCTCCTCTCATTTTGAAGCTATTATAAAAAAGATGTCTTTGAAACCTAATTGAATCACTCAAGAATATTTGATCTTGCCCCCTCTGTCTATTCATGCTAAGAATACAACTGTTTTTCTGAAAGGGTCATTGCCTTGGAGAAATTTTCCATGATCTGCCTTCTTTCTTAGACCTTCTTCTTCTAGTCATGTACCCTAGCTTGATCATTTTCTTATGGACATAAATTCTGCATCTCCTTTTGGACCCTGTAAAATGAGAACTGAAATTGAACTGCATTTGGAGGTTAGACAAAGGCACTATGCCCTTTGCCAAATTGCATTTAGCCATGAGCCTCGCCCACGACCATGGGCCTCTGGTCAGTCTTCTGTTGCTCTAGGCTTCTACCTATTTGGGAAGAGAAGTTGGAAATTGAGAGTTAAATTAAAGTTGTAAATATTTATCCTCATCTTCACTCTACGTTTTGGATTTGCTTTTAGATGATAACACTGTATTCTTTGGGCCTGTCCACTATTAATACAAATACTCCTGAAATTGAAAAAGATGTCACTGGTTACAGCCATTTCTTCTACCATGTTTTCCCTGTTAATAAGACAGGGTCTTATATTTATTTTTCCTCAAGAAGACACCCTAGGGCTTATTTTCAGGGGATGTGTTATTTTTTTTTTAAGTACGGTACAACAATCTACATTTATTCATATATAGTTAAATAGTCTTCTTCTGGGACATCATCATAACTCTCCAAACCCCGGATTCCATCCTGAATTTCTTGCGACTCTATTTCTTTTAGAACCATTGGCCCCAATCTCTCATGTCGAGCAATAGAGCTCTCATGGGGCAGATGAGAAGGGCTGCTCATCTTCTGTACTACTCCATGATGAAATGCATGGGTTGTGCAGATATGCTGTGGAGCCACGCCCATCACTAGGTCTTATTTTGGGGGTAGGGCTTGTGTTGTGCAAATGCTTAGAAATCCTGCTAGGGCTTATTTTATGGATAGGTCTTATTTTCAGGGAAACACAATAGGTGTCAACCGCCCTTGTAGGTCTTTGCACTTCATTTCATAAGCATTTCTAGCATGAGTCCTTGTAGAGCAGGAGTGCCTGCTTCTTTTTTCTTTTTCATCTAAGCAAAATACCCATGTTGGTGGCACACCACACTAGTAATACCATGCAGATGTCATTGAGTGACAACCACATGTAGATTTAGAGACGACTGGGGTATCTGTCATTGCTGAAATGTGACTTTTCTCATGCATATCTAGACTTCCATGTACATTCTTTAAGTTATATGTTCCCTGCCTGATGGAAAAGAAACATTGTATAAAATTCAAACAATTTAAAAATATACAGTATTTAAGAAAAACTCAAATTCCTTAAATCTGCTAGTGGCTTGGAAATCTGGCTTGATGCATTCACTACTAAAATTAAACTGTATTACGATCATATCATACAATGCCAGGTGTCAGCTTTCTGTTCCTTCTGTCTTTAGCCATAGAAGTTGTATTTCCCATTGATAGATAACATCAGACTTTGCACCTAAATGTAACATGTGAGATGCAAATTTGAGAAAGCACATGGTATTTTATTTTAATCTTTAAAATATATAATCTGCAAAAATATAATGCTTAGTCTAACCCACATGGCAGTATAGTAACTAACTGAATAAGGCTCTAGAAATGTGGGTTGTCATGAAACAAATCTCTCTCTTCTAGACATTAGAAATTGGGTTCTATCAATATATTCAATTTAAAAGTAGTGTTTTTATCCAACCAACAGTGGTTTATCTTTAAACCACCATTGTAGGTCTTCGCATTTCATTTCACAAGCATCCTTCTGTACAGATATGTAATTTTCATTTGTTTTGTTTAATAATAAATTGCAATGTTTTTATTCATTAAAAAGAACAATCTTTAAAGTGTAGAATCAGAAGTGAATACTCTTAAAGTAATTGTTATTTCATGGCATGCTTCAGTATTTATTTTTATAGGGTCAATGATTCAGATAGTAAGGAGAGAGAGAATCGTGCACTTCAGTGTCTTTTCAAATAGAAAGAACTAACCTCAAGCAGAGATTGTCTGTCTTCGATCATATGTTATCCTGGATGACTGAGAAGAAAATCTGATCCGTTCACCTATGTCACACTAGTTTTGATACACCAAAGCCCTTGCAATTTTACTTACAAATACAGATTAGGAAATGAAAGGTTGATTGTCTCTGGCAGTTTGAAATGCATTATATTTGTTCTGACCCCAGCTCAAATGAAAATAGAATGGTTCCAAACCTTGGAATGGTCCGGCAACTAAAATTACTCATTTGAAACTGCCAGGACTGATCAGTGTAAAATCAAGAAGCTCTTTCTGAGTCCTTCATTTGGAGAACATCAATTTCAAGGATTTAAGATAATCATCTCACCTTATTATCAGATAAATCTTCTTTTACATGAGCAGCTACTATCTCTCAAGATAGCCTTTCACTTATTTGAAAAAATAGGGAAAGGAAAGAAAAGCTTCCAGGAGAGGAGGCAATCGAAAGAGAAACTAGTACAACTGAATCAAAAGGCTATACGAAATAAAATTACTTTTTATCTTTGTTAGTCACCTAGGATCACAGAAACTCTAAGGTGTCAAGAAATATCTAGCCCAAAGTCGACTTTTGAAATACAGAGAAACTGAGACCCCCAAGGATGAAAATGACTAACTCAACAAATTGGGGCCATGGAGGAGATGCAACTAATGACATTTTATCCCATGATGAGGATTTATGATGTGAAATCTAACATCACCAAGATTCACAGCAAACAGATCCATTCTGAAACAAGAGGTTACTTTTCAAACCAATTACTTTCTCAAAAAATACTCGCCCTCGAGCTCTCCTGAACGATTTCGCCCGTGTTGCCGTTCGTATTGAGAATAAACAGGGGGCCATGTGGATTTCTTCAGTCGCTTAGTATTCCTTTAGCAATTTCAGGCTTATTTGTGTCTGAGGAAGGGAGCCTCTTCTATCAAAACATGACATATAAACTAACTGCTGGTTTTGACATTGAACTTCAGATCTAGGGTTGGTAAGAGTGTTTGCACTTAATGTTTGTAATGTACAAATAGATCCTTGTTTAAATCCTCAGCAAGAACAGCCTTGTGTAAAGCTTTATCCACCGTGTTGTCTCTTCCTTCTCTCTCCTCCCCCATAAAATAAAGGCAGAAAGACTTCATCACAGTCAGTAAGTGCGGGGATTATTGGAAAGTCAGAATGGCTGTTTGGTTTCAATGTAATTTCAGTGTGTAAATGTTCACATCTACCTAAGGATATTGTTAATGGAGGCAAAACCTCCCACCCTTGTCACCCTTGTGTGGTTTCCCCCTTTGCTTTGAATTTTTCTCTTAATGCTGTTTTTCTGGGTATCCCCCAGTGGGCTCCTATGTGCTAGCAAGTTTCATGCCATTGGGGGTGACAGAGGACTGCAATGCTGATTAAGTGCTAATTGCATGCCAGACAGCTTACTGTCATTACTTTTAGTAAACCTCCACAACTCTGAAAAGTAAATATTGTCCCTATTTTCTAAATGAGGAAACTGAGGCACTGAAAGGCTAAATAGTTTCTATGGTGCCCCACAGCTAGGAATCAGGAAACTTGGCTTTGACTCTGCCCAAGCCCTCCCTTCTGCTCCCATCTACTGGACTGCCCACTCCAAGGACTCGGATTCCAAGCTGTGGGGCACCATAGAAACTCTTTAGCCTTTCAGTACCTCAGTTTCCTCATTTAGAAAATAGGAACAATATTTACTTTTCAGAGTTGTTGAAGTTTACTAAAAGTAATGACAGTAAGCTGTCTGGCACGTAATTAGCACTTAATCAGCATTGCACTCCTCTATTACCCCCAATGGCTGAGACCTTCAGTTCCAAGAACTCTTTGGGCCAATTCCCATTGATTTCACTGAACCACTTTCTGTTGTTTCTTCAGTGAATTTTCTGTGTTAATGGCAGAAAAAAAAAGAACATTCAGAGGCATCAAGAAATATCTCTTGTTCCATCACGATGTCTGTGTTAGGTTTAAAGGAACAGGTCCATGGTTTCCTCCAGCAATCAGTTCACCTTCAGAGGACAAAGTACTGCTAGAACTGCAGGTCCCAAGAGCACATGAAGGGGCCAGCTTAGAGCCCGGCTCTACCAAATCCAGCTTTTTAAGAGAAAAGTCCATGAACTCAGCCCTTCAATTTTCAGCCCCCACCCACCCAACTGAAGTCACGAGAATGTCTTCTGTCTGATGTACAGAGACTGGCACAAATGTCCCTGGGGCGCACTTGCCACAAATACCCCATACATAACTTTTGTGAAGCTTATGAGAACACTTAAAATGTCCCTTGGATACTAGAAATGGTTCACTTAAACAGAACAGATAAAATAGGCATTTGACACCATGGAGTGTAGGAAGCAGTTCAGAGGACAGAGGAGATAGTTAGACATAATAATATTACAGTGCTACTAATATGTATGTAATTGCATATTATTACATTATAATTAATATTTTTGTTGCAGTTTAATATCACAATGCAACAGTATTACTTTCGAGATTATACCTGAATACTTTATTTCCTCATTTCTATAGTAATCTGTACAAATCTCTCCCACCATACTTACCATGTTCTCTTATAATTACATACACACACACACACGCACACACGCACACACTCTGCTCCCACTTGGCTGTGTGCTTGCTACCCTGTGCTACCCGCCTCTAGTTCTTTACTGCCTGGCGTATTCTGAGTAGACAGGAAATGCTGACTGAAAGAATGAATGAACAAACCTGCGAATAACAGGATACAACAAGATCACTCCCACTTCCCGTGAGTTGAGCTGCATTCACCCCTTTGGAATCGGAGAGATTGGTGCCTGAGGGATCAGTAAGGCCTGAAGGAGTGAAAGAAATCTGGCACATGGACATCACATGTGGGCCACTGTCTGTTAACTTTCCATTTTTACTTTACATACCAGGAGAGCAGATTGATATTGCATTTTAATTGTGTATATTAGAGGAAGGCATATGGTTACAACATTCTCTTATTTACCTTCTGTAACATGAAATTTGTCATTTTATTCCCAAAATAAAGGATTGAAGGGAGAGCGCCCGGTTCTTACACAAGTTCAATTCTCTCCCATGCAAAAGTCTCCTGAGATGTGTAGCGCGTCGTGCCAACATGATGCTGGCACCATTTTCTTATTGCCATGGTGATCTCTAGCTCTCCTGAAATCTCAAGGGGGACTATGATATTTTAAAAGCAACTTGAATTTTGGTAATTAAAAAGACTGGAAGGAATAATCTTTCTACATTTTGCCAGCATGGGTAAATACGTATAGCAAAGGATATCTAGAGAGGAAGCATGTTATTGTGCTTTAGTAGGTGGGTGGCCCCATGCTAGAAGATGAAAAGCATCATGAAAGTTATGTATGGGGTATTTATGGCGATTCAGAACCCTATTGTAGATCTTAAGTACATCTAATCACAACCTTCCTATCAATAGGTATTTTTCCTGGAGTCGCTAGCATTTCAACTTAAGAGCTAAAGGTATGATTGTCAGAGTTTTTTAATGGTGGAGGCAGTGTATAATATATGTAAATGTTGCCAGTTATCAAAGTAAAGGGGGGGAAAAGTGATTCTCTTAAACCGGAAATTGAGACAGGCATAATTCATACTGCAGGTTCATCACTCCCTCCCCCATCACGAAAGTTCTCACATTAAGAGTTCTTTTGAACTTCATTTGAGCAACTGTGCTCTCCTAGAAAAGCCTCCAAGATTAAAGGGCTTTGTCTCACTCAAGAAGACAGTTGAAATTTTTCAAGGCATTCTTTTGAGCCATAAAATAAACGCTTGGAATACGTGAACATGTAAGCAAGCAGAAAAAGGCAAAAAATACATTGTAAAGAAATCCAGGATAGTGGAAAGAAAGTACCTTCTTGGTCCTTTATTTGTGCATAACTTTGTGCATAGCATTTATATTGGAATGTGATCAGCAGTTTAAGTTAGGGTTTGGGGATTTTTGTGTGTGCGTGAATGTGTGTTGTTCTATTAGGGAATCAAATCTTCAAAGGCAAAGAAAGAGAAGGGGTGGAACAATCCTCTTTGATTACGAACTTCAACAAGCAAATGCAGATTCCTGATTTGCAGATGAGCATTTTAATTGATTTTTTGTTTGTTTGTTTTACAAAACCACCTACCACCCAATGTTTCACAGTCAAAAATAAACCATTTAACTCTAAAGTTAACTCTCCCACAAAAGTCAAATCTGATTATATCTAAACAGGTCACCAACTGGAAGTTGAGAATTTTCTATGGATCGGTTTGATTCCATAGGGAATATATTTGCCAGCAAGAGTAGTTTGGCGGCCCCCATGGCAAAACTTAAAAACCTGTTTTCTTGTTTTGAACCCCTCTGGGTAAGAGCAGTTATCACGTTGCTCATAATCTTATTTAATGCCATTTTTAGCTGCTCTGACCTGAAATAGAATAGCCAGATGGTTTTGTTGGGGTTTTTAATTTGTTTGTTTGATTGATTTTGTGTTGTGTTTAACACAGAGAGTTTTAAAAAAAAATTGTTCACTGTTTTTTGATTAGTGAAATGTCCTTATGATAGCTGACAGATGACTCATTGAGCATAAAAGCTCAGTAAGGTGACTAAGAAGAACGTTAAGAGCTTTATTATTTTGTTTTCATTTAAAGTATACATGGAACCCAGAGAAAAAAAGTCCTCCCAAGGCTATTTTATTGCATAAACGTGTTAATGCTCAGACTAGGCTATTAACTTTTTCCTTAGATGTTCTCTCTAATGGTATTTTCCTGTGTTTAGTGTTTTAACCCATGCATTAAACCAGATACAGGATTTTTGCCTTTTCTTAGTAATAGATTCTTGAAATTAAAGAAAATTGATCAGGGCACCAAGATAGAAACTTTTGTGTCAATAGAGCAAGCGTGAAGTGTTGTGTGCTTACTTGTTTTTATATTGGGTAGAATTTTTTTTCTTGATTTTAAGCACAGTTCTAAATAAAATCCACACTGCTTAAAAGAGAATTTTAACATCCCCCCCCCACTGCGTTGTAGTTTTTCTTTTCCTGAAAATAGATCCACAAATGTCATAAATTAGTCTGCAGATTTTACCTTATTATGCTTCCTCCTTCAAAAAATATGCAGGAAAGTGATTATATGTGGTGTTCAACTCAGGGCTGATGAGTTGGTTATAATTATCAAGGCAGACATAATGAGATGAAAACAACTCTTTCTTGGGGGCCTCAGAGGAGTTCTCAGTCACTATCATAACCCTGTCACGCTGGGTTAACTGTTTTCTGCCCAAGTAGATGTCAACACAATTAATTTCACAGTTTCCTCAACTGATACAGTTAGGGTTCATTTGCTCATCTAGGCAAGAAGATCCACATATGTTAAGGGTGGAATTGATTTCTGGGTTCTTCCCAGGCAGATGATACAATGAGGAAATAGGCGTGAGTCTTTATGTATAACTAAGTGGCATTTTCTCTCTTTTTTTGGTTCATCCTTGGATATGCTTTTGTTTCGATTATTTGGCATTGCCATTTGACATTCATGCCATCATTTTGTCACTCATCAAATATTTATTGAGTGCCAGCTTTGTGCAAGACCTTTTGCCAGGCTTTGAGGTTATAGTCAGACTGAAGCAGAAAAGCTCTGCCCTTGTGAAGTTTTTAATTCACTTAAGGAGAAAGACATCATTAAATAATTGCATCTATATACCTAATTAACAGAAATACGTGGAAAAACAGCTGATAATGTGCATGGTGCTGGTAATTCATTCTTTACCCCTGGTATAACAGCTGCCTGCCATTGAAGTGTTTGCAATAGAACTTTCCACAGTGATGCAAATATTCTAAATCCACATTGTCCAAGACAGCACATACTAGCCCCATTTAGCTACTGAAAACTTGAAATGTGGTTAGTGTGACTGAGGAATTGAATTTTTAATTTCCTTTAATTTTTATTAGTTTACATCTAAATTTAAACAGCAACACATGACTAGTGATTACTATAACTGGGCAATGCTAGTCTGAAATTTATCACACTATTACTTGTATCTACTTTTACACCTGAAAATAGCACTTGGACAGTATAAAAACAGAATGAGGTATATACAAGTTTAATTCATCATTTACTACATGAGCTACAAGGAGTGCTTTCAAAAAGCGAAAGGATCCATGAAGGAATGACTATTTTTTTTTGCAAGTTTGATAAGAAATGATGAAATAATGTCCTTGATTTCAGTATGCAAATAGATTCCAAATTAATCTTTATGTCTGGAATCCTATACCTGGTTAGGATATTTTTAAAGTCCAATTTCTTGTTTGTTATTGTTAGCCTATGAATCACTGAGATAATATATTAATTTAGTTGATGAATATACTTTATTGCTATAAATCTTCTCTTCCAGCTTATGCTAGTGCTTAGTAAAAATTGCAAACACATTTTCCTCAGAGTTGGATTCAGTGTCTTCCTACTGCAACCAATCTGTCATTCTCATTTCCTACTGTATGGATATCCATACTGCTTATTAATGGGAATTGAGAGAGAGCAAAAAGAACCTTGGGGTGGTGAAGGATGGAAAAAAGAAAAGGAAGGGAAAGTGAGAAAAAGGAGAGAGGAGGAGGCGGAAGAATAAAAGGATACTATTGGATTAAAATAACACAGGGAAGGTAGCCTTGGTTGCCAGGAAACGTGGGAATGCTTTGGCCATGAATACTGCTATGATCATTACTGTTGCTGTCAGATTTCTTTCCTTTAGCATTTTAATCTCCGGATTCCTCTCCCCTACAGTTTCCAGTTTCGTAGTATTGAGAATAATAGAGTGTTTTTAGACCCTGCATTCCTCAGCTGCTGCTTGTTTGTTTCTCATTCTATTTCTTGCCAAAGGAGGAAAAATGAGCCAAACAATTTTCTGCTCCTTCCCCTTTCCAATTGATAGCCAAGACCTTTTAACTCAGTGCCTCGGATGAAACCCACTGCTGGCCATCTGTAAGACAGAATGATGACGTGTGCGTGTCACCTCTCCTCTCGGGGTTCACCCCTTCATATTGTCTCACCATCTGTATTTTTTTATTGATGAGGGCAGAGCAAAGAAAAAATATTTCTCTATCAATTTCTGCTGAAGATTGAGTGTTCTGGGTCATGGTTTGGGTCAAGCAAGCTTTGAGGAGGGGGAGGGAAGGGTGTATGTTGTTAAGATTACTTTAGATGACTTGCTCAAGTCCATTGAAGAGGAAATTATCTCTTCATGAATGTGTTTAAACTCATATAAATCCATATATTCTTTCAATTTATGTAAATTGAATGCATACTATGCACTGGTATTTCTAGATTCTGATGATACAGGGAAAGAGAGAAAGAGAACAAGATAGACCAGGCAACTTCCATAAATGGAATTTATCTTTTGTCAGAGAACAGGGCACGGAAGGAGACAGAAAATAAATACATAAACAAGAGACAAAAGAAAACTTTGTTGAGACAAAGACCCAAAAATAAATACAGAACGATATGATAGTAACTGGTCACAAAAGGGCTCCCTTAAAGAGAATGGTCATGGAAGTCCTCTTAAAAACAGAGACGTTCGGACTGACATTTGGGTGGTAGAAGGAGCTTGTCATAGAAATATCTATGGCAGGAGTTTCCAAGGAACGTCATTAACAAGTGTCATGAAATGGATATGAATCTGTTACTTTATAATCCCAGATTTAGAAGAACACGAAGAGAACTAGTTGGCTAAAGTGATAAGAAGAAGAGGAAGAGTGATGTGAGAGAAGGTTGTAGAAACATAGGTATCACTAGATCATCAACCACCTGGAATGTCATTTGCCCTTGTTAAGGGTTAGTCATCAATTAATAGGCCACATGTTTTCTTAAATTCCATTAGATATGGTAAATGATAATATTAGTTCAGGTTTTATTGGTGAAACCCAGAGGGGTCTCCTTGAATTGTTTAATGTCATCTATTTTGGAAGGAAGTCCATGCTGGCCTTTGGATATCACTGACCATTTCCGGGGGCTAAAAATAATGCTGGGTTAAAAGTTACTTATAGGGTACTCAAAAACGTACTTTAAGATCATAGATCATAGATGAGTTTGACGAATGAGAATGAAGTTGAACTTGTACCATTGTCTCTTCCTCCTCAGTGGTGCTAAAGAGGAGACAGGAAGCACCTGTATCTTCAAATCTTGCCAAGAACAGAGCACCTGCTAGTAAGAGACAGAAGGAGTGATAACATCACAGAGTGAAAATGAAAAATAATTTCTTTCCTGCTATTTCTAGAAAAAAAATTAAAAAATGAAAAACAAATTT
This sequence comes from Microcebus murinus, assembly GCF_040939455.1. NCBI lineage: Eukaryota > Metazoa > Chordata > Mammalia > Primates > Cheirogaleidae > Microcebus > Microcebus murinus. The sequence goes on from NC_134124.1 coordinate 30,753,779, forward strand.
ATAGAAGTACTTTATTTTCCATTAAGTACCTCATTTAATTGATTTAGAGTTTCACGTAGCATATGTCTGTGTGTTTTGGAGTGTGTTTTAGGGATAAAGTAGGAAGTTCCACATTTTATGACCAGCTGTATGCTGTAGCAGAGCACGCATAATTGAGATTCCTAATTAGGGTGAAATAACATAATACTACACTCATTTCTGATTGTCTTAAAACACCAAAATTAAAAAGATGAAAACGATAGATGATAGTAAAAGGAAAATAAAAATATAAAACATGAGAGGAAGATCTGTCAATCTTGTTTTCTATTAAAATAATGTCTGGTGCACAGTAGGTATTCAAGAAATATTTATCAAGAATGGTAGAAGGTAGAGGTAGGAAATGAGTCCATAGTCTGTAATGAAAATTGCAGCAGGTAAAATAGCTTAAGCTTTCACTTTGAGCCTTGAAACTCAGATTGAATAGTTAATTAGTGAATTACCATTTCATTGACAAAATGGGGCAATGGGGCAGTTTTTCAATCTCTTCCTTTGTATTATAAATCAATACTGAAGATCGATGTTGGTTTGGATCATCTTCATGAGGCTTTATTTTAAGTGGTTTAATTATTGTTAATCTTTTGGGGTAACTGTCTTGTGATCTAAGTATCTAGTAGGTCTCCATGTCTATAAATAACTTCTTATGCAGGATTAGAGTTTCTATAAGATTTTTGCATTTCACAATCTCCTACTATTTTCCCTGTCTGGGAAACAGTAAGTCTTCTAGTATATGTCTTTGGGACCTGGGGCCCCAGGAGTGTGTCAGGATGGAAATGAGACACATCAGTGTATTTCTTCAGGCTGTCATTGATGGGCACGTTCGATGACTCAGGTCTTTTGACAGGTGCCAAGGCTATAAGCAAACCCAGGACCAAGCATTTAGTGGTTTGCACACAATTAGGAGGAAAAGACTCACAACCATTAAGTAGTATAGAGTGGAGAAGGCCTCATGAATGAAATGTCTGTCAAGGATGCAAAGGAAGAAGGAATGATTAATTCTACTTGAACAGATTAAGAAAGATTTCACAGAACCAAACCTTGAAGGATATTGCGGAAGCAAGTAGGGAGATGATATCCCAGGCAAAGGAAAGCAGTTTGATCAAAGTCTTAGAGGTGTGTGACAAGGTATGTTCCATGAACTGCAACTAATGACAAGGTCATCCCTTGTCAGTACAGTGAGAGATGAAATCTAAGATGCTGGCCAGGCCAGATCACGCATATGCTCCTGAAATATACCGAGCACTTTCTACTTTGTGCTGCAGGTCGTGGGAAGTCATTAAAGGGCTTTAAGCAGGAGAACATCATGACCATATGTTCATTTTTATTTTTTAAAGACCATTTTGATAAGCTGGATCATGGAAATAGCGGCAGTCAATTTTTAAAATTCTTTTTTATATTCATTCATCACTGAATATTAAGACCCTACTATGAATCAGCTTTTGTCTATATGCATGATATGAGGATATGAACAAAGAGTATACATTCAGTTTTGAGCACACTGTGACTCTCAGAGGCATCAGATAAAGTAAGTCTCATTATCTAAATAGGGCCAGTGAATAACTGCTCATCCAAAAGTGCTCCCTTTAAATAAAGCCTTATGTTCCCATTGAGAAGTGTTTTCCTGGATTCAGCGCTGCCGAGAATAATTAGGCCACTTGCATGTGAATTGGGGGATTATGTGTCGTACAGGTCCTTCTCTTCATTGGGTAGAACAGATATCATGTGGTAACCAATTTCTACATCAAATCCAATGTAACCCTATAATGGGAACTCAATTTTGAACTGCATGTAAATACACGTTTGGCAAAACCACACTCTCTTAGTGTGATTGCGTCTGATCAGGTACCAGGTGTATCGATTGTCCATTTTCCTTCACCGTTTCTCCTAGATTATGAGTACTGGAGAGTCCTTATCATCACTTGAAGTGGTTCTCAACTGGGAATGCACATCATGATCATGGAGGAGTTTTTTTTTAAATGTGCATATTTAGGTATCACCCAAGAAATGCTGGTTCCCAGGTTAGGACTAGAGAGCCCAGGGAAACTTGTAGTGTTAAAAGCTTCCCCAGGGGATTTTCTCATTCTCATGCATTCTCCCCCTTGGAAAGCCACTAAGGCTAATTTGATATCTCTTACAACATAGCCAAGGCATAGCTTGTTAGAGCCCAGCCTAAAAGTACAATTCCCTGAGGCCCAGCCCAGAGCAATTTCTATTTCATCACCTCTACCCGTGTTCTTCCAGCCTGCCCTGGACCTTGAGACAAGACATCTGTGTTTGCACTGCTTTTATCTGGGAGATATGGCAGGAGGAAACCTGCAATCTAAGTGCATTAGTCAGCTCAAACTGCTATAACAAAGTACCATAGACTAGGTGGTTTAAACAACAGACATTTATTTCTCACAGTTCTATAGGCTAGAAGTCCCAGATCAGAGTACCAGCATGGTTGGCTTCTTGATGAGAGCTCTCTTCCCCTTCGCAAATGGCAAAGGGGTGGGGTGAGAAGGGGACATGGGAAAGAGATGAGAGGAAAGGGAGAGGGAGGAAGAAAAGGAAGGAGGAGGAGAGAGAGAAAAAGTGAGAGTGAGTGTTAGCTCTCTGGTGTCTCTTCTTATAAGGGCGCTAATTTCATTATTAGGACCCCACCCTCAGGACCTCATCTAAACCTAATTACCTCCTAAAGATCCCATCTTCTAATACCATCACATTGGGGATTATGTCTTCAATATATGAATTTTGGGGAAACAGAATTCACTCTGTAATACCAGGAGATTGATTCTAGCTGGGCATTAAAGTCACCTGGGGACTGTCACTAAAATACTAGTGTCCTGGTCCTAGCCCATGAGATTTGGGTTTAATATGTTTGCCAGACCTAATTCTTCATCCTGCTAGTGAAGTAATTTCACTCAAAGTCTAAAATGTTCTCATCTGCAAAATGGGAATGATGCCACAATCTATACTAAAGATTACATGAGATTATAGATATCAAAAGGGTTGGTCACCTCTAAAACATTACAAAAATATCATTTTCATCTTTATTAACCCACTTCCTTTCATCGATGAGCAGTTTCAGATGAAATGTCAGTATTTTAAGTTTTCTCTATCAGAGTGTTTACGGCCAGGTTTCCTAGTAGGTCTGAATTGGAACTGCTGCCCCCTGAATATGTCCGGAAGGCCATGCAGCAGGAGGGCATAGCTTAGGGGTCACAAATTTAAATATCTACAGGGCCCGGGCAGATCATGCAAATGAGGGAAGAGAGGGCTGGCTGCAGAAAAATGGTTGGGTGCATCAATCAGCACTCAGCTACTTTGATTGAGACATGGTAGAAAGAAATGTCTCTCTACTATTAGAAAAGTAATAGTGCAGACATGGTGACAACTGGCAGCTGGCGTTAGACTCTCAGGCTTGGGGGAACTAGAGAGCGAATGTCCAACTGAAAGGGGTAGCTGTTTATACTCAGGCCAGCATTGCCAGATCGTCCAGGTCCCCCCCGAGAATCCAAGCTTTTATGTAAAAGCTCTTGATGTTTAAGTGCTAGTAACTAATTTAAAAAACAAAACAAAATGAAACAGTGAGCATTTCACAGGGTAACATTGACTGGTATAAACAAAATATATGCGCAGTCTGAATTTTGCCTGTGTGCCCAAATTGGCCTGCATACTATCAGTGGATAACCGTTTCTTTAGGCCATGCACTCCGTCCTGTCCATCAACGAACCATTGTTTTTTAAACATATTGTTTATCCACAAACAAAATTCATCGCTGAACTGAAGCCCAGTTGGCAATCTCTGGCATGGAGCCTCATTTCCTTTGACTGAATTTTCTTGCATTTATTTCTGTGGCTTATATTCATTTATGCTATCAATATTTACTGAGCAGATACTGTGCTAGATGATAAGGATGCAAAATTCCAAAAGACATAGTCTCTAGTCCCTGCCCTGTGTTGCTTCCAGTCTAGTCTAGGCAATGTGCCCAGGGCAATGACTGAGGCCAGAAAGAATATAATGGAAATATGGAACAAAGATGTGTAACCCAACCTCCTGTAGATAGCTCATTTCTTCTGGTTCTTTCAACTAATAACAGAAAATGCCCTCCTTTTTCCTTTTACCCACTTTTTCCCCCTCCTTTTTTTTTTTTTGAACATTTGGCCAACATAGTAAGCCCACTGTGTGAAAACCACATCTAACCTTTGGCTTTTTTGATGCTTAGGAAATATTTGATGTCATGGTATAAAACTAAAAGTCACTCCACCCAATACAGTGCTGATACCTAATACTGTCAACATCGTATTTGAAATGCATGTGTGATAGTTGTGTTCAGCCAGAAACAAAAGTACCCGGGTGTGTTTGGTTCACGCGGGGCCCTAGCCTTCACATTCCTTATCCTGGTTTTTGGCACTCAGTGACGCTGAGTGGCTCACCTTGGCGACTGTTTCTTGTAGCAGGCTTCTCTCCAGGGGAGTGTCTCCCAAACCTTGAGATGGTTATCTGTTAATAGAAGGAAAAACAAGTTGTGAAAGTAGGCCACGCGCGTCACCGATAAACACGAAAATTTCGTTGGTGAGAGCCCTCCTCTCCTTGCCAAAGTGACCTTGGTTGGCGCGAAGATGACAGAGTGCTTCCCTGCCCGGCTCTGACAGCATTGCTATCACAGCACGTTTGACAAATCGTTCACATTAAATTGGGGGGCACTTTCGGCAGCACCGACGTCCCCTCTCCATCACTCCTGATTACCACACAAACGTCAACCATGGCACCAAGCACATTTGTCACAGGGACTAAAAAGCAGTTGTTAGTAAGAGCGCTACCTGTCATACTAATGGACTAGAGCTTGTTGCTTTGTGTCTCGCAGGAGCCTACAGATTTGCAAAAAAACAAAACATAATTTTTTTTTTGGAAGGTTGTCCAGTGTTTCTTGAAAATGCTTTTGTGCTTTGATAGAGAGAGGTATATTGAAAGCTTGTCAGATGGGACACCCGAATGCCTTCTCTTGGAAGGGGAAACAGATTCTGATTTTTTTTTTTTTAGGTGACTTTGCTGTTTAGTGACTGCTGTCATTTCTTTGTGGGCAAACAAGCAATAGCAAGTTTTTCTGTGAAGGAAATCTATACCCTATACATTTTAATTAGATTAGTAAAAAACAAATAAGTGGAGCAATTCTTTGCAATTCATTAGTTCCCTTTGTCTTTAAACTTTATGAAATTATTTGAAGGAGGTAGAAGATGAGCTTGTTTCTTCCCATCATCATGTCCTTGTCATCATAGGTGCCATGCTTTCCATTGTGCTTCATGTGTCATTTATATGCTTTCTTTTATAGTCTGGCCATAAGCCAGGCCAGTCACACACTACTATTCCCATTTTAGAGGTGACAAAACTGAGAATCAGAAAGTTTGCTGCCAAGGATTACACAGATACAGTCACATTTGTAGTTCATGCCTTTTGACTCCAGTTAACAATATCCATTGTATTTGGATATCCAATAAAGATGATGCAACTTATTTAAATGATTCCTCTGTCGGCACACATTGCTGTTCACCCTTCTGTTTCCAAGCCATTCTTCTCCCCAAGTCCTCCTGCTACTCAGTATCAATACACAGGTTTTTCTTTGGCAGAAGATGCAAAAAACTTCATTTCAAAATCAGGGAAAGAAAAGTGAAAGTAATGGAAGAGAACTGGGTTGCAAACTTTCATCTGACTGGACTTTATAGAGTCCACTACTCTAAGTCATTGTTTAAGGGAGTGATTTTGGTACTGCAGACAGAGGGGATCGTGGTGCTAGAATTTGAGAACCCTTGCTATAAAACATTCTGTCTTTTGTGGGCTAATGAGGGGCCCCTTTGGCTTTTGAAAAGATAGGAAAAGACAAATTGTTTTTCTTTTTCACACACTCAACACAGACTACTACACCTCTCGTCTCCAAAATGCATTCCTCCCCACCAGCCACCAATCAGTTCTGCAGGGGACACCAGCTGTGTGTTCCATCATTCAATTCTGACACTATCTACCCAGATCCAGTGTAAGATCCCACTGGTGAAGGGCTCAGGCTCACAAGGCTGCCAACTCTTCAGATGCCAATCACAAGCCCCAGGTTGTGACCTGTATTTCTGATTGGCTATAAATTTGAATTCTTACAACCTTCTCCTTTGGATTCAATTAATTTGCTAGAGTGGCTCACAGAACTCATGGAGACACTTTACTTACATTTACCCACTTATTATAAAGGATACAGATGAATAGCCAGATGGAAGAGATGCAAAGGGCAAGGTATAGGAGGGAAGGGGTGCAGGGCTTCAGGCCGGCCCTGGCTGCACCACGCTCCAGGAACTTCCACGTGTTCAGATATCCAGAAGTTCCCAAACCCTGTCCAGTGGGTTTTTATGGGGGCTTCATAATGTAGGCATGATTGACTACATCATTGGACATTGGTGATCCATTCAACCTTCAGCCCTTCTCCTTTCTCTAGAGGTTGGGTGGCAGAGCTGAGAGTCCCAACCTTCTAATCATGCCTTGGTCCTTCTGGTGACCAGTCCTATTCTGAAGCTATCTAGGGGCCCCTAGCCACCAGTCATCTCATTAGCATACAAAAGACACTCATCACTCCAGAGATACCAAGGGTTTTAAAAGCTGTGTGTCAGGAACCAGTAACAGAGACAAAAACTTATATTGCTTGTTACCCTACAGTATCATAGGCTTCTTGTGAATTCACTCTTCTAAGTGATGTAATAAGCTGGAATGATAAACTTGAGATGGGATAACGTTAATAAAGAACTTGTTAAGTGCTTGATTCCTTTCTTATTTTATTCCACAAGTCTTTAGATCAGTGTTTCTGGATTGCCATGCTGGGTTATCTCCATTGGATGTTTTAGTTACCATCAATTTCTTTTTCATGGAAAAATATATGATCTGTGAGTGGCTTCTTCATTTTAACCTTCTCATATCTCTAGGCAGGAAGCCTCAATGTATGAAAATCTCCTTGAATCAAAAGGAGACAATCCCTTGTAAGTACATCCGTTCATCAGATTTTATTATAGACTTACTCTGTGGCCAGCACTGGACTAAGCTCTGAGAAAACCACAGGGAATCTGGGTCTCCTGTTGGCTTAATGTAGATTATCTTATAAGCAGAAATGGTCTTAGGCTTTGGGCGTGCCCACCATAACCGTAGACCTTCCCAAAACATCCTCCTTCATAACCTTCTGACTGTTCTTCAGGGCTTTGCATTATTTGATCCCACTCATGTCCCACTTTTATTCTCAGTGAGCTATTACAGTGTAATTCTTTCTTTTCAGATCAGAGTGCCATTTAACATTTTTAATATCTCTACTTGTTTTCTTTTCATTAGTGGCAGGTTTTCGTTTATGCTGCAGTATATAAAACTGATCAAAGAAGAGCAATTGTGGTTGGAACGGGAGGGGTGGGGTACCCTGGGCAACTCCTTAGAGTGTATAGTCCTGAGAGAAGAAGGTGGGGAAAATCTTGGTCTAGATGGTGCCACAGAAGGAGGTTGTGTCCCTTTCTAGACCTCCATCTTCTCTGTCTGGATGTGCTATTCAAGCAACAAGAGTAGGTTGGGATGTTCATGCCAGGAGGAAGGAAGAGTTCATCATAGAAGTCTAGATAGGGCAATAGTTTGAGGAGATTTAACATGTAGATTGAATGATGGCTACTGTAACAAAATACCATAAACTGGGTAGTGTACAAACAGCAGGCATTTGTTTTTCACAGTTCTGGAGACTGGAAAGTACGAGATCAAGTCATTTTCGGTGTCTGGTGAGGGCCCACTTTCTGATTCACAGATGGCCCCCTCTCACTGTGTCTTACATGGTGGCGGGGACAAGGCAGCTCTCTGGGGCTTCTTTTCTAAGGACATGAATTCCATTCATGAGGGCTTCCTTCTCGTGGACCTAATACCAGCACATTAAGATTGGGTTTCAACTATGAATTTTGGAGGGACGCAAACATTCAGACCATAGGAAGGAAGAACAACTTGCATTTTGTTTCATGTTCCAAATACTCTCAAGTAATTTCATACACATTTACCTCCACTGATCCATATTTCCACCCCATGAGTTTATTCCAGTGCTTATGTTACTTTACAAAAATGCTTATGTTCATTACAAAAATGAAATCACAATGTTTTGTCCAACATAAGAATTCAGTGAATTATTATTGGAGCCAGGACTGGAACATGAGTTCTCAGCATCTGGCACTTCTACCTTCTTTTGCAACCCCCTGACCCCAGCTCGTGGCAGCACAGTGGAATCCTACGTAGAGCTGGTCCTCACCATCCATTGCTCTCTGCTTCCACCCTCATGACTAAGCTTACACATGCACATTTCTACCTGTAGAAGAGTTTTAATCAAGACATGCATTTCCATGGAAATGAACTCACCCTCCCCCAAAAAACATATAAGTAGAAAGTGGCATTTATTTAATTTTCATGAGCTACATTGCCTTATTTCCTTTATGTCTAGGCATACTGCATGATTTTTTAAAGGCTAGGAAATGTGACCCTGTGTTAATTTCCATGGCTACGTCCCCAGTCATCCAACGGTGGCTTAGTGGCATATGATATATTCAATACATTTTAAACACTGCTGCATTTAAAAATAACTTTAAAAGGTTGTAAATGTCAAATTGAGATTTGAAATATGTCAGATAGCTGTCATTTTTACACCCTTCATTAATTTCAATTGGACTCAGTGAATTGTATTTGACAAACTGTTATCATACATTGACTACAAGCATGCTACATTTATGTAGCACATTCCTGACATACGGAATGTTTTGAGGGGAACTTTAATATATGACTTCTCTTTGACCTCCTAGATGACATGAGACTATCAAATGACAAGTGTGGCAGCATTCAACTCTAAGGTTTCCCAAATGGTGGCATTTGGAAAATCTTCAAGAGGCTTGTTCAGAAATGGAAGTGTCCACTGGAGAATTTCTGATAACAAAAATAGACACATTTTTCTCTCGGTGCAGAAATTGCAAAATTTGGACTACAGCTAAAAGGAAAGGGGGTTGTGAATAAAGATTTCCTATTAGCAGATCTGAGCAGGTGGAGATGTGATGGAAGAGTCAGGGCTGGTTATAAAAATACTATCATTATTAAAATTAATAGCAATTACCAACTATTAAGTGCTATATGAAGAGCATGATACATAGAACACTGTGCTTAAAAACCCATGTTCTGGTGTCAGATTGTGTAAGTTCAAATGCAGGCTCTACCACTTTACTCTGTCTGTAACCCTGGGCGAGTCACTTAACATCTAGATACCTCAATTTTCTAATTTGTAAATTCGGGATAATAATATTACTTACCTCTTGGGGTTTACTATGAGGATAATCTGCATTCAGTGAATGGTGGCTGTTATTATTATATGCCAGGGCTGTACTAAGCGCTTTGCATTTAATTTTCCAGCCGCCCTGTGAGACGGATATTACTGGTAGCATTGTTCATTTGCAAATGAAGCAATGAAGACTCCAGGGGATGTTTATTTATCCAGAGTTCTCCACCTACTAGTTGGTAAAAGAAGGGAGTCAGGTAACTGAAGACACCTTTTAGGTCAGTCTGTTCATCTGTAAAAGGTGATCATTGAACTTGAAGTTCTCTTGTCATCGACTGTTACTGGATGCAGTGACAATAGGAGCCAGCTCCCTGTCACCCACTGAAAGAGATGAGCTCCATAAATCCAAGCCCTAGTTCACAGAAAGCCAAGTTCATGTCTGGCCAGGACTGGGCAGCTGGTTTTCAAAACACGCACATGCTTACATTTGCTCCCTTTTTAAAAACCTAAGTCAGGCTTTACGTGTACATAAGAATGTTAGTGTCGTACTTTTAATGTGGCTATAAGGAAAAGGCCAGTAAGTAAATAACCTGCCAAGTATGTTTTTAAAATGCAGCTGTGGAAGAAGTTTTATGTAGAAATCACTAATTTTAAAATCCTATGTTGCTCTGAATAAATGGTTCATTTTTATTATTTGTTTTCTTTTATTTTATCTTGGTTTTAGCAGATAAAAGTATTTGCAAACCTACCAATAATAAACCAGATTTTTAAAACTTCAGGAATTGTTAGAGAGCATTGCATCCGGAGTACTGTCAAGTTCCCAGCTTATGTCCAGACAAATAAATGCAAAATCCGAGCAAGCTGGGAGACAGCACATGCTGCTACTCAGCTCCTGCCGATCTGCTTTAAAACAAAGAGAGAAACAAAGATACATTGTATATGACCTCTATGAGAAATTACACATCTTTCCAATGTATTTAAATTAAAAAAATGTATAAACACTATTATGTGATAAACAATCCCTGTCTTCAGACCATTTGGGGCCCATATTGGGCCATTTTGTCACTTTTGGTCTAATCCAGTTTCTCTACATAGAAACTTTTCTTTCACCCTGTGGGAAGGTCAAGGTCACCTCTTGACCTCTTCAGGGTCATGAGGGAGTTAGGAGTCATATAGGAGAACCCAGCCCCCCAGGCCTTGGTTAGCTTCACTACATTATCCTGCCACTTTCACTTGTCATACGACAAGGGTAAAGTTGTGCTGTCAGTTAACTAACACGAGAGAGGAAATACTATTTTGCTTTTGTATTTGGGAAGTGAAAAACACTTTCAAGTTGAATTCATAGGCTAAGGACTGTGGGAAAATAAAGGGAGATTTTTCCAGCCTGCGATTTTCTGGTTGCATGAGGAAGAGAGAAACACATCCACATGCACGAGGAAATGGGGATTGCTGGGAGAATCCACGCAAGCCACTTCCAGTCCATGCAGTCGACGGTCCCCAGCAGTTTCGTACAGCTCTCATTCTTTCATCCCATTCTCCTTGAGAGTGAGCATAAAACCCGCACCAAGTATGAGAGAGGGATCTTGCTTCTCTGCACTTCATCGTCATCGATGGCTCCAACTGAAAGCACGTGTTCCCTTTATCTCAAGGGGGGAGTTCGGCATCCTTCATATTAGTTATGTTTATGTAAACGAGGAATCTAAGGGTGAAATTATAATTTATGAGAACTGCATGGAGCTTCTGACAATCCTCATAAACATTCTAAACAACTGTATCTTGTTGCAAAACAAAACATACATATTTGTCGCCTAATAAGCATTTTTATTATGACATTATTTCTATTCTGGACTGCCCTGTTACAGTGAACAATACGGAGTGGGGTGGGGTGATTTTTTTTTTTTCCTACATGCTTAGAGGGATTTGTTCACTATAATTCTTCCTTAAGGATTAGTGGGCAGTAAATATTATCCGTTATCAAGTCTCATCGATTGGGAAATTGACTACCAGTATCTTTTGAAATCCAGAGGTTATTTTTGTTGTTGCTTGGTTGTTTTTGTTTTGTTTTGTTTTGTTTTAACAAAGTAAGCAGCAAGTTGCAGATCCTTGATACTGAGATTGAGACTCCTTGACTCATTTGGTCTCTACTGTTGTTATTTATTGTATTCTTTTCTGGCCTCTGCAAAAATAAACAGTAAGTGATACTTCTCCAGTTATGTTATGATTTCAGAATATGATAAATGTTCCAGTTGGCATGCCACAGGCTCTGGTAGAGCATGGGAGAGGGACTCAGACGTGTGACATGGCAGATGTCTTTTGAACCGTTAGTACCATCATTGAATAAACAGTCAAAATATCTTAATTATAATTAAGGGAGACAACAGCCCATTTTCTTCCAGAGTTACTCGTTATTTAAAACAAAAAGAAAGGCAAGCCAACTCTCCAATTAGTTCAAACTTTCCTCCCTTTAATATTCTTTATATTGGTGGTGAGAATAGAGACCAAAACCTGTTCATTTTTTTCTCCATTACTCCATTTCTACTTAAGATAGAAAAAAAAAATCTACCTTATTTTTTTTCCCTAAGAAATATTTGAATGAACAGCCATTAGAATCTTAGCTTCCAGTTTAAATGCTCATCCAAGGATAACCAGTGTAATCAGCTGAGCTTGCAAAGAATACACAATCATAAAATCATTTAATTAAATTCTGTCAATGCTGTTTGTTTTGGTGCCCATTTGGGTATTAATAACACCGTTGCTGTTTTTAATGCCAAAGGTTTACCACTTAATTATTATCTTTGCTTATTGGAGATGTTAGCATCAATTTGTAAGGCTCTGTAATCACACAGTGTGTCTTGCTCCACCAGATACAACATGCTTTCCAGAACTAGAGGTTCTAACAGCCTGTGCTTGATCTAAAGATGAAGTGGTGGAAATCAAATGAAAACATTTGTTAAATTGTAAAAATGTAACAGAAAATAAGAGCAGTTATTCAGACTGTGAGTAAATTTGATGGGGTGTGTGAACTGATCACTTTATTGCACTCTGTTTATAGCATCCTGCCATTTTCGGAGATGGCAGCCCAATCCTTTTCATTGTCTTAATTAGATTAAGAATGGATTAGAGGAGCCAAATCTATTATTAAAAAGGCAATTCGACTGTGTTCCTGAAAACCCCCTTTTGGTTTTTAATTTCTTAAGTTCCACTGATGCAAAATAGCAAATGCCTTCCTTGTAATTATGAGCATGTACGCCTTCATTTAAAGGGCTGTAAACGTATTAGGAAAATCAGATCTTCAATTTTCTTCAAAATTATTTCTGAAAAAATAAGGGAAGAAAGGAAGAAAGGGAGGGAGAGAGGGGATGGAGTGCTACATTTCTTTTTGCTGTGATGAAAAACATGAGGAAACAAACAATGTAATTGTTTTCTTCTCCTTTTGATTTGTTCAAACATAAAAAGGGCAATGCATACTTATATGAACCGACAATTTTTCCATATACGTTTGTTGTTTCAATTTACTTCCACACCTGAAATAGTTGAACGTGTAGGTTTCTTATACTTCTGACTTAGATTGCATATTGGTTCTGTGGGAAATCTTCCAGGATGATTATCTGGTTTTGCATTTTGTATATCCATCTCTCTCATGTGCCTATACAAATGCAACTTTCAGTTTAAAGTTTTGCGTTCTGATCTGCTATAAACATTGTACACGTATTGCTTTAAACTCCAGGTGGAGCAGAGCTGCTGTGTTGGAAACTGGTGCTTATTTTTTTCCAATAGGTGCCCTAGTTTTAATTTATTATTGTTTTTTCCCCTCTAAACTGTGTCACCTTGAGATGCTATATTTTACGTATTTTCTCTACATTTTAAAATTACTATATAGTCAGTCAGGTGATAAAAATTTCATCATTTACATGCACAAATGAGTGCATGTAAAAACTGGAAAAGTTCAAATAAGGTCTGTGGTTTACTTAATAGTACTATTTACTTAATAGCAAATATTATACCAGTGTTGATTTCCTGGTTTTGATACTGTACTATAGTTATGTAAGATGATCTTGGAGAAAAACTGAGTGAAAGCTACCCAAGAACTCTTTGTACTATTTTGTCAACTTAAATTATTTCAAAATAAAAAGTTTAAAAATTCAATATATAGTTTTAGTCCATTGACTTCTAAATTGCTACCAGAAAATATTGATCCCTACTTGATCTATATTAATTTTGTTTTAATCAGATATCACCAGCCTTTTGAAGCCTCATAATTCTCTTCTTCTAACTCTGGCTTTGTTGCATTTTCTACCCACTCAATTCTAGTGCCCGTTATTGTAGGGTTCATATTTGAATGCTCTTTGTATCCACAGAGCCCAACATTGTGCTCTGGACATAGTTTTTCTGGCAGTGCATTTAACTGTTAAATATTTAAATTGAAATATTTAGTCATGGAAGGATGGCTAAGTGAGTAAAGAACCACTATACTAGCACAATGCTTGCTGCACAGTAAACTTTCTGTACATATTCTGAATGAAGGAATAAGTTAATTAATCAATTTTGTTCACATGTGAATTTCATACCTTAGCAAGATAGGACCCAGTGACTGCTGAGCCATCTGTTCTCTTGAGCACGATGTGATGGACTGGGATTCTGAGATTGCTCATTAATTGTCATCGCTTCAGTGTGGTTCCGTGCTTGGATTGGAGGTCTTGAGGTGATACCTAATTTAGGAAGACTATGACAAAATTTATCACTAATTACCTGCCCCTCAAATGGGAATCAATGCCATCAGCAGCATTCAATGGTGATAATAATGGTTATCATTTATCAAGTGATTAGTATTCTAAGCATTTTACCTGTTTCCCTCACTTTAATTTTACTCCGTTGCTAGCTTAAAGTTTAGAAAAAAAAAGTATGTCCAGGGTCACCTGAAGTTGGCTTGTGAGTGGCAGAACAGGACTCGAACCCAGGAAGCCTGGCTCCAGGGCATATGCTCTTAACTATCACCTACAGGGTCTCCCCTCCATGCGTGTGTGTCCTTATCCTCTTCAATGGTGAGTGGTTGTATTAGATGTATTAGAACACTGGAGATGTATTAGAACTCTCTTGGGGACCTTTTCCTGGACCCACTCCCAGTTACACTTATTTATTTACTTTGTCTGGGGCTGGGCATTTTGTTAAACTTCCGAGGTGATTGTAATGTGCAGCCACGGTGAGCATCACTCGCTTAGCTGAATGTCAGAACTCCTTCAACGTCCGTGAATAGTGGACGCTACTTATTGTACTTCTAAGTTCATTAAGTCCATGCACAGCTACAGCAAAACAGAGTGGTTGTCCCAGCCATTTGGAGAGATGGAGCTGGGAGCCCACTCACCTTCTCTGCAATAAATCTCCCCACATGTTGTTAAGCAACCTGCTTTTTATGTTCTCAGCTAGAGGGTTTCCATCTCTGCCCTGCACCATCTGTCATGGATGTTCATTTTAATAGCATTTTACCTGTATAAAGGTGTCTACCCCCCCACATTCCAAGAAGAAGAGGATCTATACCAGAAATCCTAAAAATTACCCAAGGGGTTTATTGAGGCAGTTCAGGTAAATGAGTGAAGAAAACAGATCACCAAGTAGTGAACACCCCCTTTTGTAAAAGACAATTGGGATGGTTGTCACTAGGGCACACTGAAAAGTGTATGTCCCATTACAAGGGTCACTCACTACTCACATCCCATAAGGTAGACACATAGAAATACCGCCCAGTATGCTAGATCTTCCAGTTTCTCGGGAGACTACAGAAATCTAAGTTTTTGTTTGTTTTGCTTGGTTTTGTTTTGTTTTTCTATTGTGAAATGACTTGACAGATAGTCCCATCTGTTTTCTTTTCTGCACTGTACAGGTCAATATTGTGTCACCAGTGACAATGTGGAAGGAATGTACACAGCTCAGAGAAAGTAGCACCTTTATGTAAATACTTTTTTTTTTTTTTTTTGCATTTTTAAGTAAATTCTTGATCCTTTCTCACTAACTACCAAGTATGACAGGCCCCAATCTTTGTCAGAGACTGGCATTCTGGCTTTAGACAAGGCAAAGAATTTAGTGAACCCTGTTTCCTCTCCTGTGAAATTGAACCTAGAGGAGGGCATTGTAGAATTAGAGGGTTTGTTAAAGGCATGATCTCTGAAGTTAGGACTGGTATGGATTGGATGGGATCCTGGTGCTGCTACTTACCAGCTCTGTGAATTTTAATAAGTTATTTAGCACTGAGCCTACATGCCCACGTCTGTAAAATGGAGACATTAAGATAACTGACTCTCATGGTTGTCCTGAGTATTAAAATAAATTGTGCATGCAAAGTGCTTAGACCTGGTAAAGCACCAGTTCTACTAATAATAAAAGGTATATTTAATGACAGCAATGTTTTCAATAGCCTAAAATCAGCCAAACCATTGCCCGAGACTTTGTCCCATTGCTCTGGTTGGCCCTGAGCGTTGTGTTGGATAAACATGCTCACTCCGATTTTGCCAGTCCTTTTATTGCTACTTCAAGACCTTTCCCTGTTAGTCCTTTTCTGAAATTAGTAGGACTGACAGCTCCATGGTGAGGGACAAAATCCAAGTTTTCTAACTCCTTTCTACCCCCCACTAATAGAGCCCATACTGATCTGGAGGTTATGCCTGTAGAACCAGAGGAAATATCTCCTTGGGATGATTAGAAGCAAAGTGTGATTAATAATGAATATATGTATGTATTTTAAGAGTAGGGTTGTGTTAAAATGTGAAGAGTCAATAAATGCCTGTTAACCTTGTCAGAGGTCAATAGTCGGCCGGGTGGTTGGTTCTGCAGCCTGAGCATCTGCAGTCTAATTCAGACCTGCCCTTGGATCTGACAATGGTACATGCAATTAGGAAAATGTCTCTGTAATAATGGTAATCGGTGTAAACCAAGAGGACAGGGCACAGCTGTGGGGAGCATTTGGAGAGAGGAATCAGAACAATTCATGCACTCCTGAGAAAGCAAGCCTCAAGCTATCCTTTTTCAGTATAAGTCTGCAGTAGCTTTCAATTCCCTCTTGAAAAGTTGACTGAAAAGCATTTTAAAAATAAGTGTAGGACTCTTAAGTCAAAAACTGTTCATGGTCCTCTTTCTTTCCTCCCAACTCATGAATGGGTTGGGATTATGGATCTTCCTTTTTCATAACGCCACTATGGATTTAAATATCTAACTCAAACTCTATTGGATAAAACTTTGCTCTTTGGCTGTTATTTTTTTTTTCCCCTCAAGAAGTGAGCTCAAAATGTGCTATAGAAAATCTGTCTCTTGAGAACATATATCAATTCAGCTTTGTGCCACTTGAAATGTTGATATTTGTAAATGAGAGAGCTCCCGTGCTAGACTTACAGCCCTCCTCTCCTTTTTCAGTTCTTAAGAGAAGCAATCTTCAGAGAAGAAACGTTTTTTACTCATCTTTGATTTTGAAAGAGATTTAGAGGTCTGGG
Source organism: Microcebus murinus (assembly GCF_040939455.1). Classification (NCBI taxonomy): domain Eukaryota; kingdom Metazoa; phylum Chordata; class Mammalia; order Primates; family Cheirogaleidae; genus Microcebus; species Microcebus murinus. The sequence continues at coordinate 30,770,582 of NC_134124.1, forward strand.
CCACCTTCATGTCCCAGGTTATTTTTTAGTCTTCCCGTTGTTCACTTTCTCTAACCCCTAAGTAACAGACAAGAGTTCCCTGGCTTCTCCCCATAAAAAAGATAATGCCTCAATTCACAACCAGCTCTGAATAATTAATGATGATAATGATGTGAGAATGTTTCACATTTATGACTGTTTTAGTTTTCCCTTTTACATCCATTTTTCTTTTTGATCCTAATTCCAACCTAAGACGGAAGAAGAAAGACAGGATGGAAAAGACTTTGGACGTTTATTTATCCTTTGATTTACTCATCCATTCAACAAATTTTTAAGAAGTAATTATGTGTGCTAGACATTGTTCTAGGAGCAAAGTCTACAGCATGGAAGAGACAAGGTCTCAATGCATTTTATTGGGAGGACCAGGCAATAATTACACAAATGAATGAATAAGATCATTTCAGATAATGATACTTGCTGTGAAGAAAATAAAATAGGATGTCTTTGGAGAGAATCTACCATTGTTGGTTTACATTGGGTTGTCAGAGAAAGCCATGCAGGGGTGAGGACATTTGAACTGCAATCTAAGTGATTTCAGAAAAGCCATGGTTGAGGTCTTGGGAAAACAAGTCAAATTCAAAACTCCCCAAGTGAGAAGACTGGTGGAGTGGGAAGAATGGTGGGAGATACAGGGAAAGGTAAGCAGGGGCCAGGTCATTTGGGACCTTCTACGTCATGGCAAGGATATTAAATGAGCCATTACTTCATTGTGGGATACCTAACATAGGTATGCAATTAGCAAACACGTTTAATATAGACTGAGCTGGAGTGTTTCAAATTGTGGTCGTGGCCCACATGCATCAAAGTCATCTAGGGGTGCTTATTTCAAATGACAATTTTGGGGACCCCACTGCATGCTTATGAATTCAGAATTTCTGAGGGTGGAGCTGTTAATCCGCATTTTCGACAAACTCTTAGGCGCAATTTGAGAATTGGCCGCATTTTCACTTCTCTTAAGAAGCTCCTACTATACTGTAAAAATCTCTAAGGCCAAAATGGTTAGGCTGAGGGGAGTGCATATTTAATGAGAATCTCCTGCTGACAGCTGCATGTGTTTACACTATTTTATATACTGGATCTTAATAAGATTACATAAGTGTCTCCATTTTTCACATGTTTGCAATTTATCTTTATTAATTCAAGCAAAATGAGTGAAATTGGGAAATTAATTATCTTTCCACTTTTGTAGTATTTGGTTTATTTGATTTTATTATCAAAAAGTAAACAGAAGCTTGGCTGAGGGAGACATGTGTTGAGAAATAACCCTCTGGGCTGTTCGTACGAGCAAACCTCTGAAATCTGAGAGCTCAGGACTAGAACATTCCACATATAAGTATGCCATGCTTTCAACACCTATATTTGCCTTAATGAACTAATTATTTTTAAAAGGAGAAGAATTCGATAAAACAATGACTTGAGCTTCAGAGTAAACTTCTACCTCTGGGCACATGCTATCCAAATATCAGCAAAGATTTAGGTTCCTCTTCTCTCCCCTGTTCGGTTTTTAGAAAGACATCAGAGGAAAAGATCCAGCGTTAGTCATACCACAAGGTTCAAATGTGAGTGTTGTTCCCATTCCGAGTACATTGTGTTTTTAAAAATCCCTCAAACGCTATAGACATGGAAATTGCTTAAAGTAGTGTTTCCAGGCATGAAAATGACAGATCCTCAGCTGGAAGGAGGGATGTGGCTTAAGAGCTATCTTGCTGTATGTATGTTCCAATTCAAACAGCCACAGAGGAGGCCAGAAGGATGGGAATTCCTTCCTGTCATCTTCAGAGTTTTCGCTCCGTTTGCTCCTCTCCGATGTTCCCCTGTCTCGCTGACTTGCCAAAGCTGCATCACGGGTTGTCACCTATTTTCTCTTCCTGCTACCTGTGTCCTAACAAAATATGCAATTGTTTGTTCTTGTGGCAGGGAAACCAGGAAAAGCAAATGTTTTTTAAGCATTTTTTAAAATATCTCTTATATCTTGTCCTCCTAAAAATAAAATGACACAGTAAGACACTGCATGACATGGCAGAAAGGTAAGCTTTCCTTTGGGGACCCCAGCCCAAGAAATGGGGCTGGTATTTTTTTGTTCCAGAGCCAAGTACTTTGAATGTAGATCATTTAATAAGGTCCCATCCTCCTCTCCCTAAAAAAAAAAAAAAAAAAAAAAAGAGAGACTACATTTGTTTCACTTTCTGAGTTTTATCTATTTTTTTTTTGTTCTGTTTTATTCAGTGGCATGATTCCTACAGAAAATTCCTAGGATACAGATAAGTGTATCCCTTTTTCCCAACTTGTCTGGTTTTTCTTTATCATTTCAAAGAACACGTGGATTTGTGTTTTGTTTTGTTTTTTAACATTCTTTCAGATTCACCAGCTCCAGTGACTTTAGCCAGTGCAATTTCACTTTCCTTCTTAACTTTAAGCTTACCACCAAACCAGACATTTTTACAACGTGGCAGTCTGCAGGCTACCTCCAGGCCAACAGGAGTTTGTTTAGCCAGCACAGTGATTTTGTTTATTATTATTATTTATTATATTGTTTATTATTACTGAACTAGAATGCCTTTAGATGAGTGAGCTCCCCACAGTGACCCGATTTGCAAGTCCCTCATACCTGGCAGCTTCACACACTGGCCTTAGAAGGAATCCTTGCAAGACCAAGTCTTGTTCTGGTCTCCTTTGTAGCATCTTTGTCTTTTCTTTTGCTTGTACAACTGCTAAGTTTTGGGGAGTGTGCAGGATGCTAGTTGAGCAGCGGATTATTTTGGTTTTGGTTTTGTTTCTTTTTAAAAAAATTTTTCCCATGTATAGTCATATAGAATCTATCTTCTTTGGGAGATTTCAATAATTATTTAAAAGTTAGGTGGTTTTGATGTTTTCTTTGCCAATATGTACCGTCTAATTTATGTGCTACTTCTTACCCTCTCAAAGACAAACTTCCTGATATATAACAAGTTACTCATCCAGGTAAAAAGAGTGTTTTGAGCCTCTGATATTTTGACTCTGCCATGTGGGACTTTGGGATTCAGGAACTTTTCCTTAACAAGAGCCTGATGGCATTCTTTTAACTTAAAACTTCATAACAAGAAGATTTGCTGGGAATGACAAAATATATTCGGTAATATGCTTACTGTACACTTAGCGAAGTGTGTATGTGCAGATACATAATGTCGAGAGCTATAAACAAGATGCTTCTTGCACTGATACCATTCTGTTTCATTAAGAAACTATTTACCCTGTTAACTATTTCCACATCCTCTTCTTTCATCACCTAGTTGTGAGTTATTTGCTGATTTTCAGCGTTCTATTCCCTGAGGCCCCGTTTAGCAAATCACTTCCTTAAATCATGGCTGGTTTATCAAAAAGAGATAACTCTCACATCACCTTTTCACAGTAAATGCAGGTTCAGATTTTCACACTCATCTTCATCACCTGTGTTCTAGTCCTAGCAACTGCTGTTCTGAATTTGCTTTTTGGAAAGCGTTTTCAAAGCTAGGACTAAGATGATTTTGCCTACTGCCTACAGCAACTGCCTGTTATTATCAATAAGTTGAATTCCATATGCAATGAGGTGACTTTGTAAAATACAAGACCATTTCGTGGTTGCAGTCATCCCTACTATTCAGATGTATTTTTTGTCCACATTTACCATAATTATTTTATTATCACAGACCATGTAACTGAAGCCATTCAAAATGTTATTGCTATTATTTAACTATTACCTACTGAGTTTTTTAGGGACTATACTTACAACAATGTTTATGAATTATGAAATATTTACTGATGTGTATGTGATTATTTTTATATGTCTGTGTGTCCCAGATAAGGAATAAACAAAGGCAGAGGTAAAGCAACTATAAGTTAGATAAGGAAAGTCGTCTCGGGTGTATCAGTTATCTATTGCTGTGTAACAAATTACTCCGAAACTTGCTGGTTTTGGAGTAACATGAACATTTAATAATGCCCACAATTTTTATGGATCGGAAATTTGGGAGTGGATTAATTAGGCAGCGCCGGTACAAGACCTCTCATGAGGTTGCAGTCAAAATGTCTGCCCAACTGTGGTCATCTCAAGTCTTAATTGGGGAAAAATGATCTTTTTCCTGAATAGCTAAATTATACCAGCTGGCAAATTGGTGCTGGCTGGCTGTTGGTGAGAATCCTAAGATTTTCCCTGCTGGAATTCTTCCACAAGTTGCTCGAGTGTCTTCGTGACACGACAGCTTGCATCCCCTCAAAGCAGGAGAGTCGAGAGAGGAATAAGGAATCTCTACTGTGACCCAGCCTTGGGACCCATTGTTAAGACCCACAGTTATTTCTGCTATGATCTGCTGATCAGAAGTGAGTCACTGAGTCTATCTCACATTAAAGGAGAGAAAGGTTAGGCTCTGTTGGGAAGGAGAAGTGTCAAAGAATTTGTGAGCATATTCTAAAACTACCACACCAAACTTCTGTAATTGTTAACTTGTATAATACCCATATATTCCCTGAGTTGAGGTCGCTTGTCAATATTTGTCTTTGCCGTTCTCAAAATGTGATCTGAAGGCCACCGTGGAAGGTAGGGTTCTTCAGGTACCCAGAATCGTCTCAGGTTAGACAATGTTACATGGGCTTACATGCTGTGTGTTTCTTTCATGGCTTCAAAGATTGGTTAATATATGTAATAACACTGACACCACTGGTTGCTGTCCCACATAAAGCAATTCCAGTCTTCCCTATTCATTTGGTTAAGTGGCCATTTTTAAAAGAGAAAACAGATGCATGACTAGGTCAGTGGCGTATAAACATGAATTCTGCATATAATTCACCCGAAGCTTTTTAAAAACAAAGATTCCTGGGCACCAGCCCAGATTTACTAAATCATAAGCTCTAGGGAATGGAGCCCTGGGGATTGTTTTGTTTTTTGTTTTTTTTTTAAAGCTTCAGTTGATTCTGATATAGCCAGTTAGGACAGTATTTTGGAACCACTGCCATACACAACTAAATCTCTCTACCAACTAAAATCATTTGAAAAGGACGACATCCTGCAAAAGGGAAATCATTGGCGCTCTCATGATAATCAACCTCATTTTGCTTTCTGAAAAGCCTCCGTCTGGGTTTCCAGGCACTTTCCCCACTCCAGCCCCTTGATGGACAAGGACTGTCTGGTTCTGTCACTGCATCCCCAAAGGCAGTCACACTAGGGGCCACCACAGTGGTGAGGGCATTGGCCCAGAAATGCATTGTTCACGCCTTCCCGAAGACAATGACTCTCTTTCTGATTAGAGTTGTCCTCCTTTTACCCAAAGGCTTTCCATGCAACCGAGAGAGCATAACAGTGACATGAGGGCTTGGAAAGGAAATGTCTTCATCGATTTTTATTTCATGAATTGGAGCCTCTATAAAAATGGCACAGACTTGTTTTACAGTGTCAATTTGTGGAATAGAGGGGAGGACTGTTAAAACCCATCCATTTTCCCAAAGTTTAAACCACCCTAATGAATTAATCCATAGATAATGGATTGAATTCAGTGCAATTACCCTAGTAAGTAAGGCTTGTTAAAAAGAGATAAGGCAACACACTAAAGAAAACAGCAATTTCAGCTATTAACTGGATTTCATCTGGGCTCTGATAATTCAGTATATGAGTTCCCTTTGAAAAGAGAGAATGTGAGGTCCTATTATCAGTGTAGCTACCAGATGCTGGAGTTCACCTGTTGATATTACACTGCAGAAAAAGACAATAAAACAATAATTCTGACACGATTTTTCCAACAACCTCAAGGTATTTATGATGTATATTTGACATTCCCCAGTAAATCTTTACACATTAAAGCTTTGATTCCCTAAGACAGCAAGCTCATCTTTGTTTCAACTTTACTCTGTATAAATGTATCTCAGTTACATATAAAGAGGTCTACTTTATTTTGAATGAACTGCTAATGAGAAAATTTCTAGTTATCACACAAAATAAGTAGGATCACAAGAATGTCCTGTATGTGTAAATAACTTTGCAGAGGAAAAGAAGTGCTTTAGCAATCACTCTGTGCATATCAAATCTCTGTGCCCAGGCATTAGATGTTTAACACACAGCCCTAGGGCTCAGAATGCTGCCAACTTGGAACTTGATTTCTAGAAGCTCACCTGCGTTTGTCTTCTAGTTCTTATTCCTACCACTGTATTCAGGTCTTTGTCCCTCTTGTTTTTTGTTTGTTTTCTTCAGAAAGCTCCTAAGTGACTTCTCTTCTGTCTTGCATATTCCTGCTCTTTGGATTGTATCCAAAGATGGTACTGTCATCTTCTCCCTGCCCTATTCAAAAATCTACAGTCATTTCAATTACTTATAGGTGGGACCCAAAGGCCCCAGCTTAACATTTTAGGCTCTCACTGGTCTAATTTTCTTCACATTTTCATTGGCTTTTATTATCTTCCTGCATGGTATTATCCCTTGGATGTTCCTTCTTCCTTGTTCACGATCTGAGATTTCTAGTACTATGATAGAGGCCCACCTCCCAAAACTACACCGTAGGTCCCCGTCAATTCCTCTTCCTTTCTAAAACATTCTTCTCTTTTCATACCCATTAATCCCCACCACCTAGGAGTGTCTATGGCAGTGGGAAGCAGAGTATAAGGTGTAAGTATATAGTAGGGCAGAATATAAAATGGTGTAGAGATTGTAGGCTTTAGGGTAAATTGGCCTGAGTTCAAATTCTGCCTGTAACATTTGTGAATGGTATAACCTTGAACAAACAACCTCTCTGGCCTCAGATTCATTTTGTAATGAGGTAATAATACTACCTTTTAAAAATATGGTACAACTTTAAGTGAGGATAGAGAAAGCCTTTGGCATGGTGTTACTGTTGCTAATATTCTGCAGTTGACCATTTACTCTTATACCCTTGTTTTACTCATTGACTTTTTAACTGTGAATTGCTCGCATTGTCTTCCAAATATATTGGCAATCACCTAAAAAAAGCTTGTGCCTTTGGATCTTCTACTGTTGCATCTGCAATAGAGCTTTGCATAAAGTAATGATAGTGAATAATTATCATAATTTATTAAGCACTTATAGTAAGTCAAGTACTCTGCTATATTAACCCCCCACCAAACAATCTATGAAGTAAATCCTATTATCACCATTTTTCGCATTAGAAAAGTTGGGATTTGAGCTCTAAGGTCTCATAGCATGAACATGGTAGAACAAGACGCTGAACAAGGCCAAAAGGTTAAAATTTTGACTTCTAGAAGAGTAAGAAAGAGAGATTGAGAGAGAGAGAGAGAGAGACAGACCTAGGTTCAAATCCTGGTTTGCCACTTTCTAGATGTGTGACATTGAGTGAATTTCTTAATCTCCACAAGCCTCAGTTTCCTTTTCTGTAAAATAAGGATATTAATAGTATTTACCTTATAATTCTTCTGAAGATTAAATGAGGTAATATATGTAAAGTACCTGGCATGTTCTAAAGACTCTATAAATGTTCACTATTAATATCTAATAATTATGTCTGTGTAACTTGCTCACTTAAATCTTATCACAGTGCCTTGTTGGTACATATTAGTTAATCTATTGTTTTCATATCACAGTCTCTCTGTTCCAAAATAGTTGAAATAAGTCATAGAAAATCTAGGACTGAGCAGGTACATGCATTGATTTCAAACTAGAACATAAACCTGGATGGACTCTGAGCACTTTCAAGGCTTACCGTTGGAGTGATAATAACATTCCATACTCACCTTGGCAGCGTCCAATAAATACACATGTCTGGTTTTCTCATTGCTATATAGAAAGTCAACTACACTAACGCATAAAACTCTCTGGGGTTTGGGAAAATTATTGCACTGCTTGTTCTTTATGACACCACCCAGGGTGTGTTATAATCACCCAGAAAGGCAGTGCTTGTTGTGTCTTGTTGTGATTCAGTCTCTATGTAGAAAGAGAAGGAGAAAGAGGAAGAGGAGGAAGAAGAAGAGGGGGAGGAGGAGAAATGGGACTGTGCTGTGGGAAATCCAAGTGTAGCAGTCCCCTTTACTCAATGGGGATACCTTTCAAGACCCCCCAGAGGATAGCTGAAACCATAAAGAGTACCAAACCCTATGTATAAAATGCACAGATTTCTTTTATCTTCTTCACAGTATCACAGACAGAAGATTCGTTCTTACCGTAGTTCTTAGCAACCTCAGCATATAATTTTTTTTCTTTCCTTATTAAGTTGAGAAATTTTACTTTTTCACTTAAAGGAAGCAGTTTATGGCTTCTCTTTCACCTATTCGAATTGCCGGTATCACCGCTCTTGTGCTTTGGGGCCACCATTAAGTGACATTAGGGTGACTTGAACAGAAAGCACTGCGGTACCTGGCAGTAGATCTGATAAGCGAGCCAGCTAGGAAGTGACTAATGGGTGGGGGAGCGTCCACAGCAGGGACACACTGAACGAAAGGGTGACTCAGACCCCGGGCGGGATGCAGTGGGGCAGCGTGAGATTTCATCACACTACTTAGAACGGCACACAATTTAAAACTTATACATTTTTTATTTTTGGAATTTTCCATTTAATGTTTTCAGACCACAGTTGATCACGGGTAACTGAAGCTGCGGAAAGAGAAACCATCACAGATAAGAGGGGAGCATACTGCACACTCCTTTGGGGGGGTTTCAAGGGTCTCGAGACAATATGTGGTGATTTCAGTAACTGTCGATCTTAAAAACATTTCCAGTGAAACCCTCACATTTCTCAAAACAGTTATTCTTTAAAATAGAATAACCATTTATAATATACTTAAAGCCAAATTGGAACAGTATATTAGGAATGTAACATCTAAGAGTGTCACTACTCAGAAGGGAAATTAACAAGGCAGAGATACATGGAGCTATATTTGCGAGTAGTTCTTCTCTACTGGGAAGGCCCCAGACTGGGAAATTGTCACCTGAGGCAAAATTATGAAGAAGATTGATTCATTTTCAGTCCACCTAGGAAAGTGCTCCCCAGTGTCTTCCTGTAGTCAACAGGGCAGAGATTGCACTTCTAGCATAGTACTTATGGTGGTTATGTACTCATTCATTCATTCAACAATTGTTCATTGAGTGCCTACTGTGTACTATGCGCTATTGTGGCTTTTTGAGATTTAAGGGAGACGAGATCCCTGCCCTTTTGTTGCTTGCATTATAGTTGAGAGAGACCGTCAGCAAGCTTGGAAATAAATAAACACAATAACTTCCTGTAGTGATTTGGGCTGTAAAGAAAAGATAATGAAATACAAAATGGACTGGCAGGCAAAGAGGCTATTTCATAGAGAGTGGTCCGGGCATGGCTCAGTGAGAGTGTGACATTTGAGCTGACACTAGAACATTGAGAAGGTACCAGCTATGGAAAGATCTGGAATTCCAGGCAGAGAAAAGAGCTACATCAAAGGTACTAAGATAGAACCCTGTGGAGTGTGCTCAGAGGTGAAAAGAAACTGGACATGGCTGAAGAGTTGGGAGTAAGGAGGAGAGGGTAGCCGGGGGCCAGCTGGTGTATGTCCTGTAGTTCCCAGCATGCAGTTTGGGGAAGCTCAGCTCTGCCCCTCCAAAGGGGAGTCTTCAAAGGTATAGAAATGAGCTCACTTTTAGTGAGCATTTACTGTATTCCTACTATTGTTCCCGACTCGACTCATCTCACCTTGTCTAAGAATGCTTTCCTTATATCTTAGCCCATAGCCTTTGCCTGTTAACTTATTCTATTCCCTTTTCAAATTTTGCTTTAAACACCACTTCCCCAGGAAAGTGAGGCTTCCCTGAGCCTTTGACTCCTCCCAGCCCCACTAGGTCAAAACACCTGTCACGCACCCTCATGAACACTTTGGCCTTTTCATTCCTAACGCAGATGGTGGATTGTACTTAAGTCTTTGATTATTGATCTTCCCTTCTCTCTTGATTGTGAGCACGGGCAGGCCAGGAACCCATCAGTTTTGCTCACCGTTGTTCTCTCAGCACCTGCCACGATGCCAGGCACATAGAACATATTCCACTGCTCCTGTCCCTGTTGATCCTGGCAGGACATTGGCTGCCCAGAAGGAGTGGCTGTAACTGCATCACATCTGCGGCCGTCAATCGGGGGTTTTAAACAGCACCTATAGAAGTTGCCTTTCCCACACTCTCAGCCCTCTGATCATGGCTCTAGAGGGCTCTAGAAGCTTCCTGTCAAGGAGGACCTGAAGTGGAAATGAGCATCATGAGTCCCCCTGCTCACTGCAGCGTCTCTGGGGAAGAGCGTCCCTGATCCCAAGATGCCAGGGAACTCCTCGAGGAAGAGGAAGTTCTTGGAGAAAACTGTTCCACATCCTTTGTGAATAAATTGGCCTATTGCAGAGTATGGTGAATATACATGTAAATGTAATAAAATGTCAAAGTGGCACTGGAGAAGAGACTCACTAAATCGACTCAGCACTACATGTGGAATCAGATCTCTAATGCATATTTGTAAGGCAACCAATAGAGCCATATTCCAAACTGCCCCGTTGAGAGAAATAAATCAATTATGAACACTGAAGTGATTAAGCCTTTTTACCTTTCATTGTCAAAGCAGTCCCTTTACTTTGTTTACTTTGGAACGCACCAGTGTAGGTGACTGGTACACACACACACACACACACACACACACATGCACACACACACAACATGCACATGTGTGTATGTAAGGTAGATTAAGTACCCAGCCCAGTATCTAGCACAATGTAGCACTATCCAGCTATTTTTTATAGATTTTTTTAAATGCCCTAGTCTTAATCACATTGACAAAAATCAAAAAACCAAGAGAGGTTCATAGGACCTGACAAGCATGTTTTATTGCTTTAAAGTGTGATTTCTCTGTCATTATCCTGTATCCCTTTCCGAAGTATAGTTGACAGAGTAGATACGTTATGAGTAAGGAGCTAGTAGCAGGAGGAATTGAGAATGCTTGCAAGGTTTCTAGGTTGTGTAATAAAGAATAGCAGTGAAAGAGCAAATTTAGGAGGACATAAAAGTATAATATCAGATATTTTTGAGTTTGAAATATGGGTGACATATCCACATGGAGATTTCTGGAAGGCGGTGGCTCAAGTTAGAAGCTGGGATCCAGTAGTGTTTAGTGAATACCCACAGCCATGCAAAAGATGATGTAGAAACTGGCGGAGTTCTCCAAGTAATTTGGAGGTATGTAGATTTATGAGACAGAGCCCCTCTGTTCAAGGAGTTTACGTTCTTTTCAGGTTGACAAGATAAACTTATCAACACTTACAAGTTTGAAAAGTTTTGCAAAGAATAAATGTTTAGGACCGGAATAGTTGGCATAAGCTTTCCAGAAAAGAAAGTTAAGACTTGAATTAGCCCTTGAAAACTTGAGTGGAATTTGGAGAGGAAAGTTTTTAGGAGACATTCAGGGATAATTGGAGCAAATCAGTCAAAATATTCTTGAAAACACATGGCAAATGCTGGCTTTAATCCAAGCAAATTTTACTTCAAAACATCAGGTAGAGTTTCATCTGAAGCTCTCCAAGTGTTAGCTTAAGGGATATTTAAGGGATATTTCTAAAGCATAACTGAATTGGTGGTGCCAATCAACCTAACCATCGTATGGTTTAGCTTGGCTCCCAAAAATACAGTCCTAACAGATTAGCTACCTCTCTTCCCGTCCTCTCTCTGTCTGCCTTTTCTTTCTCTCTCTTCTTTCTGTCCCTCCATCTTTTTAAGACTATTAACTAATCACCTTATATGATCTGGATATCGTACCCTCCTATTCAATTCTACCAAAGAGATTAATCAATGGAAATATATCTTAAAAGAACATCATAGATTATTTTGCAGTCCCTATGTGAAGGGCAGTATTTTTTTATTACCAACAGCAATTTTGCTTTGGTCCATTGATTCAATCCCAAGAAAGAAATTTCCCTCTTTTATCAGGAATGATTGTATGTTTCCTGAGCAACTGGTTTCTTTCTGTCTTATGAATATCAGGGGCGTTGTAACTGCTTGTATTTCCTCTTTAAGTTGGTTGCTAGAAAACATGGGCTTGGAAACAGATTTGTGGCTCGGATGTATGGAATCATAAACTACAGGCTGGGGCATAGGATTCAAAACAGCTCAACAAGTGATTCTGATGATCCAGTGAGATTGAAAACCATGGCTTTTGTTTCTGTTTTTAAGACACGTGCAATTTGTGATGAATATTTGGCCCATGATGGCATCCCAGTGCAGCCCCAGATTACTGGTGCAGATTACTGGGACATGCAAGGAATTCTGGTGATATTTGGATACTTTACAAATAACTTAAGTTTTAAAACTCCATAAAGTTAGAGAACGCCTCTACAAAGTTACGAATTCTCTTTTTGGAATCTTAGTTTTATACTTAAAAATTGGGGTTAATTATTAATGTTAGCATTTGATCAAATCATTAGTATTTGGTTTTAATTGTTGATGTTTTTACACCAAGCACATAGAAGGGGCTTCATAAATGTCTGAGGAATTTAACTGATTTTTTTTTTTATAAGAGAGACACAGAAAAGTTAAATGACTCAATCAGGGTCATCCAGCTACTTAGATGCAGAAACCACTGCTTGTGCTAGGACTCACTCTTTTGATTCACAGTCCAATGTTGTCCTTGTAGTACTGGCTTCATAAAGAAAACTGATGGCTCCGTAAATAAAGTTCTTTTGCCATGTACTTAAGTTAAAGCGATCCCACTTGAATCCCCTGAGTTGCCCAACTTAGCCAGGGAGAAACTGTTAAACTTTTGGTATATTAAAAACCTCTCCAAAGCAGCCATTTATCTGTGCTCAAAAACCTTTTATTTAACTGTTATTTTTGTCTACAATCATAGAGATGAGCACCAAAGAGAGGTTTTTGTGAACATAACTAAAATGTTAGACATTGATTGTGGTCGATGAGTCCATGGTTGAGTTTTTGGCCGATCAGAATATTACGGGATACTAGCATGTTCAAGTCCCAAGTGGGAAATGCTATACTTTTAAACATTGACTTTGCCATTTTTTTAGAGCAGTGTTTCTCAAATGTGGTGCAGGAAGGAGCTATTGAACTTCTTTTCACTTATTTGATCACATCTTTGTAAAATGCTATGTACATTTAATAGCATATGCAATAATAGCAGATACATAGTTTATATATAGAAGTATATAACTTATAAATAAGTATACGTAAAATGTGCATTTGTGCCCTTTAAAAAAAACTGATATGAACACATACCAGTATAAATTTCAGACCACTGATACAGTTCTGAAAACTAATTTTTCATTTGTTTCTATCCAAGACCACTAAGAGAAACAAACCCACCATAGGTTCTTTCCTCTCTTCCAGTCTCCCTCCTTCCCTCCTTCTCTCTCTCTCTCTCTCTCTCTCTCTCTCTCTCTCTCTCTCTCTCTCTCTCTCTCTTTTTCTTTCTTATTTATTTATTTTTTCTGAGATGTTCTCTAAGGGCATATCTGCATTCTCAATAGACCAAACTCAAAGAAATAGCAGTTACAAAGTTGAACCAATCACCAGTCCCAATAGTAACTAAGCATTCCAGCCATTAACCAAACTCATTAGCTGTATCAGTACGTTGTCTTAAAATATTCTCTAAACATCATCCTAATTTCCCTAAGTATAAGAATTGTATTATTGATACAATCTTTTCTTTTCTTTCTTTCTTTGTTTTTTTTTTTTTTTTTTGATAATCACATACTTAACTTTATATGCTGGGCAAGAAATATATAAGGTAGAGTTTTTTGGGTTTTTTTTTTTTAAATCATTGCCTAGCTTAGTCAATTTTAATGTATGTATGAGCCTACCTTAAAAAAAGTCTTATTTTTAAAATATTTAATTCACCTTCTCACAAGAGGATTTCCACATATTTAAAAGCTTTTTATCTTTAAAGAAATAAATAAATCTTTTAGCTGATTGTGGAACATTCTAAGTATACAATAATTAGATTTAAGAGGATTCTTTTGGAGATGCAATTTAAAAATTCTAAATGCATGATACACACTTCTGTGAAAAGCATAATAATCACCTATACAATTAGCTAAATGATTCTCTTGAGTTCAAGAATATAAATTGGTGAGTGGCTATCTGCATTAATCAGATAATTTCCATGTTTTACTTCAGGATGTAGACTTTTAAAAATATTGCTTTGTGAGTTTTATTTTAAATAATAACTCATTGAAATGGAAAGGGAAAAGTGGATTTAATCCATGCTTCAATGGCTTAATATTTGTCTGATTTTTGAAGGATTTAGCACTGTTCCTCAGAGAACCATGGAGGACAGGGAAAAGCCTATCCAGAAGCTTCTTGGATTAGTTTGTTCATTCATTTCATTCATTCATTCATTTACTTTGTGCTTATTTTTCTCCATAGTCATGTTTGTGAGTTGCAGACTCATGCATAAAAGTTGTGATTGCTGAATTAAAGAGCATCAATCTAAAATGATATACCAACATTTGATAAATAAGAAGAACAATAAATATATGTAATATTTATTAATCATTTATTATAATTTATTTTATGATAATTTTATTGCATACAATAATAAAATAATCACTGCTTCTTGAATTATGTTTCAGGTTCTGTGCTAGGCATTTGAGAGTCTCTCTCGTGATTTTAACTACCCTGTAGGTTAGGATGTGGCACAATGTAAGAGCTAAAAAACTGGACTCAGAATCCACATTGTCTGGGTCCAAACTAGCTCAGCCCTCTAGACATCTTGAGTGACCCAGAACAAATTATTTAATGTCTTACTGCCTCTGTTGCTCATGTACAAACAGGGGAAATAAAATTATATGTGATTTACATGGGACTATTGTAAAGATTAAATGAGTTGATAATATGCAAAGAACTTGGAACAGTGCCTGACACACAGTAAGAACAATGTGTTTGCTATCACTACAATAGTTATTGTTGCTATGTGTATTATAGTTGACAAGAAATAGTATACTTGTATTCAAAAGAGTTTATTTATATATTGATTCTGCCTGGGATGAAGTAAAGCATGCCTTTTTCATAGAAAGAGATGTTGATTTAGTCCTTGAAGTTTGGGTGGGATATTAATTAAAGTAAGGAAGGACATTCCAGGGAGGAGGAATGAAATGGGGACAGGCATAGATATAGGGTAGTCCGAAGTAAGTTTGAGGGGAAAAAAATGAGGAATTTGGGAGTCTGAGATGCAGGGTATATGGCAACAAGAATAAAAAGTCCATATTGTAAAGTACTATGATTTGATCTTTCTATATAGGTAGAACAGGTGTGTGTGTGTGTGTGTGTGTGTGTGTGTGTGTGTGTGTATGCACACATTTGCACTGGAAAATTCATTGACTGTGATAACAGTTTTGCTCTCAAGTTATTATTTCTTTATTTAGTCCACCGTAATCTTAGCATTTATCAAAGGCTGATCTGAAAAGGAGCTTTAGGACCAAAGGATATCGCTTAGATGCTGATAATCACTTCATTTACGTTAATAACACCCTAAGTCAGGACAGCAGCCATCAGTTAAATAGACTAAAAATTAGACTGAGATCAAAATTACTACCCCAAGCACAGTATTAATTTTCTGATTGATGGTGACTAAGAAAAAAACTATTGGGCATAGCTTCAGCTGTATTTCAGGGAATCTGTACATTTCTTCTAATTTATAAAGTATAATAAATGAATCACCAAGAAGGATTAGTTGTCAGCTCTAAGACAGAGTGTGAAGGATGAAGCACTGCTGTATTCCCCTGATGTCAGTTGATCTATTAAATTAACAAGCATATAGATAGATTATTTAAAGATCAATTTAGCCAAGAATTGCTTTCAAATGAATACATCAGGCATCAAGCCTTTTTTTTTTGTAAGATCGTTTTGTAATTGGAATACATATTACACACAACTTCTCATCACAGAACTCAAGCAGTTTCAATCAGGAGGATTTGCTCTTTCTGCAAAGTGTGTGAAAATCAAAAATGAGCAGATCCACTTCATTATGTATAATGAGGAGATCTGTAGTTACTGTGTAAGTAATGGCTGAAAAGAATTGCTAGAAAAATGTTCTTTGCTCACATCTCTGGCACTGGGCTAACACTTCTCTCTTAGAAAATCTTTTCAGCATGAAAGTTTTGGAATTAAGTTCCTAATAAACTTAGAAAGTCCAACAGCTGTGAGTAATTATGATACAAGCATATCAATCCATGTGCAAACAGATTTATTCGGTAAGCTCCAATCCTCTTGCTAACCCTTCACTGCAATAATTAAGTACACTCTAATGAGTTTGTTAGTAATTTCCATATGATTTTCCTCCTAATTATTATTTGAGTTGCCCATGTTTATAATACTTAGTAATATCCTTAAAGTATCAATGGTGAAGACACAATTTTGGCTGGTGTATTATTTAATAATTTGTATTTTCTCATTCATATGCTAAGTAAACTAAGGGAAAACATTTATTTAAAGGTCAAACTTTTTGAAATTGGATTTTATGTGTGTGTATGCTCATTTTTATACACTTATTCAATTCCCATGGAATGAATGGGTCGTTTTAGCCTGAATCAAGTCCTGTTTTTCCCTGCTTAAAGAACTCCAAGTTTCTACCGTGGTCTTCAGGACCCTGAAGGACCATGTGCTACCTACCATTCTGACTTTGTCCCTTACCACTTCCTTACTCAATCAGCTCCAGAATACTGACCTTCCTCCTGTTTGTCACAAAAGCAAAGCTGGTTTATATTAACACCATGGGGTCTTTGAATTCAGTACAGTTCTGTTTTGGAATGTCCTCCTCCCACTACTCTGTATGGATGTCTCACTTTTGTCATCCTAGGGTCCCCTCGGGATATCACTTCATTGGGGAAAACCTTGACTTTTAGCTACAACAGC
The DNA here is from genome assembly GCF_040939455.1 of Microcebus murinus. Lineage (NCBI taxonomy): Eukaryota > Metazoa > Chordata > Mammalia > Primates > Cheirogaleidae > Microcebus > Microcebus murinus. The sequence goes on from NC_134124.1 coordinate 30,787,449, forward strand.
ACTCTGGCCAGTCATTCTCTATGGTCTCACCCAATTTTATTTATTTCAAAAAAAAATCTCATCACTCTTTTTTAAATGTGCTAGTTGGTTTATTTACTTTTCTCTCTCACACCTAGAATCTGAGCTTCCTGGTGTGCAAACATGTTATGTGATCTGTCTCCTTCATTTCTTTCTTTATCTTCTAGGCCTACACCAGTGCCTGAGGCACTGGTGGTAAATTGTTAATGAGTACTTCTTCAGTGAGTGAGTAGATCAATGGTGAGCTGGAACAGGAAAGAATCTCAGCAATCCTATCTACCCCTCATTTTATAGATGAATAACTGAAGTATGTTTGCATCCATGATTTGTCACCTAAAATGTAGAGCCTGTCAGAGCAGACCCAAGAAATTAAATCCCAAGCTTCCTGATTCCTGGCCCAGTCATGCTACCTGTCTTCACGTTCATCAGTCTGGCTGTGTTTGTTGAGATATATATATATTTATGCATGTGATGTGTGTACTAGTAAAATTTTAAATTTTTGAGATTTTGAATCAAAATCACACCCACTCTAATCCTCTCAAGTTACACAGACAAGTAAATCACTTAACCTCCCTGGGCTTTGGTTATCTCATCTATAATAATAATAATATACTAGCCTGCCCAATCAGGCGAGTGATTGTGAGAACCAAGTAATAAAACAAATTGTTTTGTAAACTGAAAAACTATAGTATGAAATGATAATAATCAAGACCCAGATGTCACTTAGCAACACAGTATAAAGCAGAATTGGATTCTTGGGATGTCCACCTTTAAGTGGGTTCAGATATTGAAATTCCATAATCACAAAAGGCATTATAGAGGAAAGCAAAAGCTGTATATATGTCTATATAAAACCTTCTTTTCCTTAAGCATTGTGGTTCTCAAAGAGTGGTCCCCAAATCAGCATATCACCATCACCTGAAAACTTGTCAGAAATGCAGAATCCCTGGCAGACCTCAGACCTACTGAAGTAGAAAGTTTGGGAGTTAGCCAAACAATGTGTGTTAGCAAGCCCTCCAGGGAATTTTGATGCCCACTCAAGTTTGAGAGCCTTTGCCTTATATGATTTAATAAGGTAAACAAGATGATAAGTTTCCTAATTATGAAGCCTTACTATGTTTTTGAATAGGTTTACAGAAATTCATTGCAAAACCTAAAAGTCAATCTTGCATCAAAACCTAAAAAGTTAAAATTATATCAAAGGGTGTCACCCTCTCATTTCCATGACAGAAGGCTCCCAGAACCAAATAAACCATGGAGAATAGTTGCCCATAATGAGGTAGGAGACCAATAGTTTATCACCTATATATCATGGTTGATTGCAGAAGGAGGTCATTATAATTACAGAGACACCCCTTCTAATTAGGCAGTTCAATGAGGAAGTAAGAAATTATCAGGATGGTTCAGGAAACACAACAACAACAACAAAATCACATTTGGTTTTCTTGAAAAGATGGTCAAAGGCTTTTTCTCCCAGAATTCTTGGTGTTTCATCTCTCAAACAACCCTCTTGGGATTGACGAGGGAGCAGAATGTACTGCTGAAATGCTTTACTAAATCTTACTGGGGTAGTAAAAGGTACTGAGCATCAAAATCAATTTTAATCAGGAAACAAATAGGCATCGGAGTCAAATCTGTCTGCTTCACTTAGAGCTCAGCGAACCTGGGCTAGTTAGTTAACTTTCTCTGAGCTTCAGCTTCCTCGCCGGTGCAAAGGGAATAATGAAACCTGCTTCCAGAGAGTTGTTGCAAGGACTAAATAACATAATGTATTTAAAGGACCCACTAGCATACCACCGTGTCTGGCACAAAAATGATGCACATCACGCGTGGCTTCCCATTTTCCTCCTCCAGCAAATAGGTCTTTTTTAGGCTCCACACTTTTTTTTTTCTCTTTGGCTACCTTCCATATTTCCAAAATAACATGAATTGAGGAAATGAGCAAGACACAATGAACGTGAGAAGACGGACATGCTCTCAAAATACAGCCACCTAGGAGTCAGCATATCTGTACTTACGAAATGAGCTCTTTTCTGCGGAGACAACTGGACCCAGTTGGCAGAAAGACTTAAGTAGCTATCCTAAGGTGTGTTAGATGCACGAGTAGACTCTTTTTCATTCCTACTTCTGATCTTCCTACCCACAAATGTGTATACATATGTGTTTATACACACACACATATGCTAAATTGAACATATTGTGAGCTTTTATTACCTATATGATAGAAAGCCATCATTTGTTATCATATATTCATTTTTTATCGTGTGAATTACAATATAAGTATCATAGCAGAGCTTAAAATCAAAAGATTTAAGACAGAATATAAGTGCAATAGAACTGTAAAAGGATTGGACATCATGGTACATTGTTTGGTGGAGGAAATAGAGTGCTTGGCAAAACTCAGTGAACTCAAAGAAGAAATCCAAGACTAATCTTGATATCTCTTGAGTTCACACACTGAGTTTATGGGTATCAAGCCAGCCTCAGCTTGCTGTATGAATGTAGTAGGTGAAGAAAAGGGTGCAGTGGAGGGATCATGTCTTTTACAGAGGAGAATGTTAGAAACTGCCTCTACAAGGACACCTCATAGTGTTTGTTGTAGGTGACACAGCAATGCCACAGTGCTCAGTGGGTAAACTTAAGCCACTGGGGTTCCCACAGAAGATGTTCCCATGTATCTCTGCAAAATGGGATTTGACTTTGTAATAACACCACTGCAGAAAGCTTCTCTCTCCAACAGCCTGCCCTACGATTATTTATAAATCATCTGTTATTACTTATAGCTTCCAGGTTTTCTTTTTAACAGATTTATAGAGGTATATTTTATATAGCATAAAATTGTCCCATTTGAGCATACAATTCAAGGATTTTTAGTAACTTTACTGAGATGCCATAGCCACAAATCAGTTTTAGAACATTTTTATCCCCCCAGACAGATCCTTCATGCCTGTTTATAGTTAACCCCCATCCCCACAGCCGGCCCCAGGCAATGACTAATCTATTTTCTGCCTCTATAATTTTGCCTTTTTCTGGACATTTCCTATCAGTGGAACCATACAACATGTGGTCTTCTGTGTCTAGACTCTTTCACTTCATACAGTCTTTTAGTGGTTTATCCATGATGCAACCTCCGTCAATGGTATATTCCTTTACCTTACTGAATAATATTCCCATAGCTTCTCTTAAAACCTAAAAAAGACCATATTCACTTATTTATATATTTATAAATACTGAAGGGAGGCACATTCCCAGTGAAGAATAAGAGAGTTCCAGATTCAGAACAGATTTTTGTTCTCTGTATCTCACTAATTACACTCTCTTTCTTATTTATTTATTCGTCTTGTCATGTCAGGTGTTGGCTTCTCTATTTCACTTTTTAAAAAATAATTTCACAATAGGCTATTGAAACCCAGAATGGTGAAACTGTAAAAGCAATTTCTGGCAAATGGTGGTTGAAAAAAAGTGCCAGGCATTCACTTGGAGAGTGCTATAATGCAAATATGTGTTAAGTAATGTAATGGAGTTAAAAATTATCATAGTATTAAGATGAGTCATAGGAATCTGAAAATAAGTAAAAGATTCATTACTTTTAATATTTGAAAGTAAATTAATTCAGTATCTCATAGGTTTGTTGATTTCATATTCTTTCATATTCTAATATCGTGTCAGAGATTGCTGCAATATTTACATATTGTCTTTGCTGCATGCAATATAGTTACCGTCTCAAATTATCCACCTGGATCCATTTAATTTCATAATGGGTTTCTTTGGAAGTTGAGTTGTGGAATGTCATAAATGTTCAGGGAAAGCATGCCACTGTGGACTCAGAAATTATATAAAAAAGCTTCCAGTACACACGCTAAATAAAAATGGGTCATATAAAGTTTATTAACTAAACAAATTAAACCCGCTTGGTAATGGGTGTTTCTCATGAAGTTCTCGAAGTAGCATAAATGTACTTGGCAACCTGAGGTTTCAGCTCATGTATTTCTCATATAACATTTGGCTTTTTCTCTTTCCCCAGTTTCTCTTCTAAGTGGGGTAAATGCTATCTTCCTTTCTTTGGGGTGGAGGAAGTCCCTTCAGGTAGAGTGTAGATTTCAAGACTCAAGCAATTACAGAGCATTGCTCAGTAGGTTGATTTGTGGTGACAAAGCAATAATAGTCAGGGGCGTATTACATACCCCCATAAGTGGTTACATAAGCTCCCATTATGTATGGGGCACTTTGCCACAGACATTGCAAGCTTTCAGTAAGATACATGCCTTATGATTTAACTTTTATCATTGTTCCCATTTGGCAGATGAAGAAACCGAGTCTCAAAGAGATCGAGTAACTTGTCCAAAATCACACAGCTAATAAGCACGAGAGCCAGGACTTAACTCTAGTTTCATCTAATCTTAAAGCTCCTGTTTTTAACAATCATGCTACACTGTGTCTTAAAATGGCAAGTGGGAGACCTGCCCTCCCACACCTGCCAGTGCTCAACCACAGTCACTTGTCTTTCAATGCCAGGGGCACATTCTGAGATAAGCATCTCTGGGCGATTTCATTGTGCTGGAAACATCATAGAGTGTCTCTCCACAACCTACGCTCTATGGTGTGTCCTGTTGCCCCTAGACTACAAACCTGTACATTGTGTCACTGTGCTGAATACTGTAGGCGACTGTAACCCCTTGGCAAGTACTTGTGTGTCTCAGCATATAGAAAAGGCCCAGTTAAGACACGACACTGTAATCTTATGGGACCACCATTGTGTTTGCAGCCTGTGGTTGACTGACATGTAGTTATGTGCCACATGACCGTCCATTAACAAGTCAAGTGACCTCTGAGGTCTTCTGAGTCTGTTAATCTAAAGGGACGAGAGGGTCATTCCACTTCAGGAGTCTTTTCTTGAGCACGATCACATTTTCATTTCCCTAATCTCTTAAAATGACTGACTCACGGCTGGGGTGCAAGAGGCATCAGTGTAGATTGCTTGTTGGGATGGAAATAGGTGGTAAGTGGTGAGGAAGAAGCGGTGTTGAGACGCTGGGGAAGGGTGGGGAGGAAAGGTGTGAGTGGGCACAGGGACTCATTGCCAGCACCTGTAAAAACCCAGCTCGGAACCAACTGGAAAATCCCTCTCAATCTCAGAGGCTTCTTTGATGCTCTTCATAAGAAACACTTGTATGTTCTTTTCCTTTTGTCAGGGCCATGTAATCTAGAAAGCAGAGATTTTTTTTTTCTTTCTTTCTTTCCTTTTTTTTCCCCCCTTTCTTTTTTAGTAAACATAAAGGATTAAAAGGAAAGACAACAGCAATTTTAAAGAATGCTTTCATGAATCTTTCAGCGGGTGGTAGCTAGGAAATGTGAGTTTTGCAGTATGTTATCAATGTTAGTTTGGAGCAGAAAAGGTCAAAAAGTTAAACTTTGATATCTTTATCTTTTCACAAAGGTTATTCCAGAAGGAGCTATATGTAAAAAGAAAAACAAAAAGCAAATACATATATATTACAGCAAAATATCCTTTCCTGTATTCATTCCAAGTAATGGGCTTCACCTCGTAGCTATTCTTTTCTGCAAAAGGTTTATGTTATTATCCTCGGGTATTATTTCCTGATGGTATCAGTGTAATGGGTCATTCTAGAAGAGCTGGCTTATTTCTGGAAGATGTTATTAAATGCTGTGGAGGTATGAGTATTTCTGTGAAAATGCCAAAAGAAAGGAGGAATATAAAAATACAAGAGGAAGTTCTGGGGAAACCAAGCTGAACCTCAGAAAATGAGACAATGGGTATGAAAAGTTTGAGGCGGGGCTAACTTCTTAGGGGTTAGCCTTCTCTGCTTCAGTTACACAGTGTTATAGGGAAGGAGACACAAACTTAAGTGCATCCCGGAGCTAAGCATGTAATATAAATGAATGAACCACACGGGCTGGTGCTAGAGACCTGAGAACAAAGAGAAAATTCCATATTTCCCTTCATCTTATAATAAGAAAAGTCATAGCACAAATGCACATGTAAAAAGTAGCAGACATTCAGCCTCAGTGCCAGGCATATAATTGGGAATGGAAGGATATGGCAAGCCAGGTGGCTCATGAAAAGGACACAGCTATAATTCAACCCAGGCCAATTGTTCCTTCCATCTTTTTCGAAAGTTTGGGTCAAAATCCAGAGGAGGATAAAGATTATTTGTAGTTGAGAGAAGGCAGCAATTGGGAAAAGCCCTTTAATACCTGGATGGGATTTGGAAATATGGGATAATTTCTCTACTTTATTTCTTATATGCAATGCTGAACTCTCATGGGCTCCAGGGGTTGGAGAGTGGTGATATCAAAGATGTGACTTTGAGAAACGACTCTGACAGTGCTATGCTAGGTGGTCTGGAATAAGGAAACCAGTCCTGAGGCATTGCAGCAGTCTACAGAAGAGTCATGAAGACTGGAATTAGCATAGTAGCATCAGAAACTACCAGACAGATGAGAGGTTTGTGGAGATGATGGATCCAAGGTGGGGTTAAAGATTTAAGAAAAAGCCATTGATAGAGACTGCCAAGAAAGATGGCCCCACTGACAAATGGACCATAAGAAAAGGAGGCTGTTGCAAAGGGAAGGTGCTGCGTTCATCCAGCATTTACTGAATTATTTCACGTGGGTAGACATTCTCAAGGAACAGGGAAATAAATAATGCACATGGCCCTGGAGATGCTACACGATCTGACCCCCACCTGGAGGAGGTGTTTGTAGGTTTGACTTTAGACATTAATATTTTGAACTCAAGATACTGGCAGAACCCTTCCCAATTTAGAAACGTGGGCCCTATCTTGACTTTCCCTCTCGCTTAACTCCTATGTTTGATATTTCAATACAGTTTGACTGCAAGTCACCCTGAAGTTTTGTTTCAAAGAGTGCCTGGAGCACAAAATCTGTAAAAGCTTTGGCTGCAGATTTTCTCTGCCCCAAAATCAATGCTTAGGACCTTAGGACCTGCGAAGGTACATTCCTAGGTGCACACTTCTTTGTGGAAAGCCACGGAAGCCAAGCAATGGGATGAATGAAAGCACAAGGAGAACCGATCATGTGCATTTTAGAATGACATGCTAACATGCTTTAGTAAGAGTGCATTGGGAAATAGCCCATTCTGCACAGAGACGGACCCGCTTTGCAAAGCTTACGCCCAGCACCTGGCTTAGACAAAGGCTTAGAGTGACAAATATCCCAAAATGGATATTCAGTGGATATTTGTCATTATGGAAAGCCAATGTGCAATGTTTTTTTTAAAAAAATATTACAAAAATACACATGCACAAAATATATTTGAAAACTATAATAATTAGGAATCTTACTGTTGATTGATATGCAAAAGATGAGAATTATCATTTGTTCACTATATACCAGGCGTTGCCCAGTTTTTCTTTACCCTGGTAGCCCTGTTTTGGGATCTGTTCCAGTGGTGGGGATAATAAGATTGAATATTAGAAACCTAGATCATCCTAGAAAATCTGGACCATATGGTCGCATACCTGTACCTTCCTTGTTTTCTCCTAATAGAGCCTGGAAACTCCAGCAAGTTATTTGGAAGTCTCTTTGATGTCGGTCTCTAGTGAGAAGCGAGGCGACTCTTCACTCGCTGCCGTCGGATGGATGTCTGTCTGGGAAAGAGGGAGGAGGGTGGAAGGGGTGCAAGGGGACCCCTCATCACAGGCTTTGATCTTCCTTGACTCCTCCTGGGATGCCTCACCTTTTGATGTTGGGAATCAGTTAATTATTCGTGGAAATTGGTTTGAGGGACTAGGAAACAGTTTGAAGGCTCTGTTCTCAAACTGCCTGTACTTTGATCTAAGGAACTTTAGGGCAACTTTCTGAAGCATCTCGGGCAAATGGGAAAGGCTCAGTCTGTGGCCCCTCCCCAGCGGCTGCTCAGGTTTTGATCCTCCTGTTCTGCCATGGTACATCCAGATTTAGCACACTTCTCTGTTCAGAGCCCTTGTGGTTTTGTCGGTGGTAAAATGATGACTTTTAGGATCAGATCATAAAACCTCTTTCGCACCACAAAGAGCATGCAACTTGATAATTCCCTGCTTAGATCTTAATTTGAAACTGCCATCTCTTTTTTTTTTTTTCTGAGCAATTGCTGATTAACACGACTGCGAATATCTCTTGCAACACAACCTTGATTTGCGAGACAGTCTATTAAATTAATGGGTTTGAAGTCAAATTTCCTGCCCTTTCTCGTGTTGATGCAAGTTAACATCCCCCAAGTTGACCTGAAAGGCTAAGAAATGCTCGCGGGTTTGATGGGCAGGTGGTGGTGGAGAAGTCAGCTCTCTTTTCTCTTCCAAACAAGGCAACACAATCTGGCACCTTGCCTGGTAATGCAATTCTCCTAATGAACACGTTTTTCCTAGTCTGAGGCCCTGCATTGTGACCATGCCACAGGGCTGACAAAGAGATAATTTTTTGTGCTCAGAAAGAAACACACACACACACACACACACACACACACACACACACACATATAGAAACCTTCTGAGAGTGTGTTTTGTTCTTATGTCATGGCCCATTATGGCATTTTCATTTTAATTGCATGTGAAACCCATTTAAAGAGGTGGTATAATATGACTCTTCCCTTGGAAAACAGACAAGAGCGGTATGGATGCATCATAAAGGAGTCTGTTAGTTACTCGGGCTGTCATCACCATATACCTTAAGGGTGGTAACAAGTATTAAGTATCTAAGCAAATGTAATATATTTGATCCTCTTGTATATGAATCCCTGTCCTCCTCCTATAAGTAGTAGATTCATATCACAGTATCTCAGGTAACAGAGTACTGCTCAGTATTTCAAAGATAAAATATGCATTCTTATGCATGTACATTTTCTCATTTTTCAAATAGAAATTGAGCCATATAGATAAAGCATGCATATACTGAGATTCTGGAACTACTTATTGAAAAGGATGGTTGATAAGGTTATTTTTGTTGTTATTGTTCTACTATTCCAACCCTCACCTTGGGAAATACATGGCTCATACCTCAAAGAGTTTTACAACTTCCTGACCTTCTGTAAGTAAAAATGTAAGTTCTAAGGCCAAAGAAATAAAGCCACAGGGTCTTTTTCCATAAAATAAAATGTTTCCCCTCGGTCTCAATATCTATACCCCTCTGTAGGAAGCAGGTTTCCCAACTGAAAGAATTTCCACATTGCTTTGACTTTCCCTACTGTGGTCTTGTCCTTATTTAGCAGACTGTGTTCTATATGCATAATTGGGAATTAATTTTCTAATTAGGTTCTTCACATTTATGAAGTTGTTTGATGGGGTGTCTGTTCTTATAGCATGGCCTAAAGGCTAAAGTAGAGGTAATAATTCTTTTTTCTGGCTTTGCCCCTAATTCAGCTAAGGTTCCTAGGAAATATATTTAACTTTTATGAGTTCCCAGTAATACATCTTTAATGCTGATCTACCTTTGAAAGGTTGTTAGGAGGGTGCTAACTAAGGCTTTAAGACTCATTAGGATACAGTTGATTTTATTTGTAATAGTTGCTCAAAGAAAATGAAGCCATTTCTTTTGCAACATGAAGGGTATTTAGAAAACTAAGAGCCACAACAACAGCAGAAAGTAAAGCCATACGATGCTGGGAGGCAAAATAATATTGAATTGATGCTTGAGAAACAGAGGTGACCCTGAAGATTAAAAGGCTAATATTTTTACTGTGAATATACAAGTAGACCTGGATCAGGTATGTGGCTGCAAGAGTCTGTCACCTAGATTTTCTGTGACTTGCCATGAAGATTCCCACAAGTAGAACAATTGAGTCTATTGTTCTACCACTCTCTGGTGGGTGAAGGCTAGCCAGTGTAAACAAATCCACCTAAATAGTCTGCTTACTTGATTTCAGTACAAAAATCTAATGATAAGGCTAGCCATTAGACTTGGAAGTCAAAACTAAGTCCCAGAGTCACAACTTTTACATATATCTTGGGTCATATTACTTATTACTATAGGTACCAAGTAGCACGTGTGCGAGGAAAATAGACATTGATATTGCACATTGTCAAAAGGGCATCCTCACTTTATAGGGAATCCACATCATCCTACTTGAAATTTTGCTGAAAAATAATACGTATTCCTCAGCAGCCTCCAAATAAGAACCGCCTATCATGCTAATCTCTGTTGCATATCAATATCCTCATTTGAGTTTGCCTTTCACGTATATGCCACGGCCAGCAAAAACTGTAAGAACAAAGCAAAAGGCTGAATATATTAGGTAAGTGATAATGCAACCTCAGAAAAAAGTATTTGTCCAACTCCTAGCCTGTTTTGCCCTTATGCTACCTACTGGCTTTTTATAACTACTGACTTATGATCTCTGCTATACAAGTTCCAGTTTACAGCTACAATGCGTAACTCTTACAATCGTGTTATGCATCAGCATAGAAAGAGACCACATAAGAGGATGGGAAAATCACTCTGGCCCCATAGGGCTCAGCAGTCCTCCTGGTCTCTGTGTCCACCTCTAACTCTAAGTGTCTATGTGACCTTGAGCAAATTATCTAAGTGCTTTGGTCCAATATAGGTCAAAGAGTTCCATTCTCTTCTGAGCACGATTAGCTTCAAATTTTGTATCTAACACATGTATTGCCCAAAGAAATCCTAGTCAGTCCAACTTCTTGTAAAATTAGCCTGAACCCACCAAGAGCGATTATGGCACTACAGTTAAGAGCACAGAATGCAGATGTAGCATCTGTCACCTCTTCCCAACTACTTAATTATCTTAGCCTCAATTTCTGCAGCTGTAACATGGAGTAAAGATCCCATTTCGCTTTCTCTTCCCTTTGCTATCTTTCCTTCTCCTTTCAGGTATTAATAATGGTGTTTTTGTTTTGTCCTAAAGGTCTAGAAGGAGAAGCTCGATAAACTATACTAGGCTGAGAGTGAGAGTGGGGATTCATGGATTATGGATCTATCTTTGGGACTGGAAATAAACATGACCTTAAATGTACTTTCTCTTTTCCCTCCAAAGCCATCTTCTTAAAATGTAAAACAAATCCCATCATTCCTTTGTTTAAAAACTATCGATAGTTTCTCACTGTACTGTATTTGTAATAAAATCCAAACTCTTTACTATATTTAACAGTAATTTTTGGCTTTGGACTCCTTCCATCCTTTCTCTTCCTCATTATTTTTATTCTCTTCCATACCTTTAGCATCCTCCTGTAGGAGGAGAAATCTCTAGCCTCAACTGTGTGCTCAGTCCATACTTGCATTTGTAATAGCTAGCGGAACACAACCCCTGGCATGCCTGGTCAGCATGTCCAAGTTGGAACTTGTCATCTCCTTTCCCCAAAGCACCAAGCAACTATGGCTTCCAACCTCTGTTAATGGCTTTCTTGTTACAGGCAACCACCCTCACAATCTCATTCCTTTTGTCTCCTCTCCACCTCTCCATCTCTCAATTTCTCACTATCTCTTCTATTTATACCTTTATTTGTATTTCCCCTTCCATTCCTACTGCCACTTTGTCACTCACATCAGATCCTCCAGACCTGAAATTGTGAAATGACTTCCCAATGGGTCATCCAATCTCTCCCTCTCTCTCTTTTACCCCAGGTTATAAAGCTGCAAGATTAATTTTCTGGAGTACCGCTGTGATCATTTGATGTCTGTGCTCACAAACATTTATTAGCTATATGATAAAGTCTAAACTCTTCAGCTTGACTTTGAAAGTCTTATGCAATATGACCCTCACTACTTTTCTAGTCTAGCTTCCTGCTTTGCACACATTATTCTGTTTGTACGTGCCTTTATTTTTTCAACTAAAATTGATTAGAGGCCAGCAATATGCAAGATCCTAGGGACACAATATTAAACACTATAAACATGAAACTTTTTATAATGGAAGAGAGGTCAAACACACACAGGCACACACTCACACACACAAGTGGCATAATATAAACAGAAATAAAGAATGTGATGAAAAATAGAGTGACAGGGAAATAACTCTATATATTTAAGTACATTTGTCATAAATTGGATAGCTTATTAATTCAGAATATTGCCTAGCATTTCCTACCTATCTTTCTTTGCTTATGTTCCCCCTTCTTCTTTCCAGAATGTCCTAGACTCTAGTAGTCAATATCTGGCCCATATTTAATGGCATAATTATTGAACCTTTATTTTTACCTCCCCAGTGTCCACTCTTCCTGGCCCACCCCATTCCAAGCCCTCAACCGAAGGAGTCTGAATGGAAATCCAGCCCTTCTTCCAGGAGTAGATCTTGTGGCTAGGGCTAAGCCAATTAGCCTACTACATTCTCTGAACATAGAGATTTGTTCTCAGGTGGCATGTGACTTAAGCTAGGCAGACAGCTAATCTTAGGGCTTGTGAGGAGATCAAAGATGTTTTTATTTACTCCCATTGGACTTGCAGCTAAGAGGATGGAAGGCCTGGAGTGGCCACACCAATCTGTCTGTTGGAGAATGGAGTCAACCTAGAAAAAGACAGAGAAAAAGAAAACAATTCTTGAGTCACCCCACCCCCCAAATCAAGTCACACCACACCCCTGGAATTTTTAGTTACCTAAATCAATAATTTTTCTTTTCTCATATGTCAGGTCAGAGTGGTGTTTTATAAGAAAGGAAACAAATACAGTCAAAAACAACAACAGAAACAAATTTCAAATAGTAGTATTTTCTCTAAACCCTGGTTGATACTCCCAATTCAATGCAGTTTCTCTCTACCATCAATCATTTTGTATCTCAGTTATGGTGTATATGCTGTTCGGCCTTATTTTAGAGTTTTTGTGAACTTGTCTTTTCCCCTACCACATTTGAAAGGATGAAAATTTCTCTTTAAGGCTCTTGGTTGGCTTAGCCGAAAGGGCCTGAATAAAAGTGAGACCAGTGAGATTCAACATTTAAGGAGGCCCTCACTTTCAGGTGCTGACTCTACACTTACACTATCTGGAGAGTGAGGGCCTCCTTAAATATTGCTCCCTGCATACCTCACTCACCCCATCCATTTCTAGCCCTGCTAGCAGGGTAACTACTCAGTAAGCTCAGGGCAAATTCAAGAGAATCCCACATTTTGCATGAGGGTGGGAATTATCCAGTAATGCATTTTCTTCAGTATTATACTCACCTAACATACTTTATTTACCTTCTTCATTTTGAACTCATCCATCCATATACAGTGATTACTGGGGGAATTTGCCGATGGCATGATGGTAAAAACATCTAAATCACATTTCCCACTGGGAAATGCTCATAACTCTGCTAAGCAATGCATCCAGAAATAGCATAGAATAGAGCAGAGGTCCTCAAACTTTTTAAACAGGGGCCAGTTCACTGTCCCTCTGACTGTTGGCGGGCTGGACTATAGTTTATAAAAAACTATGAACAAATTCCAATGCACACTGCACATATCTTATTTTGAAGTGAAAAAAACAAACGGGCAAAAAAAAACCACCCTTATGTGGCCCACAGGCTGTAGTGTGAGGACACCTGGAATAGAGGATAGAGGATTCAATTTTCACTCATTTACTTATGTTTTCATAGTTCAGTGTCTGTTATGGAGCCAAAATTGTACAACTCATTATCTAGGTCACTCTAGTAAGCCATCTTGTCAGCACAGATGTGCTACTTTTGCGCTAGAATTCTCAGTGGTAAAGTTGCTTCCAAGCTGGCACCTATTATTAATAAAAGTGTTAAATAAATAAATTATAGAAATAATTAAAGCAACACAGCCTACACGATAAGCTCAATTGGTTATGAACATTACATCTTCATTATATAAGCAATTTTATTCGTTATTTAATATTATAGAAGATCAATAGCCACTTTGTGTTTGTGTTAGTGTTGGTTCATTGGTTGTAAGCAACAGAAACTGACTTCAAATGGAGATATGGTTTTAAAAAGGAATATCAGAATTAAACAAATGAACAGATTTAAAAGAAAAGCATTGGAACAGGCTGGAAGCAAGACAGCTCCAGAGAACTGGGTAGCAAGAATGCATCTTGAAGTAATCTCTTCAAGGCACAAATGAAATGCATCTACACCGACAATTTTTCCTTGCATGATTCATTCCAATTTTTATCTGTGCATTATTCTAATTAAGACTAAATCCTAGGACAGTAGGTTTATTTCCTGGTTGCGATCATACATATGTCCACCCCTTGACCAAGAGAAAGCAAGGCGCTTTGACTGAGAGTCCTACCAACACAAACAACAGATGTCCATTACTTTGGTTCAGTTAGAATGTGAAAGCCTTCGCTGTTCTACTTATACATATTCTGGGCCAATCGCCAACTTGTGTTGAACATGAGCAAAATCATTTTATCATGTCACATCACATTTGCTCAAATTTGGGAAGCATGAAACTTCCAAAACGTCTATAGATGTATAGGTGAACTTGGTAGGAAAAAAATTTGGTCTTCCTTTATTTTTGTTTAGCTATTTGGCTAATCAAGGCATATGATACCATGTATCAGTGAATGAATCGGGCTTATCTTATTGTGAGTTGTGTGGAAATGTTTTTGCCAATAAATATGGACAGTGAGAATGTCCAAGACATAGCTTTTAAGCCCCAAATCCTGTCCTAAGCTAGCCCTTTGTCCTCTGTAGGGCCACTTTCATTGCCATATGCCCTATCAGTTGCCTGTGGTCAGAAAGGCTCCCTACTTGGCTTAACATATTCCTGTCCTCTCTTGAAATTGTTAATAATTTTTTTTTTTTTAAAAAAAAAGGCCTGCATTTTCATTTTGCACTGGGCCTTGCATATTATGCAGCCAAATCCTGAGAGAGACAAAAACAAAGAAAGCCAGAATAGCATGCTAGTGGGAACGCCCAGGCCACAAAGTACTTGCTGCAACTTTGAATGTCTTTAAACAAATGCCATCTCTTAACATTCTGGCCACATACAAAAATCCTAGAATTTGTGCAATCCATATTCAACATCCTTTCTTCTTAGCAACGGTAAGGGATGGGCAAAAATAGTAGGGAAGAACCATAGTGTTTTCACCACCAGAATCCGGTGCTTCCTCTGTAGGTTTTGTAATTGGATCTCAGATATGTTGATTTATCAGAAACTGATAATTTTTTTCTGAAATATAAAATACATTTAAAATTGGTTCTTCTCCATGGGTATGTATTAACTCTGGAAGAGTTGACTTTATTGTTGTTTATAAAATAATCTTTGTTTTAAGTTTATTCAACTATTTTTTTTACTAAAAAAGCATACAGAGTATTTGTTGGTTTGGAAGAAAAACATAACATTATATCAGTCATTGAAGGTTGACTTACAATATGGATAAGAACAGAATGCTGGATTCTTAGAGCAGAGTAGAACTCTTTTAAAGCCAGATATGGGAACATATTATTCATCTGCTTAAAATCCTTCAACAGATTCCCATTGTAGAAAGTTCAATGAAAATGAAATAAAAATTCCTGAATAAGGCCTAGTCATATTTAGCTCTTGGTATAAATGTCACTTGCTAAGAGAGGCTTTCCTTGACTTCCTAAACCAAATCAGGACTCTCTGTTAGAGCATCTGTTGTTTAACATTATAGCACTTTTCATGATATTTCACTGCAGATTTGGTGTATTTCGATATTTGATGTTTCTTTCCTATTAGACTGTAAGCTTAAAGGGAAGAACCAAACCTCTCTTTCCCTCCAGTGGATGCCAAAGACTTAGCTTGGTTCCTAAGCACATAGTGAATGTTACATAAATATACTCTGACTTTAAAAAAAGAAAAAAAAACATGAAAGTACATGCCCTGTTTGCAAAGTGGCATCAAATGCAAAGAGCCTGAGGTGTCAATTGTGGCATGTTTGAGGACCAGAAAGAAGCCAGTATGACTGGGGCACAGTGAGCAAGGGCTTAGAGGAAGGAAAGAATGAAGTTCATGAAGGACACAGGTACTGTGTCAGGTAAGGCCTAGTAGGCCCGGGTGAGAAAGTAAGTACCATTAATGGGAAGCCATTGAAGAGTTTTAAGTTGTTGAAGGCTGTTCTGAAGATGACACACGTATTAATACACCACAATATTTTGGTACATTAATTTAAGTCTGAAGCATAATGCTTTTTTAAAACTTTTATTCTCTTCTCATTTTAGATATATTCGTATTCAATATGTGGGTTTTTAAGAATAAGTTATAAGAAGGAAAACACATTTCATCTTAGTTCTGTTACAGATTCCAAATTAAGCAGAGCCTAATTAATTGGGTTACATTTTATGCCAACAGCCTTTTTCTTTCATGTCAGAAGCCTTTTTTTTTTTTGGCCTTTTATTTTATTTTATTTTTTTAATGGACATAATAATTGTACGAATTTATGGGGTATATAGTCATGTATTTATATACTTAATGTATAATAGTCAGAGCAGGGTAATTTGTGTATCTGTCCTCTCAAACATTTATCATTTCTGTGTGTTGGTAACATTCAATATCCTCTTTATAGCTATTTGAAACTATATTATATATTATTGTTAACTGTAGTCATTTTACAGTGGCATAGAACACTAGAACTTATTCCTCCTGTCTAGCTGTACTTTTGTATCCTTTAACAAATCTGTCCCTATCTCTCACTTCCTACTACCCTTCCCAGCCCTTCCACATATGAATGAGAACACGTGGTATTTAATTTCTGTTCTTGGCTTATTTAAGTTTAATAATGTCCTTCCGTTCCTTCCATGTTGCTGCTAGTGACGGGATTTCATTCTTTTTTATGGATGAATAGTATTCTGTTCCGTGTAGTACTACATACTGTATCCATTCATCTGTGGTTGGACACCTAGGCTGATTCCATGTCTTGGCTATTGTGAATAGCACTGCAGTAAACATGGGGGTGCAGATGTATCTTCTATTAATATATACTGATCTACTTTCCTTTGGAGAAATGCCCAGTAGTAAGATTGCTGGCTTGTATGGTTGTTCTATTTATAGTTTTTTCCAGAACTTCCATACTCCTCTCTATTGTGGCTGTGGAAGCATAAAACTTAATACAATACCATTTAGAACAGAGTGGGCCAACATTTTCTCTAAAGCTGAGGTCCTCAACCCCTGGGGCTGCAGAGCTCCATTGCCCCGCGCCTCCTCCTTCACTGCCCCTGGCCCCAGCCCCAGGTCCTTGGAAAAATTGTCTTCCATGAAACCAGTACCTGGTGCCAAAAAGGTTGGGGACCGCTGCTCTAAAAGACTAGATAATAAATGTGTTAGCCTTTGCAGACTATACCATCTCTGTTAAAACTACTCAACTCTCTTATTGAGTGACCATAGATAGATACTGCTTTGAGTGAAAGTAGCCATAGACAATCTTAAACAATTAGATGTTGCTTTGTTCAAATAAGTCTTTACTGGAAAAAACAGGCAGCAGGCCAGATTTGACCCACCAGCCATAGTTTCCCAATCCCTAATCTAGTAGAATATGGCGCCACATGCATCTATATTATCTGGAATGCATAGTTAAAATGCAGATTCCTCTGCTCTCCTCCAGACACACTGAACCTGAATCTCTGGGTTTGATGTCTGAAAGCCTGTGTCTAACAAGTTGCCATGTAGAATTTTATGCATGCTTCTCTTAGTCTTTTAGTGCTGTTATAATAAAATACCTGAGACTAGGTAATTTATAAAGAACAGACATTTATTTCTCACAGTTCTGGAGGCTGGGAAGTCCAAGATCAAGCAGCCAGCATTCAGGGTGTGATGAGGACCTTCTCGCTGCATCCTCACCTGGCAAAAGGTGCAAGGGCCCAAAGGGCCAAATGCTCTTTTATAAAGACCCGAATCCCATTCATGAAGGCTCTTCCCTCGTGACTTAACCACCTGCTAAAGGCTCTACTTCTTAATACTATCGCATTGGTGTTTAAGTTTCAAAACGTGAATTTTGGGAGCAGTCAGACCATAGCAATGCCCAAGGTGATAAACGCTGATCTAGAAACCCAGGCCATTCCCACTGGACCATTTCTAAGGTACTAAAAAATGCAACCTAGGAAATGCAGTGATTGACCTAGGTTAGCAGGTGGGGTAATTTCTCAGGGCAGAAGGATTAATGTGTTGGGATGCTCTGTATTCGGTTAAGAGCAAAAGGCAGCTTGTGAGAACTGGCCAACAAATCGGAATGGATTGTTCCAGGAGACTGTGAGGAAGGGCATTTTGCTAGTAACAAGGGGAGAAAGTTCTGCTGAGATAAGGCTGAGCACGTCAACCCTCCCTTTGAGTTCCCTGGTTTTAATTATTGATGCTAAAAATACATTTCCCTTAATTGTTTTGTGAAAATAAGTTAAATAAAGAATAAAGCTGTTCCATACATGCACAGGCAAACATTACACTCTTTTCACATAAACACTGGGATGATTCCTTAGAGTGTTCCTATTCAAATTTGGTTGCAAAATAACACCCACAGAATGTATTTCCAACCACAAAATACTGTGACAGTAAGCAGCCAGCGCAAGAGAGCCTGTTATGCTTTATAGATTGCAATGATTATTTTGCGGGAGCGGTTGATGCATTTGTTGGTGTTCATTCTATTTCACATTTGCATTTAAATTCCTGTGGAACAAAGATAAGATAAAGAGGAAAACAAATGATGCTTATTTGTTGTTGTATTGAACTCCTATTATAAGTATTGCTTTAAAGGAGGGTGAAGCTTTGCGAGGGAGCATTCCACATGTTCTTTACAAAACATGAGGTACACATTCAATCATCAACCAGAAATATGCAGGAAAACATATCCCTGGGGCTTTAATAAAATCATAAATCAATAAAAAACCCTCAAAGTGTGGTTGAATACAAGGAGCAAATGAAATACTCAATATTCCGTTTTATGCATTTATCCACATTTTATTGATACGTAAGAAATGTAGAACTGCATTGGAGTTTTGAACCACTATCCCTTTTATTTCAGGCATTCTTTTTTTAAAGCATTGCTTGATACGTTTCCTTTTTCAAATAATGTGTGCATCCACAGCATGATCTTTTGATGAGTTTATGCAGATCATTTTTACGTGCAGGATGATGCTTTCTGCCCCTCTGAGCTCTCTCTTTTTTCTAGGATCCAAGGAAAAAAATCTTTTTGTAGAGTTCGATTGTACATCGTAGTAAGTAGATGTTGGGTTCCTCTACCTACGCAAGAAATGTATATGTCTCGCCATAAGATGCATTTGCCATAATGAATTCTAGAGGAAAGAGAAAATGTCACCTCTTCCTCTCAAGCTATTAAGTTGTATATCAATCCTCAGAACTTATTTAAGCCATTATTAGAAAAATCACACTCATTTCTATAAATACACCTGAAATATGATAAAAATCAACAGTCCAATGACAACAGTTAGTTATATAAAGCATATGAACTCATAAACAAAATTTTCTCTGCTTCACAGTGCCTTTCTCAAAGGAAATAGCATTAGTCAAGCCCTTTTATGAATGGTGGCAATGAGATTCTGGGAGCATTCCTCAAAGTGAGGTCTGTAGAATACCTTTAGTAAGAGATAGTACACCAAAATTAAATGCAAATTATGAGAGTCATTTCTAAAAACCTCTGCTTCCTTTATCTCCATTCTTGGATATTTGCAAGGTATATTGGCATATTAAAGGCTCTAAGAAGTCCTATAGGAAAAACATGGCTGAGGCTTTGTTTTTCTAAACTCTTTCCTGAGTGACTTTTTTTTCTTTTAAATCTAACTGGCATTGGAACTTGTATTTCTGGGAATACATGTTCTATAGATCTAATCTAACTAGTGAGATCTACCAGTGACTAGTAACTGGTAGAAAGTTCATTCTTCTGTCTTTATTATATATTTTATACTCCCTAATACATTATATGTGTCAGTCGTATTTATTCATTTATCATTCATTCAGCAAGTATTTGAGGAACTTTTCTGTGCCAGAAACTACTGGGTTCTAAGGACACATCTTTTCAAGAATGGTATTTTATTTTCAAAATATATTAAAAACTTAGTTGCTAATGTAAATAACAAATTATATGAAAATAAGAGTATTGCAGTACATTGAACGTAGACTCTTTTAGGATCTTAAGTCAAGCATTCAGAAGAAATGCAAAATGATATTTTTTCTTAGATGCCATTAGGGCACCTTGAACTGAGCACGTACCTTATTTATTGTTGTGACTCTCCTTGGAATACTAACAATGATGCATTTAAATGGCTTATAGTTATGAGTTTTAGAATCAGAGGCAAATAAATTCGAAAGCATTAATTCTCGCCTCTTGCTTTAGCTGAATTTCTATTATGTAAACCAGTCTCTTCAAATGTTTTGAAAATCAGATCATAAACAACATTTTATACGCTTCCTATATTGGAATATGAATTTAGAATTAAAGTAACCTGGCCCATTTTTCCAATTGAAAGGTGAGTTGGGTTATAAAATCTATTTTTAGGAGAAGTAGTAGGCACTTAAAAAGTTCAGAGCAGCTTCAAGCCACAGATTTGAATAATAGCACTTGGAAGAAAGTCACTCTCATTCTCATTCTTACATAGCTGTGCCACTTGAGTGATGTCACCAGAGCTGAAAGGGACTGCCAAGTTAATTTTGTCAAGTGGCTTTCACAAACTCTACATCTTATTATTGATTCCTTTCATTTGCTGGTTTAAACCCAGTTCAAACAGGCTTAAGTAAATAAGAACAACAAAAATAATAATAAATAAATATCCAAAAAATGGTTTAGGAGATATTGTCTCACTTTGCCTCAGAGTGTAGGGGTATCATTTGCTTCAGGATTGATATTAATGGTGCAAACTATCTCATGAAGACCTTATGTGTGTGCATGTCTCTCCCTCTGGTCTGGCATGGGTCTAGGCTCCTTGCCCTCTGGTTATATGATCTTTACAATTAGAGATTCCAGTAGAAAGAGCTGTCTCCTTAATTATTCTCAGAGTTGACTCACGCTGGTACTGTCTTGACTCTTGTGTTTGTGCTGCAACCCATGTGGTCTAAAGAATAAAACAGCCTGATTGGCCAGGCTTGGAAGATGTATCTATTACTGGAGGTGGCATAGACCGATGACAAAGGACAGAGCATGGGATGGTGTGGTTTTACCAAAAGGAAACTGAGGTGCAGCTAGCTACCAAAAGATGGGAGAATTAATGCTAAGCAAGTAAAATTCACAGATGCCCATTATATTAATATTTATTTTTTTCTATGAAATATAAAGTAAACAAAAAGAGGAGTTTTTCACTAGATGGGGTTGGGGGAAGATTCAGAGATCTGGTCATGCAGTCACACCACTCAGCTCTGGAGAAAAGCTGACCCTCTGTCTTGGTTTGCCCGGAATGAATCTGGATTATTATGTGTGTTGTCCAGAGAAATTATTAATAGCACCCCTTTTACTTTCAAAAGTGTCCCGGTTTGCTTGATAGATTTTATGGTCACTAGCTAGATCTTAGAAATTCTCTGAGCTTTGTTAGTTGTTTACTTAACACGCTTGTAAAACTCTTGATCTAGACCAAGGCATTCATTTGGATAAATTGTACCTCTATGTTTCATCTGAGTAATGTGAACACAGTAGAACAATTTCATTCTTATTGTCTCCTCCCATTCTACTTGTTTCCCATACAAAATTAAACTTCATTATTATCATTTTATAAAATTAGTATTTGTTTATAGTTACCCACATTTAACAATTTTTTGGTTCATTGTTGTTTCTTGAATGTCAATCTTTCCGGAGATAAATGTTTATCTGTCTGAACCATGTCTTTGGAAGCTTGCTACTCAAAGTGTTGTCTACAGATGGCATCATCAATGTCACCTGGGAGCTTTTGCAGACTCTGGGGCTCACTGAATCAGATTCTGGAGTTTAACAAGATGCCCAAGTGATTTGTGTAAATGTTAACATCGGAGAAGCCCTATTTGAGGACAGTGATTCTCCACATTAGCTGCTCATGACAGTACTTTAGGTGGCTTAAAAATCTCAGTCTCAATATATGTATATAATTTAAGAGAGAAAGAGTAAGAGAGAGATGCCGGAGCCCCTCCTCAGACAAATTAAATTAGAATCTCTGGGCATGAGACCACTCCTTCAAGAGTTTAGCTAGGATTTATTGGTGACACAAATCTCATATCTCATAATTCTACTATCTACTACTCTTATTTTTGTCTTTGTCTGAAAAATAATTATTGTTCATTATTGAAGAATAGTTTAGCCAGTTATACAAGTCTGGGTTGACATTTATTTTTCCTCAGTGCTTTAAAGACTTAAAAGATTTTACTTTTTTTCTGGTTTTAATTGTTGTTGCTGAGAAATCCATCGAGAATAAACTCTTTTTTTCTTCATAGGCAATCTGAGTTTAAATTTCTGGTTGCTATTAAGATCTTCTCATTGTCTTTGATGTTGTGCAGCTTTACTCTATTATGACTAGATATGTATTTCTTATTAATTATCATATTTAGGATTGTTTTGTGTTTTCTAAATCTGAAGATTCTCAAAACTTTTGAAAAATTATTAACCATATTATTCTATATACTATACTTTCTTTGTTTCTGGAATATTAGTTGGACTTATGCAAGATACTTTCATTTTATATTGCTCTATGTCTCTTATTATCTCATATTTTAATCTCTTTGTCTCTTCAGCATTGTGAATAAATTATTTATACCATTAAATGCTTATCTGTTAGTGAACATATATACATTGAGTTTTTTTCATGATTTTATTTTCTGACTTCTTGAATTTCCATTTAGAATATATCATTTCTAGAAGCTCTTTTCATAACCTGACTGGTCTTTCTTTGAAAACATTCTATCCCTTGTTCTCTTCTTCAATTCTCTTAAAAATATTTAAATATAATTATGTTACAACCTGAATCTCATAATTGTACTGTCTAAAGTTATGTTCTGCTGTTTCTGCTGAATACTGCATATGAACACCTGTTTCCTTGTTTGTTTTGCAATTTTGGAGAGTGTGTTTATGTTATCTGGAATTGATCTGTGGATATTTTGTGAGGCTTGAGTTGAGGGTGCATTCTGTGCTTGTAGAGAAATTTATGTTGGTTGCTGTCAGGCTCTATAAAGTACAACCAAGTGGAGACCACTTTGACTGTTTATCTTGGGGTTTCCTTAAATATGCTGGTTATGCAAATTTTGAATCTTCTTTGCCTGAGGGCAAGCCTGTGGTTATGTATTTTTCAGGAGAGACTTTTTTTTTTCCTTCTAGAATTCAACATTAGATAAACAAAATTCCCTCATCTCTGGCTCTTCCTGGACTGTTGAATTTTTTTCATGGCAACCCTTTTCCCTGAGGGCAAGTGCCCAGCTTTGAGTTATTCCCTTTGATAATGAGGAAAGCAAGGCTCAGAGTTTGACTTGCTCAGGGTCACACAGCAGCTCAGAGTCAGAAATGAAAACGGGACCCTTATCATCTCTTAGTCCAATTGTTTTCTCCCCAAGAAAACAAGCTATAAAAATAGTATCACCTTCTTCTAATAAGAATGGCTTCACCTTTGCCTTTAGTTGGACAAGTAACAGCAAGATTCAGTTATTCCTCATGGTTAAGTTTGATGAATTATAGAAATAGGTTACTTAGATATATTTTAAGAATCATAAGAACATAAAAAAGTCATATGAGCTAAGACTTATAGTCCACACTATTCAGTATTTTGTCTTTTTTAGTAGCACCAAGGGACATTGGTGTGACACGATGATAGTTGCCCTTCGTGATATTGTCCTCAAAGGGGGCATCCCTAACTGGGAGAGATCTATCATCCAACAATTTCTCTAAAGCCTTCTTGAACTCTCATTATATTTTTGGTTGTACAACCTTAAGGCACTGCTTTATATGGAATTGATCTTATACTAGTCAGGACATGGGCTAAATAACCCTGAAGTTCTTTTAAAATATGATATCATGTATCATAAATCTTGTTGTATAAGTAGATTCTGCAACTAAAGGGAATATAGTGGAGTTATACAGAGATCATGGACTCAGAAGTCCAATAGCCTGTGTTCAAATACAGGCTTTATACTTGTGTCTTGTGTGACCTTCGGCAGAATCTTTTGCTACTCTGGACCTCTGTTTCTTTTTCTGGACAAGGGCAGTGACTGCAGAGTTATCATAGGGTTACTTTGAAAAATGAATAAGATAATGTCTATAAAATTACTTAGCACAAGGTTTGGCATATAGTATAGTAAACAGTTCAGTGAAATGATTCCTAGTATTACCATTAGTGGTATTGTTATTATTGTCTGTAGCTGAATATCTTCATTGCAGTCATATACCTCACCAAAAAAGTGCATGCAACCCCATTTCATATTTTTTAAAACATCTGGATGGTGAGCAGCAGAGTAGGATATGAGAGGGAGAAAATTAATGCTTACACTTTCAAACTATTGAAAATTTTATGGGTAGCCGGTGTATACTAAATAAGTCACCAACCTTTCAGAACACAATCATTAAAATATGTTTGCATGTGTCATTATGGGAGTCCTGCATTTAAAAAAATGAGAAATATAAACTACCCAAGTAAATAAGGTCACTTGTGGTTCTATTCTAGATTTTATCCCTACATAAATTGACTCTGATATTTGGTCACTGGGGTTCCCTCAATTATTTCATTTTTGCCAAAACACAAAACAAAAACAATGTGGCATGTAATGGCTCTAATGTTAATAAAATTTAATGCTTTTCCCTGGAAAGTGGCCTCTCCACTCTTTCTTAAATGTCTCCGTCTGCCCCGACATTTACTTTGCACTAGTCACAACACTCAATTTTCATTGACATTATCTTCTAAATACAATCAGATCAAAAATTGCCAATTTCATTCTCATTCCTTTCCTGTAAGCAGATAATGCAGGACAGGGTCTAGCTGACAATTTTCACTTCAGTAACCTCTGATTCCACTACTTGACATGCTCGGTGTGGTTTTCCACTGGACTAGAGTCAGAGGTATTCATGTAAAACGGGTGATTCCCACCAGCAAAGATGCAAGGCGTGGCATTTGCCTTTAATTGGACTTTCCTCCTGCTGGGTACAGGGACTCTGTGAATGGCTAGGTCCCTGAGGACAGCTTGCACCAACTGGAGCCCCGTGCCAGCGGGGACCCTCCCAGGCACAAAATTTATCATTTTCCCCAGGGGCTTGTGCTTAAATCTGCAGGTTGGAAGGAAATGAAGTGAAACTTCTAAGAAATGGTAATGAGCATTTAGGATGTTCTAACTCAGTTCACATAAATGTTAGATGTGTTTTGTGACACTTTCAATCCCACACTAAATCTGCTTATGTTTGCTGGTAAAAACTAGGAATTGTTTTTCAAGCACTTACCATGTGAGTGATCTTCAGTAGGTTACTTAATTTCTCTAAGCCTCAGTTGCCTCATCTGTAATATGGGAACAAATATTGATATTAATAAATGTGAACTATTAAAATAAAACATTAAATATCCCATGTGCTAAATTAAAATGTCATTACTACTAATACTAAATATTAATATTTTTAGAATTTTTTGGTATTTAAATGAGATACCTCAAGGATAGTACTCAGAGTGCCTGGCCCATTTTTATGTACTCTGTATTTATTATTAGCTTTTTATAATATTAGTCTTAATGTAACATATGCGAGATTTTTTCTTTTTCACAAATGATCTGAGATCTCCATTCTTCTATAGCTGGAAAGTAAAGTGGGCAATTGAAGACATTATTTTAAATTCAGTCCAAATTCTATTTGCACTTGATATACCCAGATGTTTGGGAGGAAAAAAGACATTGAATTATCTGGATAATTTCTTAATTTGGCAGAGAATAAATTTGATTTTTTTTTTTTTTTTGGATTTTGTTTTATTCATTTAAGGCATCCAACCATCCAGGTTTGCCTGAGACTAAAGGGCTTTCTGGGATGTCGCACTTTTCAGAGCTATAACTAGGGCAGTCCCAGGCAAACTGAATTACTCACCTTATACATTATAGCTCCAGTAAATACCATAAGGCACTCAAATGTAATGAGCTTTTAAGAATACACAGATCTTTTGTAAATGCAAAAAATCCTTCAGTGGAGAAAGGGCAGGGGGATATATCCTTATAGCAACTTTCAGTTGCAAAAATAACTCAATACTGCACTAAAATAAGGCTTAACAATAAGGTACTCGAGTCTGAAGGTAGATATTTTCTGGCTTGGTTCAGCAGTTTAACAATGCCTTTGAGAACTGAAGAATCTTTATATTGGTGTTGGCCATGTTCGTCCTTGAAGTCACATTGGGCTTCATCTTCAAGCATCTTTCTCTGCCACAATAATATTCAAATGAGGAAAGGCAAGCATAGGGGAAGGCCTACCTCCACCATCTCTCTTTTTTCATCAGGGACTAAAACCATTTTAAGAATCACTCAGTCTATTTTCCCTCGTGTTTCATTGCATAGGGCTGGGTCATCTGCCCGCCGGTCAGTCAATTAACCAAATGCATGGAATTTCTAGATAATTAGACAAACCATAGGTACCCTCTGGGCTAAGGAAGGAGCCCAGCTTCTCTGAGCACCTGTTAACATGAACAAGCATGGGCTCTGGTTAGGAACGAAGGAGGGAGGTTGGAGAAACAACTATTGGCCATTGAGTAGGCAAAGAGTATCAAAGCTGCTGTGGACAGGGGGAGACAGCCTGTCTCTTTAATATCCACTCTTGTTCTTTAGTCAGCCATATATGTCACTGATATGAAGGCCTCTTGCTCTTGGTTTCCCAGCTACCTGAGTATAATAGGAATGTGGCTCCTGTACCATCTCTATTGAGTGGTGTTGACCGTGAGGTCCAGGGAATTCATATGAATCCTCTACACATCTCAGTTTCTCTATCTGAGAACTAAGATATGGCCAGCAGCCTCGTAAACTAGAAGAGGAGTCTAACCAAGGAAAACACAGTACGAAGCTCTCCATTTGAAGTTTATTTCTTGCCTGCAAATCAAATAAGATATTGATCTTTCATTTCAGGAGAAAGTCTTTCATTGGCCCTTTGATGGCACAATTCTCATAACAAAGTCCCCAACAAAGAAAATATGATCTGGTTTTCTCACCTGTGAAAATCTTTCTCCACTTCCCAAGTTGCACCCTCTATGTGAGCTGAATGTTTATGCCCTTCCCTCCTTCCTGGGCCTGCTTTGTTTATTTGAAGGCTGAGAGTTCAAGGTCATTGAAGCAAATGCTTCTCAGCTCCATGAAGACCTTTTTCTGAAAAAACAGAAATCTAGCTCTTGTGTAAATGATCAAATCCTTGATTAACAGAGACTTACCTTGTGATATCAAGGTTTTTTTTATCTCTTTTATATCATGTATGTCTCTTATGAGGGTGTTATGAGATTTCATTAGCTGATGATTATGGAGTTTAATACTTTTTAGAAATGTTCCACAAATGTTAAATGCTATTATTCCTTGGGTCATTCCCCATTCACATTAATATAACTTCTAGCATCATTCACAAATTCTAATGGAGGAGTAGAATCCTGGAGCATTCTCTAACTACTTAGAAACAAAAACAGATACCAGTGCAGAATGATGTTTAATTTTCTTTTTTGCTTTTAAATTATTCTTAAAACCTTGCTGAGAGACCTTGAGTGAGAATGATCTGGAAAACTTCTGACAGTAAAGGCCTAATGTATAAAAACATTTGATCAGAAATCAAAGAATGAATTAGCAGTATACAGTGCTGCATTGTAACTGAGCATACATTTAACATAACCATACGCAGATCCTTTCGTTTTGAATTTCCAAACTAAATTTAAACAAATAAAATAGCAGGGGTTCCAGGGAATAAAGTATGATTTCAGTGGGGTCATAGTTCCCAGCGTTTTCGTGGATACTTTGGTTGTATGGCTTGGTATGTTTCTCTAGCAGTTTGTGGTTTGTGTTTGTGTTCAGATGCACAGTGAGTAATTTATTTAGATGTGGGGAACAAAGAGTTATCTACTCTAAGATTATACTGTTCGTAGAGTGTAGAGAAATTTCTTACTAAGAAGTGAAAAAAATAGAAAATTTTTACTTAATTGGCTTGGTGAGTATAGCTTTCAGTCAAAAAAAAAAAAAAAAAAAAAGAAGAAGAAGAAGAAATATATGAACATCTCATGCCCAAGAAAAACACTTAAAGAAACAGGGAGACTCATCAAGCTGATTTGTTCTATCCCTTGAAGACAGTTAAGGCAGAGGAAGCATCTAGAAAAAGAAAGACACAAATTCATATTAGACAGCACAAAGGATTGGTTTAAACAAAGCTTTGAACACCCCACTCACAGATATTATTGTACAGTGGGCTATTTTTCTGGGATGCCCCCCTCAGCTGTTTCATCTCATTCCTGAGCTTTTTTTTTTTTACCTCCAACTCTAAATCCAAGGCCGTTCAGCTTCAAACTGGTCGTGCTTTGTTGTTGGGGTTGGAGAGGGGTCTGATGGGGGAGTGAGCGCCTGTAATTAAGCACAATGGTTTAAAGTATAGCTTTCAAAAGACGAACATTCTGAGACAAACCAGTGGTTGTAGGTCATAGGCTGCTCTTTCCTTGCTAATAATTGCAAAATCCATTCCTGCCCCCTTTGAGTTTTTTTTTTTTTTTTAAATAAAAGACTATTAAAATGGAATAAAAGCTTAATAAGTAGATTAGTTAGAACAATAGTCCTCATGAGAATGTTTTGATTCGGAGTATAGCTGCTAAAGATAACCCTAAGTGCAATCAGGTTTAGCTCCCTGCCTGTGTGAAAGGAAGGTAATACCCTCAGAGATTTTGCCAACAGATGACATTATTTTTTAAGTGTCTCTTTCTACATTTAAATTAGTCTTTCCTCTGGGCTCCAGCAACAAAACCTTTGTTAAGAATCACCAGAGAAACAGAGCTCTGAATAAATGCTCGGTGGAAAATTATTTTTGAGAATTTGGTTTGAGATATTTCACATCAAAAAGATGGATGGCGATGCATCCAAGAGGGAGCGCTTTGTGATCCTTCTGCGTCCTCTTTGTAATTTTAAGGATCAAAACTCCCAAGGTGGCCAGAGATAAGGACAAAAAGGAGCTGTGCAATTTTACTAAACATATACACATTATAAAGGGCAATGTGATCCAATGTCAGTGAAGGTGTATCCACAGCCTGTCCTCTGTGTTTCATCTTATTAATTCCATTCCTCTGGCCAGATATTCATTCATTTTTTTCCCTCTCTCTCTTTTTCTCTCTCTCTCTGTCTCCATAATTTTCTCTGTGTACTAAACGACGTGTATGAGACTGAGCAAAAAACTCATGCACAGACTTGATCATTTAAGTTGTAATGGATGTTGCTACCCAAGCAAAACCTCCAGATAGGGTAACAGAGTCAGTACTGATGTTCCTCATCACCTCCTGGGACACGAACATTCACAAGGGACTGCCCTCCACTGTCCATGTCCACACTTCCACTTCTTCCTTGGAAGGTATATATATATATATATATATATATATATATATATATATATATATATATATATATTTTTTTTTTCCTATGTCAGTATCCTCTAGTTGCCTGCTGGGCAACTCTGTCATGTTGCAAAGAAGCCCCTGGTGGTCTGCTTTGCCATTGTCCCTTGGTGCTTTTCCTTTCCTGTTCATCCACACTCCTTTGTTACCACCCAAGCCATTGCATTCTTGCAGAAAGTCGGTCTTGGTTGGCTAGGAGAGACTGAGAAACCTAGCGCTGTCCCAAGCATGTAGGTTTATGAAATCCCTTGTCACCCAATTAATTAAAGAGACTCTTTCATTTGCCCATCTACACCCACCCAAATATGACAATAAATGGGAACATTGTGACGTTTTTCCTTTTCTCCACCTTTTGAATTAAGCCTTTGACCCCATAGTTGTCAAAGCATAGAGGGTAGAAGCAAGACGTCACTCATACGATTTGGTCTCACATACACGTACGCCACGCCATAGTTCTGTAGCAGTGACCGATAGACATTTGCTTTATAAAGGTAATCTGAATTAAAATGAAATTTATTTTGAGACCTTTTTATTGTTTCATAATAGCCCTGACATAAATGGAAAAGCATTTGAGAGTCCATCAGCCAATGAGCAAGCTCATATTGACTTAGCATAGTCATCAAACTGGTTAGGTATCTGCCACTCACTCTATTATTTTACAAAGAGATAATTTTATAGCCTAATGTTTTAAATTTTTTATCAAGCCCAGGTAAAGTGGGAGTCATCTAGAGAGTTTTATTGAACTATACCGGCTGAATCCCATCAGCAGCTTGGGTAGGGCCCCAGCTGGTATATATTTTTTAAGTTTCTCAAATGATCTTGACGTCTAGATAGGCTTAAGAACCAAGGAACTAGATTTATGCAAATAAATATTGCATTTTATATTGATATTTTCACTTATGTCTATATGAGTATGTGCATATATTTATCTATTATATTTATAAATATCCACTTGTCATCATATGTTAATTCCTGTTAGAACATCTATAATATATGTTTATTATATATAAATCAAATCTTTAGCTATAGATATGCATACCCATGAATATTATAGGCAGAATGGCCACAAATATTTCCCCCAAAATTATGCACAAGTCTTGATCTACACACTCTTCTTGTCATATAGAAGTTATGAATTCTCTGAGATAGAAACATTTCAATAGTCAGGACAATTATCCTTTACTGAACTTTACTGTCTACGTACAGTGTGTTGGGATAAATGTTTAGCATGCATTATCTCATCTAATGCTTACAACAAACCTGTGAACCCAGTGCTTGCATTCCTGCTCTCATATAACATATTGAATATTGTATATATTGAAAATAGATCTGCGTGATCTGAACATTAAACCAGGAGCTAATGTGTTTGAGACCATCACCTGTTAGTACAGGCACACACACAGGCAGCCGTTTCTCTTAGAAAAGAACTTTAGGCAAATGATTGACTCAATGACAAAAGAAGAAGAACGGCATGACAAGTCATTCAGACAGAAAAACATTGCTAAAGAAAGCTACTAAAATAAGCCAAAAATGAGTTCTACACTCTCTAGTAGGCAAAGCAAAAAAAAAAAAAAAAAAGCAAGAAAAGAAAGATTTCCCAAACTCTTACCATTTCATAAAAGGAGTCATAGGGAGCCACACCAGTTTCCAAGGAGATATCAACCCAACCTACTCCTGTCGCCAGACACACACAGACAGAATTCTGAAAGATATTATACAATGTCTCCAAGACTTTAAAAAGCATTTAACAATGTCTGTTATGATTTATAGCAGTGTCACCAATGTGTAGATGCCACTTATTATATATCCATTTCTATACATACACCCATAGATAAGACTTCATAAAGTAATTTAAATTGTATTTTATTATTTAAAATATTTCTGGTTTGGGGTGATAGAAAATTCTATTTTTGATTTTTCAGTATTTCAATTATTGCAATGTGTGTATATACTATTTTAATAAGCATAAAATAATGATTCTAATTTTGGAATAAAAGATGGTTCCCATTAAGACTTTTATGTGACCCTCTGTACCAAAACCAGTTTGCTCACTACTGATTGAGAAGGATCCTGGTCCTCATAGTTGTCCATTGGGGAAGTTCTTTAAAATATCATTTGTTTTTACTAAGCCCCTGGTGTTTGTCCCATGAACTAAGATATATTAAGCATTCACTATGTGCACTATATGTTAAGTATTTGAGATTGTTGGCATTGTATTTGTGATGATCAGGCTTCAGTGTTTAGCATACAGGGTGCTTATGGGAGCATTGGAGGATAATATTCAATCATTGAAAAGAAAATCCAAATTGGAGTTCAAATACTGACTTTCAGTTTAGTGGCCTCAGAAAAGGGGTAAAGTTGAGATATCTGCAGCTTCTATTAAATTTGAACCCTAGGGAGAACTTCCAGCAAATACTTTATTTTTTTTTAAGAGTAGAACAATTCATATTATATATACCCTTCTACTGACCTGTCTCTTTGAACCTTGCAGGCACTTGACAACTAATGAATAAAATAATACCATGTGCTCTTGGGGCTATTGCAGACCCTTTTGTGTCTATAAAAGCTCTTATTTTTCGACATATGGAAGAGGATGTAACATGGAGAAAGGCCGTGTAGAATAACTGAGATAGCATGGGCTAAACCCCAGGGGCAATAATGACATTGTATCCACAAAGCAAAGTTAGAATGTTCTGTAATGATGTCATTAGACTTCTGAAAAGGCAAACTTATTGCTGACTAGAATTTCTCCATTACCTTCTCTTTAAAAGAGGAATAAACTCCAGGGTGTACAGCTGTGCAAGGGTATTGACATTGAATATCTGTGCCTCCAGGAACTCTGCTGAAACTGTCTGACCTTCTTGCGTGCAGTTTAGTCAACTCAGCTGCCCTTTTGATGGAAACAAATGAATTTCCACGATTATGCAGGTCAGGTCACCTGAGGTCAAAAACTGATTATTCAGTCATGCCATCACCTTTGTTCTACCTGGGTACCTTTGAACGTTTATTCTTTCGGTCCTCACCTTTGATTTGGTGCCCCCAAATGTGTATTCCTGTGAAAGTACATATGCAAGTCAAATACAGAAACTCACAACTGATGACTGTAACACATTCAAAACCTTTCCCGGGGAGGCAGATTCATAAAGCTGACAGACCAAAACATTTACTTGAAAGGCAGGATTGCAGTAGGGGAAAATAACAATTTTTTAAAAGACATTAAAAATTTGAGACGAAGGTTCTACTGCTTATAACTCGACTTTGAGGAAGTTAGAACATCTCTGTGCATCTCAATATTTTCACCTGTAAAGTGAGGACTTTCGTAGAACCTCCCTCTTGGGGTAGATTAAGTGGGATAAATATGTAAAGCATTTAGAAAGTACTCATAAAGTGGTGGTAGCACATTGATAAATGCAGGTGCAGGAGTAATTGTATCTGGAATTTCATCAGAGGAGCATCAGTTGGAAATGTAATCTTTCTAAACCCAGAATGTAGATTGTGTTTATGTACTAGCTGGTCATATTGTCAGCATTGAAGCTTTTATTAATGTCTCCCTATCAAAACACCACAATTTTTATGTTGTTGGGCTCTGTTTAAACTCTAGCCCCAGACAACTCCAAATTTGCATTTCCCGTATTTGCATTCTCCATTTCACTGTCTCACAGAACAAGTGCAAGAAAGTAAATCTTCAACTTAGAATACCCATCCTGTCAAATGAATGGTGGGGAAAAAAGAAACACATCACCCCAGGAATGTGTGAGCTCTCTGAACATATCAAGTAAACCCAACGCCAGTATGATATAATGAGATTTTTTAAGCGGTTATAGTCTAACAAGATTGGCATGGTTTATTAATGGGCTATGCCTTTTTTGAATTGGGAAGATAAAGTATCTTGTTTGCGGTTCTTTGGTGTGATACACAAAGACTTTTGCATGCTTGCTGCTATTTAAATAAACCTGAGGATGTAGAATTTGATAGTAAATTGCCGATGAAGTTCTCAAGAAAAGAGGAAGGAATCTCTGTTCAGACAACAGCGATCCTATGTTTCCACTAACAATCTTTGACTTTATAAAATTGTATGTACCCACATCTTTGTACCATGTGGTTGATACGCTTCTTGGAGGGTCAAGCTTTAGTGTTCAACTACTTGCCATTGTTCTGTTCAAGTACCACCAGAACTCCCCATCTTTAATCATGGTTTCCTTGGGGTCATTTGAAGACAACTCATGTTTGCAGAATCTTTGGTCATTTTATTGACCACATGATTTAATGACTTTATATGAGAGGCAGTCTAGCACAGTGGTTTAAGAGGGTTAGAAACTTAGCTCTGCTACTTAAAATTTGGTGACCATATTTCAGGGTTTGTATCTGTCTAGGGGGAAAATAATAGTACCTAGATCAAGGGGGGTAAATGAGATCTGGGTCATGTCCAGTTTTCAATAAACAACAACAGTTGAAATGTTAAGCCTTAGAGTCACATTTTCATATAGAGGGTACAAGAAAAATATTGTTAGATCCAAATAGTACTTATGCAGGAAACTTTTCTTTCCTCCACCGTCCCCAATTATTCCAGTTATTGTACACTCCTTACATTACCTAGATAATATAGAAATGTCTGAGATAGATCTGACTTTTCAAAACATTTAGGAGTATTTACTGACCTCATGAAGCTTAATAGTGACCTGAACAGGCAACGTAAAGTCCCAAGCTCATTCAAAGAGTCAGATGTCTTTAAAAAATCATATCATCTAGCCCTGTATCACTATAACAACTGTTTATATATGCTTACAAATTTTTCACAATATAGATATTATAAGTACCGATGTTTAAGAGCCAGATCTGTTTTATTAATTTTTGAATATTTACATTTTTCCACCTCTGCTATCTTCAATTTATACTGCAGGCTTTTTCTTTTTAATCTAGAATTTTGGGGCTTTAAAATTAAAAGTCTTTATCTTACTACCCACCTTCTTTACTCGTTCTCTTTTACCCAGTGCTAAAAAATTATCCCATAAACCAGCTTTCAAACATAAAATTACAAGATATGATTCCTGGTTTATTTAAAAATATGCATTCTAGGTGAAAAGGGAAGATTCAGTATACCTGTTCTTTATATTTATTTCTCATGACTAGAAATCAAGAGTACTTTGACAAATCAATGGATGAATTTGAGAATGTGTACAAAGCAATATGGCAAGGAGAAAACTGTTCTACTACACCTAGAGCATGAACATTTGTGTCTGCCAAGGAGATCATGGTTGAGGGGTATCAGTCAGACAAGACTTCATAGAAAAATAGTAAATCATTCTGTTTCAGAAGCTTAAAAGGCAGTTTTAAGGTGACAGTTTTTATGCAAAGCGACTGCTAACCTGCAGCTTTGATCTGCATTCATATCCCATAAATAATATGTTTTCAATAATACACTCTGTCCTTTGCTGGGACAATGCTTCATATAATTAAACATACATTTTCTTCACTCCTGAAATGCCCTTGAAAAAGTTGTGATTATACTAGGTCTTTTGTGTGACTCTAATGTTTTCTGTCATCAGGAAAAAGTCAAGCTAATTAAACTGTATGAGAACAGAGCACCTGAAAATGACCTCCTAAAGTCAGCTGATGTCTGTAGGTGATTCTCTCAACTAAATGTATGCGTGTTGTACAATAAGGGCACTAGGCAGTCAGTGGCCCCTCTGTGCTCCATTCAGACTCTTCTATCTGCCTTTCAACATGTGGAGGACAAAGGAATATCGTCAAATCTCTCCTTCAGTTCCTACTCTAAGAGCTCTCAGCACTTGTTTAGTAATATTTCCGTGTTCCCAGTTACCTCAAGGGAACAATGTAGCCTGAAGTTGTTCCCTAAACTGTTTTTAATTGTTCTTAATGTAAAATTTTTAAATACATTAAAATTAAAATTTTTAAATCTTAAGTAAAATTTTTACCAAACAATTCCATAAAACAAATAATTGCATTTACTTTGACTATTTAAATAAGAATATTGTTTATTGCACCACACATAATGATTTTCTTTATGAATATCTATAAGAAAACATTTCTGTATTTCTTTTTTAAGAGATGAGGTCTTAAAAGGGCTGGAGAGCAGTGGCATGATCATAGCTCACCGCAGCCTCAAACTCTTGGGCTCCAGTGATCCTTCTGCCTCTGCTCCCCGAGTAGCTAGGACTTCAGGCTTACACCACCTCACTTGGCTAATTCTTTAATTTTGTGTAGAGACAGGATCTTGCTATGTTGCGCAGGCTAGTCTGGAACTCCTGGTCTCACGTGATCCTCTCACCTTGGCCTCCCAATGTGCTGGGGTTTACAGGCATGAGCTACCATATCTGGCCAAGAAAATATTTCTTATGCCCTAGTCCTGGAATAGATGAGTTAAAGAGCAACTGCTTTATTTTTTTCTTTTTCAGACATTATTACTTTTATGAATGTTAGTAGTTTTCTATTTCTGTTGGTTAATAGGCACATCAGAGCTAATCTTTTACTCCACTCTATCAAATCTATAGATATTTATGGCATGTATTCTGTGTACTAACTTTACCTCTGTTTTCTTCATGTGTTTTTAATCCTTATTTACTACTCATAAAGCATCATCATTTTAAAATTTTGCTTTCAATATAAAGCTCTACAGAAAGTTTCAAATATTTTTGAAACCCTATAGTTCCAAAATGTGATTTTAAATAGAATAATAATTAAAGAAAGTACTGTAAAGCTATTTATTTAAAATATCAGAGATTTTAAGATAAATTTAAATAGAATGTGGTTCAAATTACTAATCTTTCTTCCCCAAATTTAACAGATCTAAGCTACTACATGATTTATAATACAAAAGAACAGGAAATACTCTAAATATTTACTGATAGACAATTGGTTAAATAAATTGATGCATTGGTGCAATAAAATAATATGTGACTGCTATAATCATGATGTAGAAAAATATTTAAAGACATGGAATAATACCTATAGTATATCGTAAAACTTAAAATTGCAGATACCAAAATAGTCTAAGACTGTTCCTGTTACGGAAAAGAATAGCTTTTAACACATGCACAAACACACACCTACACGGACACAAAAGATTAGAAATGTCTGCAATAAAATTATGACTATCTCCAGATAATGACGTTACTCATGACTTTTTATTTCTTTCATTTTCATAATTTTTATTTTGCATTTTCTAAATTGTCTATGACGAGTGTGTGTTATATTTCTAAGCAGGGAAAAGTAAATGTCTTCAAAAGCCAGATATGAAACACTTACTATTATCTCATAGAGCAAATTAGTCCTGCTTCTCAAAATAGGCCATTGAAAAGCATTCCTATATATATTCAATGTGGGGCCTTTTCTACTTCAATGGCAACGGTATAGTGCCTAGAGATTGGTAAAAATAGCTAATAAGCAGATTCCACATGCAGATTTATCCTTTTCCCCCTCTATTTTCCCACCACCGTCTGTATTTCTGTAACACCCCCCATTATCTTGAAGTCCAGTTACTTGTTTACTAGCCTTTAATTCCAACCCCAGCTACCCATTAGACTGCGTCTCATTTGAGGGCAAAGAGGAATCATATTTTTAGGCGTTCCATAAATGTTTGTAGAGTGAGCATGTGAGTGAGTGAAAGTAAAAAAAGAAGAAACCCTCGGTGCCAATCTGGCCAGAATAGCAGCAGACAAGACGCCTTCTCTAACAGCCAATTTTCTTGGCTGACTTTGTCTGTATAATTGCTTCAAATCTGTATTTTCTCTACCTATCTAGCTTCAGCCTAAATGTTGAATATTGTATTTTCCCTCAAAGAATGTCAATAAAGATTTTATTTTTTTTTCAATTACTATTGCAGAGAAGGTTTCCCTTTAGGAAAACTAAAATTTAATAACTTTTCTTCGGCAAAGTTGACGATCTCTTTATGCTCGCCGTGATGACTGTAGTCAATCAGGAGTCAGTTGGAAGCCAAGCTGAACATAAAGTGATTAAAAGGAAACCAAAACACAAATGCACCCTCTTGAAAACCTAATCACATTATGAAGCTCTAAGCATGAGTTATGAGGTAGCTGTGGCTGGCTGGGTTTTGATGAAGTACCCATAATTTCATATCAGCTGCCACAGGACTTTCTGACTTCTCTTTAACTTTAAAATGTGATTTACCCTGTTATCATCTACTTATACAGTCTTCAAGATCTACCTAGGAATAAATAGTATTAATAATATGTTAAACTGCACTGCAGTAAGATTCTTATTTTTCCGCATTCATATGGTAAAATTCAAATGATAAAAATAAAATAGGTAATTCATTAGATTGCAAAGCTCTGGCTGTTAAAATAAAAGCATTTTCTCAATTCAGGAATCCTGGCACGAATTCACACGTTATCAGCAAGCACTATAGATGTACTTCTTTTAAAAATAGGTACATTATTTTTATTCAGTTTAGGTTAGGAGTAATTTGATTTATTTAAAGTTAAGGGGGTATGTGGTCATGATTAATTTCAATAGATTACATTCATAATTCCACTCTTAGCCAGTTTTCTTTTAATGCTGCATGCAAATTTTTATTTTAGAAAGGGTAATTTAGTAGGGAAACCTTAGAAATTAATTTCTTAGGCAGTTTTTCTGAAATGTGTTGTTATAAATTGATACTGACATAGCAGTATAGATTTTTATTTTGAATCAATATTCTGGGTAAAGAATTTGATTATATTGATGAAGAATCTAAAGTGTAGTCCCTGTCCCTACATGTAGAAAAAGGAAAGCTGACACTTTTGCAATGGTCACCTGGGGTAAATTGGGGGCTTTTCTAGAATGAATAGTATTTATGGCTTGTGCTTCATCATGGTGGTAGGTCTTTTTCTAAACAGCTCTTTTTATTGGCCAAGATGATCTTTATTTTTAAGTGAATGCACTTTCTGTATCCTGGTTAAGTGGCACGAGTCTGTCTTTGCATTGCCTTTCTCTTATTCTTGTCATTTCCTTGTCCTGTGTCTTCAAGACCCAGGCTTTGGAGGATGAATGTACCAGATGCCTTTCTTTCTCAGTACTCCCATAGGTTTTGCAGCTGGTTATTTAATTAATCCCTCCATCCTTCCAATCAACATTGAGCCTATTTTATGCCAGATACATTACTAGATGCTGGGGATGGTGATAAAGAAATGATCCCTGCCTTGGCCGGGCACGGTGGCTTACGCCTGTAATCCTAGCACTCTGGGAGGCCGAGGCAGGTGGATCACTCAAGATCAGGAGTTCGAAACCAGCCTAAGCAAGAGCGAGATCCCGTTTCTACTAAAAAGTAGAAATAAATTAGCTGGACAACTAAACATATATAGAAAAAATTAGCCCAGCATGGTGGCTCATGCCTGTAGTCCCAGCTACTTGGGAGGCTAAGACAGAAGGATCGCTTGAGCCCAGGAGTTTGAGGTTGCTGTGAGCTAGGCTGATGCCACCGCACTCTAGCCTGGGCAACAAAGTGAGACTCTGTCTCAAAAAAAAAAAAAAAAAAAAAAAAAGAAAGAAAGAAATGATCCTTACCTTTATGTTGCTTACAGACTTACAGAGAAAAACAGGTACAAGTGGGGGTTTTGGGGGAAAAATATGTATGTGGGGTCCTCCAACTTAGAAAAGATTTTAAAAATTCCCTGAGAAAGAAGTTGGGGGAAAGCTTTTCAGGCTAAGGGGCATTCTAAGGGTTTAGGGCAAACAAGAGAATAGTGGTTCAAACCTCAAAAGGTATAGGCAAGAGGGACAAAGCCAGAAATGATATGGGGATCTAAAAGGGTAAAATATTGGAAAGTCCTCTAAGTATAATTAGGAAGTTATCTTAAGCACAGAGGAATAGCGTAAGCAGGGAGTGACATGAATTGTTGCACAGTTTAGAAAGCTTGGTCTGCACAAGGTGTGCAAAACAGCAGAACAGGTAGGAGTTAAGAAGCTGTAGACACTGTAAACGAGATGAAAGAGTGTGATGGCCCGGACCAGCAGAAGAGTGTGGAGATGAGGAGTTCTGGCGAGAAGCCAGGAATGCTTAGGAGATAGAAATGGCAGGATTTTGAGATCAAAACATGTAACTGCCACACCCCCTTGTCATTCTAAATTACAACTGCTTGTTCTGCTATATCCCCTGTGTAGCTGGGAGGTTTTTTTACAGGCATTTTTATAAATCTGGAACCTAACTCACTGCTTAACACATTTTAAGTGCTTGGTACACATTAAGGAATAAACCTTGATTGATTCTATGTCGTAAACTGTCTTTGAATGATGTTGTTGTTAGTATATCCGTGCCTCTGGAAAACAGTTTCACTGAAATTATAAGACAAATGAAGTTGTGATTTCAGTTGCTGACTATGTAATGGCTTTTCAAATTTAATTTTCTGTTTTTACATTTTAAAACAATAATGAAGTCGAACTTCGAAACAGTTTTTACTGTATAATTATATGTGCTTATGAATTGTTTGATAAGCCCCCATAGTCCAAACCACGTTTCCAAAATTATTGTTTAAATTATTTCTCAACTTTTCTAGCATTTATGCACATATAAACACACATACGTGCTTTGTTTTTCTTTTTTAATATAAAGGTGATTATGAACTACATATAGTTGTGCAACTTTCCTTATTCTAATAGTATATCATGGACACCTTTCCATTTTGAACATATATCCTAGCTCATTTAATAGCTGCAACTTATTACAGAGATGGAAGTACAATGATTTTATCATTCCCCATAAAAATAGGCCTCTAAGTTATATCTATTTTATTTGATTCCATATACAATGCTCAGATGGGTTCTTTGTGCATGTACTTAATTTTTATGGGACAGATACCTAGAATTAGGCTGGTTGAATCAAAGGATATATGTATATTAAAATTATGTGTGCATATATATATATGTATTCATATTCTAACTATGTATGTTTTCACATACATATACCCATATTTTAATGCATGTCAATTATATATATATGGCCAAATTGCCCTCCAAAAAGGTTGTGCCAATTTATTCCCCCAGTTGTATCAGAGTACCCAGTTTTTGATATCCTCATCAAAAATGGCCAAAATGGAGGAGAAATATTTTCATCTCATTCAATTTTGTCATGTGTCTGGGGGATTTCTAGACTTTACTTCCAAATTCCTTATTCGCTCTTTAGCTATGTTCATTCTGCCATTCCCTCATTCAGCCCTCCTCTTAGAGGGGAGCGCATGCGCGCGTGTGTGCGAGCGTGCGCGTGTGTGCGCGCACGCGTGTGTGTGTGCGTGTGTGTGTGTGTGTGTGTGTGTGTGTGTGTGTACAGACGCATGCTGCCTGTGTTTAGAAATAAAGTACCCACAAACAGAGATGCTGTTTCATAGAAGCCCGTTGTTCTAGGTGCAATACTCTCTCGCATCTCTCTGTGGTTAATAATTTTCAACAATTTTGAAAAACAATTCTTTTTGGATTCCGGCAAATGCCTCTGAGATAGGTGTTTCTCTTCCTTCATGATATTGATGTTCCTTATATATGATGATTCCTTGTTAACCATTCATATTTACATACACAGGTCTTGCTTAATCAATGCCAAGAGCTAGCACGGTCGCCATCAGCATCTCCCTAGCAGGGCAGTGCTAACTCCAGTGCCCGGTGGCTGAGAGATGAGTGATGCCTGTACCCTTTAGATGGCAAATGTGCTAAACTGTCAGGCAAGCCGGGGACCCCGGGTGTAACAGCAAGACTCACGATGTTAGATACTTGATAAAATGTAATCAGACCTTGTTCATAGCTTACATTACAGAAAATAATTTTTCCTATGCTTTACTTTGTGTTTTTATTGCTAGGGAGAAAAAAATATTAACAAAGAGGAAAGAAAATGATACCCTTTTTCCCCAGTGAAAACGTTCAAATCATCTATAAGGAGACTTTCTTAAACATATATATATATATATATATATATATATATATATATATATATATATATATATATATCAAGACCTGACTGCTATTAAAACAAATGACATCTTTTTAATGTGTTGGATATGTCTGTTACCACAGTCTTCTGTACAAATGGATTGTCATAATAGCAACCACGCTTATTTTTTCCTTGGCAGTGATCGTAATCTGTACTAATTGTGTATATTCGTTTGGTTGAATATTTATTGCCTGTCTCCTCCAGTAGCTCTGTACAAGCATGACCATGTCTTTAGTATTCACTGGGCACCAGAAATAGAAAAAGTCAAGAAAATAGACACGGCCCTGGCTGCCATCTTTAATTTTACTTCTTCCTAGTTGCTCCAAGGAAAGATGGTTCCTATGATGTTATTGTACTTCCTGTTTGCACAAATATCACTCACCTCTTAGGTGGAGAATGCCTTTCATGTGAAATAGAATGTCCATTATGCTTATCATTAAAAACTAGAGTGTGTTGTTGTTGTTGTTGTTATATAAACATCTGGTTGAATGTAATGAATTCCCAAAAGCTGCTGATAATTGGGTTTATGTGAGAGCATAAACATAGGCTGCATTAGAAATAACATTGTCATTTTTCCCCATGCCCCAAATAGCATGGTTTCCTGAGATAGGGAAAACCGTATTTGTCAGACATGAAATTTATGTTCCTATGAAAGGGGCACCTGACATTATAATGAAACTCACAGAAGCATGTAAAGAGGTTTGGAAGAAAACAAAATGTTCCAAAGTGTAGAAATAATTGATGGAATCATAATAATGCTAATTTTAATAACAATCAATCTATGAATGGCCTGCCAGCTTCACTCTCCAACACATTGTACTCTTATTTATGATGACTCTAATGTAATTGGAAGTATTTTTCAATTAAAAATGCATGTAGTACTTGGATTCAAAAAATACTTCTTAGGTGGCTGGGTGGTCATTGTGCTTGCCTGTGGCTTCCAAGCTTTAGAAAAGGACAAATAGCACACTCCGTATCGTTGTGGCAGTGGGTCTAGCCAGAGGGTCTACTCCTGCAGCTGGCAAATGGACCACCGGTGCCAGCTCCTCTTCTCCAGTTGTCATTTGGTAAAAGGATCCTGACACACATGCAAATCTATTCTGATGAGAAAAAACAAAGTACACACCCAGGTCTCTCTGATGAGGACTTTAACACTCACTGGATGTTCCTGCATGAGACAGATGGCCTCAGCCTTGGCTACCTGTCCCAGTGGGTTGACAGCCCTTCCAAATG
The DNA here is from genome assembly GCF_040939455.1 of Microcebus murinus. Lineage (NCBI taxonomy): Eukaryota > Metazoa > Chordata > Mammalia > Primates > Cheirogaleidae > Microcebus > Microcebus murinus. The sequence continues at coordinate 30,830,028 of NC_134124.1, forward strand.
ATGCCACCTGGCTCTTGGTTCTCATGTGGGGTGAACACTGGTGCAAGAGCAGGAGGTTTTTGCATTCTGGAAAGTCTCAGTTCATTCCCTGTGCGTTCAGCATCAAAAATACACTACTCTGTGTCTACCTGATTGAGATTAAGGGCACACACTGACATTTGTTCCACAGTGTAAATGAGTAAGTTTGCTGGAAGAATGAGTCATGCATCAAATAGAGAAAGCTTGTGTCCTCAGACAGAGCTTGAGTAATATGTAAGGAAAGATTTTTCAACCTACAACTCTTGTCCATTGTTCCGCATTCGCTAGTAGGGAAACAAAGGAAGAATTTATTAAATAATTGAAATATTTTGTTGTAAGAATAAAGGATGTTATATGATATTTTAAGGACATTCAATTATTTTCTTCCATCACCAGATGTCCTTTTCCCATTCATAATAAGAATAGTAGTGGTTGTTAGAACTGCCCTAACAAGAATACCCACCCTTATTGAGCACTGACTATATTGAACCTTGTTCACATGCATTATCTCAGTTAATCCATACAAGTTCTGTTCATCAATATTCATGTTCCACCAATAGCACTATATGATAGATGAGAAAAACTGCCACATATAGAACAAAAACCATTAGCTCAGGGATACATGGCTTATATAAATGGATAGGCAAACTAGAACTCAAAGAAGATTTTATGGAATCTAGACCACCAGCTGTGAATTGGTACTCAGTGCTGTCTTGGTGGCTCCTGTCTTAGTGTCATATTTTTGAAATAGACTCTAAAGACCTCATGAGGAATTGTTAGCCATCAATAGCTAAGCCTTTCATCTCATTACTGGTAAACTTCACAGCTTCAGAAACCAATGTGAAAAGAGAATTGTGGAATGTTTGCGCCATTGGATATAAGTGATATTTTTGAAAAGTGACTCAAGGATATAGTTTAAGGGAGAAAATGAAACCATCTGTGAAAATTAAAAGTTATCTCTTCCTTTTATTTCCATATCTGCCTTGCCAAAGTAAACTCTGTCCTCCTGTTTTCAGACCCCCAAGCACATGAAATTGGATTTTCACATCCCATTCTGAATCAATCAACTGATCACGCAATCAAGAAAGCAAGCAAACAATATCCTCCTATTCTTCCCCTCTCCCCATCCCTCTCTCCTTTTTTCTTCTCTATTAAATTGTACCTTTTCCTAGGGAATCTCTGAGGTTACCTTTCACATGCTGTTGGGAGGACAAGTATTATCAATATCTCTGTGGTTGGTACTGCAGGTTGTACCACTGTGGTTGCTACATTGCTGTATCAATAATTCTTTCACAGAGAATGTTTACTCCTACCTTGCACTTAAGAGGGTCTACCTGTTCCCAATGCTTGTAAAAGTATTGTGAAAACATCAAAGCCTTTTTAGGTCAAAATCTTTAGAATGGCTTATTCTGAGCATCATCAAGAGAACCATGTAGTTGAGGCAATTCAATGTAGATAGATTATCCATAATAATATATAATAGTCTGTGATACATGATTAAAAAAAGAAATAAACTGTATCCCTGTTGCTACATACAGGGCACATTTGCCTTTTCAAAAATGATTAAATGGTATAGAGGGGATGAAATACCAAGGGTGGATGAGAGAAGGACCCAAAGGGTTTTTCAACAGTGTGATGGTTGGTTACCAGTTTGTAGAATCAGATAGTTATCAGTTTGTGGAACAAGATTACCTGAGTGCAAAGGTAGCACTGCCCCTAGTGGTGTTGTTATCTTGTGAGCAAGTCACTTACACTTTCTCATCTGTAAAAGGGGAATAATAAAAGTATGTTTCTCATAAGATTGATATACACATTAAATAAAATAAGCCATTGAAAACCTTATAATAGTGCCATATACATAGTAAGACTTAGAATTATTGATCATTTACTAATATTTGCCAAGATCCACAGTACCCCTGCTGTGACAAAAGACATCTTTGTAAGGATGCATTGAGTATACGCATGTGCAAAGGGTAGACCATTTCCTCTTTATTTTTTTCCCATTTTTTATTTCAGCATATTATGGGGGTACAAATGTTAAGGTTACGTATATTTCCCATGCCCCCCCTGCCCCTTCAAGTCAGAGCTTCAAAGGTGACCCTGCCCCAAACGTTGCACATCTCACTCATTATGTTTGTATATACCCATCCCCTCCTCCCCTCTCCCACCCGCCCGACACCCGATAAATGTTATTCCTATATGTCCACTGAGGTGTTGATCCATTAATACCAATTTGCTGGTGAGTACATGTGGTGCTTGTTTTTCCATTCTTGAGATACTTCACTTAGTAGAATGGGTTCCAGCTCTATCCAGGAAAATACAAGAGGTGCTATATCACCATTGTTTCTTAAAGCTGAATAGTACTCCATGGTATACATATACCACATTTTATTAATCCACTCATGTATTGATGGGCACCTGAGTTGTTTCCACAACTTTGCGATTGTGAACTGTGCTGCTATAAACATTTGAGTGCAGGTGTCCCATTTGTAGAGTGTCATTTGATCTTTCAAGTAGATGCCCAGTACAGGAATTGCTGGATCAAATGGTAGATCTACTGCCATTTCCTCTTTAAATGCTTAAGGAATGCATATTCATGCTTAATGACCAAAATGATCATTTGATGTAGAGCCTATGACTTTTCCTATCCTTAATGCTTTAGATTAGAGATGGAAAACTCCGCTATCTTGGGTGAATAATGATGCATGTCTTTATGACTTAAGTGTTTAAAGGAGCTATAGCACATTTGTTAAGATTCACTTCCTCTCAGACATCTCCTCCCCAACCCAAAGATCACTGCGTGTTAACTTGGAGGGCCCGTTTTCCCCAAGTAGCATCTGCATGGCAGTCACTTGGACTCACTGAGGGCTTTAAAAATGGAAACATGTTTACAGAGTAGAAAGGCAGGTAGGTCTCAGCATTAAGGGAGGCCTGGCGTGTTTCTATGGTAACCTCATTCACTGCCACAAGGGTCAATCTCATAGAATGTGATGATGTTCGAAGATATGTTCTGGAATTTTCCTAATGGCCACCCTAACGATTTGGGATTTGAGAAAAAGGATGGTTAGACCACTTGAGCTTTGCCGAGATGCCTGGAGCAGTTAGAGAAGGTGCTGCCTTGGGTGTTAAAGAGCATGAAACCTCCAGAAATTAAGCTTATGACACAGCTTGGTACACAGGTGTCCTCAGCTTAAAAGTCCAGAGCATTGTTTAACCTCATCACCCGACTACTACCTGTTGAAAAATCTTTTATCAGATTTTTAAAAACACATTGCAACTATGTGTAGTTAACAAAAAGGATATCTAGAATATGGGGGGAATCATGTCTCTGCTCTAATTTGATCATTGGTGTTTTGTTATTCCTTTTGTGCTATGTTCTCTGGTAACAGCAGAGAAAATTGACTCAGGCTGTATTACAGGGTGCCAAGAAACAATTTAAGTTTGGTTTCATAAAGTCAATGATTTTAAATCAAAATGACACCAATGTCGCATTTGACTTATTTGCATATTTACAGCATAAATACATAGATGATTTATATATTTATTCAGTATAATTGTCAGTATATTATTTTAAGTTATGCATATGCAAAAAGGTTATGGAGACAATTATTTTCTGCAGGAAACAAAAAAGTGGCTCAGTTTTCATCACCAAGGAGGGGAGGGTGAAATGGAAGCACTGAGAAAGTGAGCACATTATGTTCCCAACTTATTTATCAGGGAAAAACTATTTCTTCGTATACTTAATGTTTTCACTTTGTTCCAGCCTCACATTGATTGATATGCACTCTTGTTCATTACTGTGCTACCACGGAGGTTGAGAGTTCACAGATGTTTTAGTTGAGGTATTTTAAAAGAAATTCTAAATGATCAAGCTACTTTGAGTTTAAAACTTAAAAAAAAAAAAATTAAGCCACTTTATCCAGCCAATTGCACACTATTTATAGTAGCAGAACTTAGTACAGCACAGGCAAGTGAGAATTTGCTAGTTTCCCTTCCTTTTCTCTCCCTTCCCTTCTTCTTTTAAAATGGTATGCAGATGTTGAAGGATTCTAATGCAAGATATTTTTTCTTTTTTATAGTGTGAAGCAGTATTCTGGAAAGTTTTTCTAAGACTAGTGAAGAACTGAAGGAGTCCTGCATCTTTTTTTTTTTATCTGCTTCTGTTTAAAAAGCCAACATTCCTCTGCTTCATAGGTGTTCTGCATTTGAGGTGTAGTGAAATCTTTGCTGTTCACCAGATGTAATGTTTTAGTTCCTTACAAACAGGGTTGGGGGGGGGAAGGGCGTGCAAAAACTAACATTGAAATTTTGAAACAGCAGCAGAGTGAGTGAATTTTATTTTTTGTTCATTGTTGGTGGTTTAAAAAAATTCCCCCTATGTAATAATTGTGAACACCTTGCTTTGTGGTCACTGTAACATTTGGGGGGTGGGACAGGGAGGAAAGTAACAATAGTCCACATGTCCCTGGCATCTGTTCAGAGCAGTGTGCAGAATGTTATGCTCTTTTGTAAGAAACGTTTTATGATTTTTAAAATAAATTTAGTGAACCTAAAAAAAAAAAAAAAAAAAAAAAAAAAAAAAAAATGGTATATATTTGTATGTGTGAGAAAACATTAGAATAAACAAATAAACCAAGGGAAGACCACTTGAAAATCACCTGCAATCTTACCATTTAGCAAGAATCACTGCCAATATTGTAAGAAATAAGCTTCTAGGGCTTTCTCTGCAATGACATGTAATAAAATTTAAAACAATAATAACGCTATCTATATAGTACTTACTCTGTGCAAGGCACTTTGAGAAACGTTTTACATTTAATACTGCATGAACTAAACTAGGTCAATCGTTATCTTTCCTGATTTATGGAGAAACTGAGGCAGGAACAGACCGAGTGTCTTCAAGTAAGATTATAAAAGCTGTGAGAATGAATGGCGGAGCCCAAATTTTTTCTCAGGCAGTCTGGCTCAGGACTACCCATTCCTACGACTCTGTTATACTGTCTCAGTGTGTGTTCATGTTGAGACAGAGATGACATTGTAGTTTACGTGTTGTCTTATGTTTTTTTCACTTTCTGTATTGTGAACTTTCCCCCATGTTTTTATGAATTCTCCTACAGCATCATTTTCCATGATTCTCCTTGTGATTTCATCACAAAGAATATGTGATAATGTATTTAAATGACCCCCTATTGTTGAGCATGTAGAGGGTACCACATTGAAGAGGTTATTTAATTAAGGAATCTCTGTCTTCATCCTCAAACACCAATGTTCCAACCAACTCATGTACCAACTTTGTTTGAAAAACAAAACAGATTGCATGTTGCAAGACAGAGCTGCTGGCAAAATACTCCATCGTGTCAGATTTATACAAACCCATCTCCTGTGTATTGCACCATGTCCTAGAAAACTGAAAACCATGAAAACAAGTGCTCATATTTTAAGGAACTCAATGACAGCTGATAAAATATTGCATTTTCTGTAGCAGTTTTTACATAAAGCTTCCACCTTAAAAAAATGGATTTGATGGGACTAGGTGGTAATTTTTTAACACAAGCAGTGACAAAATAAACACCATCTGTTAGTATTGACTTATTCCACAGCATTCTCATGCTGGGTGATTTTATTTCACTTTTTTCAGAAATGGTTAATGACACATCTGGTAGTCAGTAAAGGTACACTCTGGGTGATTAAATGTGGTCATAAGTTTACACAAAATGCTGACAGAACATTTTTTTTTCTTTTCCATTATAACCAATGGGGCACATCTGAGTGCCTGGCTAGCTACTCAATTTAAACCTTATGTAGAATTATCTGCTTGGTGATGGTTGAACTTTTGGAACAATGGTATGTTATTTGGGAATCTTCGGAGAAGCAGATACCAAGAGAGGATTAGAGATGCAAGAAATTTATTGGGGAAAACACTTGTGAAGACTAAAGTGAGGGTTCGGGAGAAGGTAAGGAAAGCCTTCAGATGGCAATGTGAGTCTGGCCCCAGAGAAGGGAGACTGGAAAGGAAGGGGGATTGGATAGAAACCCCCCCCCCAGACTGCAGCACATTCTAAAACAGTGTCAGCCAAGAGCCCAAGTGGCTCATCAGAGCTTTTCTGCATTCCCCAAAAATGGGCATGAATCAGTTTCTTCCCTGTGCTGAGTCATTAGCTGAGAGCAGCCCTTGGGAATGTCAGCACTAATACAGCGATGGGTCCGAAGGGGGACAGCACGTGTGGCCTGCATCTACTTTGTTCTCACAGCAGGAGATCTGGGGTGTGCATTTCCATGTTCACCACAAGTATCTACACAGGCAGTGACACAGACAGAGAGAGGTGAGATGAGATGATCCCTGCATTTATTTATGTCTGCATGTCATTCTAAAGAAGAAAATGCAATATTTTAAATGGCATCTCCTCCCCCAGGGTCTCCCTTGGTCTCTAGCAATAGCAGTGAAGTAGCCTCTGTAGAAAGGACTAGCATAGCTGGAGTGGTAGGTCCTGTTTTTGTTCAATTCTACCAGCTAAGGGAAAAGGAAGAGAACTTAAGACACTCTTACCTCTTCATCTGCTCTTAAAAACCTCTCAGGGCCCTTACTGCTGCTACTAATTTTGCTCTTGGTGGGAAATGTTCCTTAGGTTTGCCATAATTCTTGGCCCATGAATCTGAGAACCCCACCTCCTATTTGAATAGAAAAATAATCTGGGAATGGAAAAGGGATAATTGAGGAAAGAACATATGTTTTTAGTAATTGAAAACCTAAAACATAGTTTGAGGGGCAGAAGGAAAAAAATGAATGTATTATATGATCACTTCCTATATGCCAAGCCATTATATTGTTATCTTCCTTAGTTCTTACAACCTTTTGGGATAAGTAGGGTACGTTGATTTGTGTTGATGAATTTATTTCTTTGCTTTTTAACAGAAGAAGGAAGTGATATTCAGAAAGATCTGATGACTTTTCATTAGCACACAGCTAGAAAGGACAGATTGGGGGTTTAAACCTGTTTTTCCCCTATTTTTATTTCCCCAGAATAGATTTGCCAAGGAGTTTCTCAGTTATGCCAGTTACTTTACTTATTTGGAAAGGAATTCTAATATTTGTACAGAGATCTTTCTTTACATCCTGAAAAGGGCACGGAACAGAGAGAGCTGCATGCTATTACCATTTTTGCTACAAAATAGTTGTGTGGCTGTGAATTAGTCAGTTAAGTTCCCTGGACCACGGTCTTTTCCATCTGTACAAAAAGGAGATTAGGTTACAGAGTGTTTACCAAATTTCAGCTGTTTTCTATTTTCTATACCATGATTTCTGCCACATGTATAATGCCACCTGTAATTTATTTGCTTGATATTTTTTATTTAGAGCAATTCCTCCTTTTAACTTAAATATATTTTTAAAAAACCATTTTACCATTGTTTACAAGGAAATGCCAGTATGAAGTAGCAAGTAAATATATATATACAAACACATACATATGAATATGCAAATATTCATATTTGTATATTCATATTTATGTGTATATATTTACATATATAGAGAGAGAGGAATATACAGTGTTAAAGAAATGCTAGCAGAAAACAAAGACTTTCTCCTTGATGTAATCAGAAACTTTGAGGACAAATTGAACACAAAGTATTTCTAGTGAGAGTGTTCTGATGAGCAGATGTTGCTTGACACTTTGTTGCACCTAATATCATTTTGTGGGTGACCAATGTCCTATACTGTGGCATATACTGGGAAAAAAATGATTTGTAACATCCATTTCATCTCACACACCTGTCATTTCCCTTCTCCCACACCTTCACCTATCTTGGGGCTCATTTCTCCTCATCTTTCCAAGTGCAAAATTTGTAAGGCCCATCACTCCTCTGACTGCAGAAATACTCTCTCTGCAACTTGGCTCATGGGTGGAAAATATAAGACCTAGAACACATAAGAACAATTCCTTGTTCTGAAATGGTTCAAGGAGAGGCAGCAGAGCAAGACTGGCAGGGCAGAACCCAAGGTGAGTCACACTGTGTCCTCCAGCAGCAAGTATTTTATTCAGTTAACATCAGTTTAAATTAAATAGTGTGTGAGTGAAGATGGAGCACTCTGATATGTCCCATCTCTCCACACTGGTTGGATTGGCCCCCAGCAACCACCTGGAAAACAGCCCTTTACTACATTGTACCTTATGGTATTTTAGAAAGAGCACAGTCATTGCAATCATTCTGAACTTTGTTCAAAAATCAACTCTCCCCGACACCAGTGAATAGATGCAATGGCTCCTGGTGGCTGGGAGAACTAGAAGTCCTCCAGGGCACATGTTTGGGGAATTGATGGGTGAGGGAGTCTCAAGGTGGGGGCAAAGAGAGTCTGAGGGCATCCTAGCGCTGGTGCTAAATCAGTCTTCCCTGAGATGTTGTGATAGGTATGTGATATACAATGAACTATCTTTCCTAACTACTGTGGGTCTGAAATCTGAAACTGGCAGTGCAGTTAAAGCCTCAACTATTTTATTAGCACTATATCAGGGAAAGGAGTACCTCTTTCTTGATCCTCTGCCTTGCTTCCCAACCATCTGTCTCCATGAATCATCGCTCCATAGCCCTCTCTCTCCTTCTGCCCTTTTTGCCATCCTGGAATGCCACCACCTGAAATGATCTTATTTCTGCACGTGTTGACTTGCTTACTGCCGGTCTCCCCTCACTAGATTATGAACCCCATGTGGTGGCCCTTGTCTGTCCTGTTTACAGGTCGTTCTCAGGGGCTAGAATCGTGCTGGCAAGTAGGATTAGGGCAATAAATACTAAAAAGTCAAATGAGTTGGCCCAAAGCAATTGCCCCCATTCACTCTAGCTTAGTGAATTAGTTCCTAATTCTGGCTGTGCACTGCTATCGCCAGGGACTTTGCTGGAAACACAGTTTCCAGATCATCACCCCTGGATAGTTTCATTCTGTTTGTCTTGGGTGAAGCTTAGGAATCTGTATTTTTAATTAACATCTCAGGTGATTTGGACACAGCCAGAACCTGGACTGGTTTGTGGGAATCACCCCCATGGGCGGTATTACTGAAGACAGAATTTCATTGTCAGCATCGCCTACAACTCATTTCCTATGTTGCAGACTACTCAGTAAATGCATGTCTATGATTTAAAAAAATATACACCTCCAAGTCTTACCTCGTTTGAGTATGTGTTTCCAGCAGAAGCAATTATTGTATTTATTCATATTTTGTGTGCAATAAGGTAGGGAGGCCAGCTGTCCAGGCAGGTGCCTCCCTCCCAAGAAAAATATAGATCGATTATATTAACAAATAAAGTGGTGAACTGCTGAGGTTGCCCAAATGGCCTTTGGACTTTCTTCTAGAATGGCATCAGTGTACTATAGAACTGTGGCAGATGGACGATAGCATTGCATACGTGTTCATGCTGAGAACAAGGCCATTGCGAGTTCTTCCATGGGTCCTCCGGGGGGGCTGCCTGGTTGGCTTGATGGTGCAAGTTGGCAGAATGGAGTAGACATCGAGAGCCCAAGCTGTAGAGACAGACGGCCTTGGGTCTGAATCACAGAACAGTCACTGATTAAATCACGACACAGAGCATTTAACATTGTCGTGAGAACCTCAGATCTTTCATCTGCAATTATGGATGGCGTTGCCTAACTCGTGGGTTTGTGATGAGCTATTAGTACAGTGTCCCTGGCATTTTGTATATATAATGTTCAATAAAGGCAAATACCATAACCTCTGGGAAGACTGGCTCATACCATTCCACTGCCAGAAATTGTCCTACCAAGTCTCCAAAGTCTAAGAAAGTTTGTTTCCTTTGGTCAAGGGAGGCTCCAGGCAAAGGTGAGCATGCAGAAATTGAGACTAATGGAACTTTAACATATTAAAAAGAATCTCTCCTTCAAATTTCATTTGAGACTTACTATAAGAATAGTTAGGATTTTAATGAATGATTTATTTTATAGAGTTATGTAATTTTCCTAAAAGACGGATTGGAGTTCCAGAAAAATATTAGGCGTGTTTCAATTTCAGCTCTATTGAAACTACTCAAGATTTATTTCCTAAGGAATAGTCTCAGTGGATAAACTTAGGAGTTGTTCCTGGAGGACTGTCACATGCCATCAATTGGTGCCTTTCCCCTTACTGTCACCTACCTACTTTTTCAGAAATTTCCAGGCCAAAAAAGAAAAAGTTGATTAATGCAAAGGTTATTCAACATGGGTAAGAACGAAAGCACCTGGAGCTGATGGTTGAAAATATATACCTTGAAGGATTCCAGACCCAGAAGCAAAATCGATATACAGAGAGATCTTAATGCTGAGTTTGACTTATATCTCCTGGTATATTGCCTGGTCTATCCAAGGTGTTGTAATGGTGTTATCATCACCATATATGAAGGCTAATTACTTATGGGAATATTTTTTACTGGGTGTAAGTATTCCCCAAAGATTTAGCTTAAGTGTAGGACTCCAGAAACCCAGCATAATCATTCCTATTAACTATTAAAAATAACTTAGATTGTGGGAGCACAACAGACTAATTGATTGAATGCGCTTTTTACAATTCCTTTTATTTAAGATTTCTAGAAAGGCACCAAAAACCTCGAGTTGAGATTTTAGTATTATCAGAGATGTACAAAGGTCATTAGCCTTCCTATTCACTCCACCTGTTCTGTACTTATCCAACTCAATTTTTGTCCCAAATGAGCCCATTTAATATCTTGTGTCATTTAATATCAGCTTTCAGGGTAGGCTGGTTCTCAGCTGTGGCTTCCTACTAGAATCACCTGAGGCTCTCTACTGAACTCAGATCCCTGGTCTGGGATATATAGCCTGGGAGTCAGGCTTTTAAAAGCTCCCTGGGTGTCTGTCCCACAGCCAGGATTCCGAACCACCACTTAAAAAATAGAAGAGCATCTCTTTCCCCAGGACTGGAGGTGACTCAGCTGTATTTTCTGTGCCTGCCTTTGACAAATTAGTTACAAATTATGTTCCTGACTGCCTTTACATAACAATTAACGCAGTCTTGTTTTCATGGGAGATGCCTTCATGATGAGCCTATTCACTCTGTCATTTCTTTGCTTTGCTTCCTTAGTATGTTGTCTTTTAAATGAGCTTAGTGGATGAAGTCTTGTTGGTGCTGACTGAGCCTGCTAATCATCTCTTTCCTTCCCCATACGTTTGAGAATTGGGCCCCAGCTCTTAATCTCTGGGTGTGCATGAATAGTTCTCATTAGTTGTGGTAAGTGCGTTAAGTGAGACTAACTATATAGAAGCTCACTGAAACTGGACCGTGTAATCACATTGTTCATCAGAAGGGATTTTAATGTTTACATGCAGAAAAAAAAAATTATCATCACAAGTAGATAAATAGCCCATTCTTTTACACTTAGGTCAGTACAAGCAGGAGCAAACAGCCACCAAACTTCTGTTGACATTCCAGTTGAGCTAAAGGTAAGAGACATTAGGATGTAGCCTGTATATTATTGTACAGTATTCATCTACCCTTGCTTCTGACATTGTCGTTTCCCAAAGGGATAAATACTACTCTGAAGCTTTATTGCTTCTTTGCAGGATCAGAACCCCAGCTTTTAGCTATGCTCATTCACAGAGCAGAATTTTCCAGAATATGGAAGCTGCATATACCATAGGTACAGTACCTGTGGTGGCAGTAAGTTAGTTGGATCACTTAATGAGGAGTGGGCAAACTCTATCCATAACGAGCCAGATAGTAAATATCTTAGGCTCTGCAGGCCATGAGGTCTCTGTTGCTACTCAACTCAGCCATTTTAGCACCAAATCGGCTGTCGATTAATCATAAATGATGGGTGTGGCTCCAAAAAATACCCCTTTTTTATCGACAATGATATTTAAATTGCCTATGATTTTTACATGTGGAATATTATTCTTGTTTTGATATTTTTCAGCCATTTAACAATGTAACAATCATTCTCAACTTTAGTTTGTAAAAGAACGATTGTGGGGCCAGTTTGCAGACTCCTTACATAGGGGAAGCCTCAGTTTGATACTAGATTTTATGATGCCTCTGCAAAACTTATAAATTTCACATTTTAACAGAGTGAGAAGCTTCAGGTTTGTCTCTGTATCAGACAAAAGCAGGTAGCTAGAATTTAACCACATTGTGTTGAAACGCCTCAAATCTTATTTTAAAAATTACCTTTTATTTATGGCTAGTTAAACAAATTTTCTATGAACAGTGATTTAAAAAAAAAGAGTTGATTTAGAAACAGAAAGTATTAAGAAGGATTCAGGTGATGTATGGGTGTGACAAAAATCACGAAATGGTACGTGAAGGGTTGGTACTTACAAAATTACTATCTAGATCTGATTACCTGTGTGAATGTTTCCTTCTTGGCAGGAAGACCTATAGCTCCGGGGGAAAAAAATAGCTTATTATGTTTTACCAGAACTTATGACATTAAAAAAAGTTTTTTTTAAAGAGTCCCCGATGAAACACACAAGTCCCCCATCCAAACCCCTCTCATCAGAGCCAGCTGGGATGAAAACCACAGTAACGTAATGATAAAACTTGAGATGACTCTTGAAATACACAGAGCACTGGCAGTTTCATCGCCTCCCTTAATGGTGTGTGGATCTCGTGCGGCTCCCTGCTATACATTTTATCTCACTGCTTAACATAGTTTTACTCTAATCAGGAGCAGCCTGATGCATCCTTGTCCAAAGTGGTGAGCCTTTTTTGTATGAAAGTACTCTGTCAATGTTTAAGCAAATAAACAGAAACAGGAAAACAGAGGGCGAAAGGATTAGGAGGTATTCTTTCAAAAGACAGTGGACTATGTTTTCTAAGCTGAACGGACTGATTGCTCTCTGATCACCCATGTGTGCATTAGCGCAAAGGCTTTGCTTATTTATCCTCAGCACGTGCTGTGTCGCCGCCTCCCGGGTGGCCTCCGAGCTTCTCCTCTTGTCACCTCCCAGGGCTCTTCCCTCACTCCCCGCCTCCCCCACCTTTCGTTCTCTCCTCCTGCAGCCAGTAAGGTCTTCTTAGAAAATAAATCAACCCCTGATACCCTTGTAAGAAACCTCAGGAAGGAGCGTTGTCATATTTGGGAAAACAAGTGTCTAAAGTGTCTAAGGCTGGCAGTAAGCCAGACCCTGCCATGCTGGGGCCTTGGCTCATGCTCCCTCTTTGATCCAGTCCTGACCCTGCTCCGGTGTCTCACGCCTGCATGGCTCTTGCCTGCCCTGGGGCTTGTCGTGGAGCTGTTATTCATTGCCTCTACTTCAGGGTCTCTCAACCTCAGCACTGGTGACACTTGGGACAGGTGATCGTTGGTCCTGGGAGGCTGACTTGGACACCATAGACTCTTTAGCAGCATCCCTGGCCTTTACTCACTTAGATGCCAAGTAGCACCACCACCACCCCTTGTCGCGACAACCAAAATGCCTGGGACATTGCCAAATGTCCCCTGGAAGGCAAAATTGGCTTCTGTCTGAGAACTGCTGCTCTACTCGGAACACTGTCCCCTTAGGGCTCCTTTCCATCATTTAGAGCTCAGCAGGAATTGTGCTTCTATAGAGAAGCCCTCTTTGGCTCCCACTTTTTTTTAATTTTATTTCAAGAAAATATGAAAGTACGAACATTTTGGTTACATTTGGCTCCCACTTTTAATAATGGTTCCTTTGATTTGAACCTTCATTCTATGTGATCATACATGTATCCCATGTTTATTAGTTTAATGTCTGTCATTAGCCTATGAGGTCCTTGAAGTCATGCTAATTTGTTCACTGCTTTATTTAGCCTGGCAGATTGCAATGTACTAATAAATACATTTTGAAAGAAAAAAAATCAATTTTAAGTCCAATTTTCTTTGCATAATCCTATGTACCTAGTACTATGTTATTAGCTGCTACACTTGGCTTACTTAACACCGAAGTTCTAAATATAAGAGCCTAATAAAGTATCCCTCTAAGTGACTAAATTTCTGTTCTATTAGGGTTCCAATGAGTGCTGCGCTACTTGCTTTTATTGTTGACGAGAAAATAAACCTAATCTCCAAATGCCATTGAGAGAAATCTCCCCCTCTCCTCTTTTCTTCTCATCAGAGTTGATCTTGTACCCAGGTCAGATTAACCTTAACAGGCAGCCTGTAAGTGCAGTGACTTGAGCTACATGAAAAGGCCCTCTTCTCCTTAATATTCCCTTTCCTGGTTCCTCCCTCTGTGTTTTTGCCTTTGGCATCACCTCTCAGGTAAAAAATATTGTCTTTCTTTCTAGAAACTGTAATTTCATTCACATGTTTTCAAATGGAGTTGGCGTTGATTCGTATTGCAGTGTTTGTGTGCTAAATGTGTATGTTTTTCAGTTCAAAGTCATGATGTTTGTAAAATCTTATTAAAGTTTCAAAAATCTGAAGATTGTTTATCTAGATGTAAATTTTCAACACCTAAGTGGACATATAGGAGTAACATTTACCGAGTGTTGGGAAGGTGGGAGGGGGGAGGAGGGGGGTATATACAACCACAACGAGTAAGATGTGCAACATTTGGGGGATGGACACGCTTGAAGCTCTTACTTGAGGGGGGAGGGGGGTATGGGCAATATATGTAACTTTAAAACTTGTACCCCCATAATACGCTAAAATAAAAAAAAACAAATTGGACACTAGAGATCAAATGAAAATTTTAAAAAAAGTTGCACTTACGAAAAAGCAAAAAAAAAAAAAAAAAAAAAAAAACATGATGGCTCTGGATCACCTTTTCTCATTTTTCTCTCGTCCATCTTCCAACGTGTCTCCTGTTTTCCCGTCCGCCTGGCCCACCAGAGAATGCGCTTTCTGTTCCGAGTGACTTGGCATTCCCCAGCCTGGCCATGGATCTCTCTCTCCACCAGGCTTTGGCCATACTGTTCCCCGTGCTAGAACATTCTCACCGTAACTATCTTCTAGAAACAACCCCTTGATTCCCAGGATTGACTTGATGTCTTTCCAACTTGCCGCCCGCTGCCCTTGGCCCACTGCACTGCGGACGCCTGCTTACTTGGCTGTCCCCTCCACTGCTAGAAAATGCATACTGGGCAGAACAGAGAAGGGCTTCCATACATACTCTTAAAAGAATTAATGAAGTTCTTTGTAAAGCATGAACTCCCTGAAACTGAAAATTAATTTTACAGGTAGCTATAGAACTCCAGAGAAAAATGGAACATGAGACAGCCACATTTTTGGGTTTGGATTCATGCAAAGAAATACATATGACTGTAACAGAAGACAATCCTAAGTACTTAAGATGTTTCAAAACAGAGACGGAGACTATTATGCCCTTTCCATCAAAATTTGGAAGGATTGACAGTGGCTTAACACCTTTGAATACTGTGTTAAGTAGTATTCTGAGGACTCATCTAAGGTCAGTACAAAAGAATAATTTGATCCATCAGCAAAGTGTGCTATGAGTCTCAGGTAGCAAGGGGCCACAGGCTTAACCTCTAAAATCAAAGGGGTGAGTAAAAAAGTGAAAGAAAAATCCAAACAAAAATTCTGCTTATTTTATCTCATTTTTCAATCAGAGAATTGTGTACTCAAAAAGGCCTCTTTACACATCCCCAAATCTAATCACCTTACTTTACAGGTGAAGCACCTAAGGTTCATAGAATAAATATGCTGAGCAGGTCTCGACAGTAGCAGAGATAGAACTAGAACAATGCCCTGCTGATTACCTTTGTAAGAATTGTGAACCCTGCTGGGTTTATGGGCCAACATTCCCATGGCATGGCTTGCAGCTTAAGTGGCTTCTGAATCTAGCATCCCTCTGCCAGTGGTTTAGAGATGCAGACTAGAAACCAGTAATAATGCAGCAATGATTTATTTAGTATCAACTATGAGCCAGGCTTGGGGAGGAACAGTTTGCTATGTGATATCTCCCCACCATGTCCCAACGATGCTATGCAGTAGAAATTACTAGTATCCCCAATATACAAATGAGGAAACTGAAGCTTGAAACATCAACTTGGAGAAATCACATAGCTGGAAATGGGGAGAGCTCGAATGTGATCCAATCAGTCTGGCTCTGAACTCGCTTCTGTAAATGCAACGATATATTGGGATTTGGGGAAAATTTTACATAGCACCTTTGAGGACATCTTGAGTTCTTCGGACCTCTTCACAGACATGATATATCATAGAAGCAGAATGAAATTTGCAGAGACACATGGTTTCTCTGAAAAAGACAGAACAAGACTAAAGAGTACTTGACTCAAAAAATTTACAAAGTCCCATTGCACGCTTGACAGAGAAATCAGATGGGACATGGAATTAAAGTACTTTCTTAAAAGTCCTTTAAAAATTAAAATGTGAAGATAGAGGCCATATGTGACATGTGTTAAGGTAAAAATAATTAAGATCTGGCATTCTCTAGGGACCTACTAAGTACCAGGGGCTGGACCAAGTGTTTTGCAAACATAATCGCTTGAATCTACGTAACCCCTGGGCAGGGCCCGCACGTTCAGGTTGTGCACTGCACAACTCCATTCATGGTTCAGGTTGTGGGTCCAGATTGTGCACTGCACAACTCCATTCAATGGCGCAAACTGCACCATTCATATAAACTATAACATGCATGGTGGCTTTGGGTGTGGGGCACTCCAGTGGCCTTACCTATGAAGATGTTAATATCGTCCCACTTGTTTGGGGGAATGTTGAGGTTTAGTGGTTAGTTCAGACTTCACGTAGCCTTGAAGAGGCTGAGCTGGGATTTGAACCCAAAGCATCCTACTGCAGAGTCCTTGTTCCTTGCTGCTCTTGATACACCAATGCCCCTGTAAGCAGCATCTTTCGGGGCAGAGAAGGAGGCTGATTAAATCAGCATGGCTATGTTTACCTGGGTTATAAGAATCAGTCTTTATAGGAGGTTCAAAGCTAGCCACTAATGATTTGGTACTATTAGCAGTTGAGTGTGGATATCAGAATTCAGTCCATCTTGAAGGGATGTGTTTTGATAAATTGATTCCATTTGAATGCATCGATTCTGTATTCAGACTCTATCCTTTCTCTTAGTCTAGCGTGCACTGGAAAAATAAAATTGCTGTTCAGAAATAATACTTGGTTCAGCCCCAGTACACGCATAGTTGTTCTCTATCTTAAAAAAAAAAAGAAAAACTAGCAAGTTTTTTGGAAACTCCAGGGAAAACAATACATGAATTAATTTTAGTTTCAAAAGAACAGCAGGAATTATTCAGGTAAAAATATTTATGTTAATATGATGCAACTGCCACATTTTATATGTGTGACCAGTAGCACTTTCTAAACAACAGCTGCTAGAGAAATATACACAAGAAATGTGTCAGGTCTATGGAAAACGTCATTTTTGTATTTTCGCTATTAATTTTTTCCACCCAATCATTATATCTCCCCCCAACTCTCATAGGATGTGGGGTTTTTGCATGAGTTGCAATTCATGGTTAAATGAGGCACATTTCTGACTTTGCTAAACCTGTATAAACATGAAATTAGGAATGCTCTGAGCTGGCTTGAAAGGCAGCACCATATATTGTTGGCATTTAAGCATGATTTTTTAAAAATATCAGTTTCAAATTACTGTGCACGAAATTAGCCTAGGATAGCAATTACTCATTCTTACGCTGTGTGTCTTCTGACGTCCCAGTGAGAAGAAGGAAAAAACAACGTAGATTCCTGACATGTAATGTGTTTGAGACCATTGGCTTTGGTCCTTATTAACTGCATGTGAGACCTTGGGCAAGTCACTTAAGCTCTGGTTCTGTCTTACTTTGGAAAATAGGAATGACAATGTCTCTACCTCATAGATTGTTCGAAGTGTTCATTAAATTGATACATACATCAAGTGTTTGGCAAAGTTCCTGATTCCTAGTTAGTGGGACTCTAAACTGTAGCTATTATCATTATTTTCATATTATGTTATTCTCTGCTTTGCTCTGAGAAAGGGTCTGCCTGCATCAGTGTATAAATATCTTGTTATTTTAATAATAGTCACTTACTTTTCAGGTGACCTTTTCTTACTAGTATTCATGTGTATGTTGTAATGAATTTAAATTACACTGAAAGTAAATACATTTTTCTAAAAACATTATGTTCTATCAGTCCCTTCTAGAGAATATTTGTTTTGGCAAATAGAGGTATATCCTCCTTTAATCAACCCATCAAGCTTATTAAATTCAAGGAATTTTCACACCATTTTGAAGATTGCAACAGTTCCAAAAAACTAAAAAGTGTGTTTCCTGCCTTTGAAAGGAGCTGGAAAAGAATTATTGACATCTTTTTACACAGAGGAAGAATCGCCTTGAAATACCAAAGAAAGGTTTAAATCACATATAATAGCTGATGACATGCTGATTTAAGTATTTAATGAGAAAATCCCATTAACTGTGCCCACCCATTTATTCAGTTACACAAATGAATTAACATCTGAACTTCCATGCATGGGTGACCAAATCCCATACACAAGGTAACGAAGGGTAGAACACTTGGGTTTTAATGTCACATCTTTCCGTGGGAAGCCTCTGCCTTCCACGTGCTTCCATGTCCTCTCTGTAGTGGCTGAGTCTGTCTCTGCCTTGCCAACATACCTGCATATATGCTGATACTCTGGTTTGGGTCCTGCTTCTCCAGCGGGGTCATGGTACCCATTGAATTTCAGTTTAATAAAGAAAAGACTAGTTTTTCCTTTAAATAGTAAATGTTTTTCTAAGAACTGCTATTTTTATCTTCTTCAAAAGTCTTTGTCTATGTTCTTTTGAGAAGCTTCTGTTCATGTCTTTTCCCACTTTTTAATAGGGCTGTTTGATTTTTTTCTTGCTGATTTGCTTGAGTTCTTTGTAGATTCCGGTTATTAG
The DNA here is from genome assembly GCF_040939455.1 of Microcebus murinus. Lineage (NCBI taxonomy): Eukaryota > Metazoa > Chordata > Mammalia > Primates > Cheirogaleidae > Microcebus > Microcebus murinus. The sequence continues at coordinate 30,848,873 of NC_134124.1, forward strand.
CCCTTTATCAGATGTGCAGCTTGCGAATATTTTCTCCCATTCTGTAGGTTGTCTATTTGCTCTGTTAATTATTTCCTTGGCTGTGCAGAAGACCATTATCCTAAGTGAAGTATCTAAAGATTTGAAAAACAAACACCACATGTACTCACTATTAAATTGGAACTAACTGATGAGCACACATGTGCACAGAGGGAAGTAAAATTCAAAGGAAATCAAGCAGGGGAAGTGGAGGAGGGGATGGGCAAAAACCTACCTAATGGGTACAATGAACACTATCTGGGTGATGGGCACACTTTTAATCCTGGCTCAAGCATTACAAAAGCGATCCATATAACCAAAAACAATTGCACCCACATAATACTTTGAAATTAAAAAAAAAAAATGTCTTTGCTTGTACACACACTCTCTCTCCCTGTTGGTCTATTTCTGTTTTATTCTTGGTTTCTCTCTTTCATGTATGCACAAGCTCGGGAACATATCCCCACATTCATACAGACCTTTTAGTCTTTCTTCTCTTAGTGTTCTACCATGCCGCACAATTGCCTGGGCTACAGTTAGTCCCCAAATTTCCAATCCAAAGCCATGCATAACGTATGCCAAATCTGTGGTCCAAGGAGCAAAGCTTCACTGTATTTACAGCCCCTGTATTTACTCCCCGTCACTCACATCACCGCCTGAGCCGCGCCTTCCCATCCCCCAACATGGAAAAATTGTCTTCCATGAAACCGGTCCCTGGTGCAAAGGCTGGGGACTGCTGTGCTAAATGACACCTACAATAAATGACATACAGCTTTTAAGAAGCCACAACTGATCCTGATTTAAGCAACAAATAAATCGGGTATACTTCTTACTTGTTCAACAAGGAAGAGTCATCATAGGATTGTTTTATATCATTTAGGAAAAGACAGTTTTTATTTTGTTTTCAAAAATGTTCAGTACAAGCCAACAAGTAATATATTAAATTAGTACTAGTCCTCAAGAAATTTACATCAATGCATTTATTCCAGAAAAATTTATGTCGACAACTTGGGTCTTTTGTGTGGTGTAGCAAATAATTTTTGTCTGCACTTACAAGCAAAAATACAAAGAAGCAAGGATGAGTGTTTCTCTGTCAAAAGTTTGTGCTTTGGTTTTTGTTGTTATTGTTTATCTTCTCTTTCCAGCCCCTTCTCTTAGCCTGAAGAAAAGGTGGAAGGCATAGCGAAGAAGAAATTGAAAACGAACTGTTTGGCAGAATAAGAGAAGGCATTTTTTGAGGGTGCAAAATTATTTCCAGGCAGTTCTGAACTTGGTTCCCTCAGAGAATTGTGTGGTGGAAATTGGCTGTGGAGCAATCCTGTCTGGGATTGGGTTGCTTGAGGCTTTTGGTCTCTCACTGCAGTATTGCCATTGTAAGGGAGAATTTTTCCACTCCCTTCCTAGGAGTAGCATGACTGCAAACTAGCATGACTAAGCAACTAAAGAGTGACCTTTGACTAGGTTTCAATCTTGTGCAAAATAATAGCATAATAATAGCAAAATAATAGCATCACTAATAGCATGACCAAGCAACTATAGAGTAGCATGTGACTAGACCTCAATCTTGTGCAGACTTTGTAACCATTTGCTTCTGTAATCTATAAAAGCCACCATGCTTAGACCCCATTTTGCTCAGAATTTGAAGGCGAGACCCCTTGGTGTAATAAAAGCCTGTTTTGCAGTACTCTTGTGTGGCTCTCGGTTTGTTTCCTGGTCGGGTTTACTGTAACAACATGGTACGAGGTGTTGGAAGGCAGCTGGAGAGAGAGGATGATGCTTCACTTACCTTCATGGGTCTCTTTGCACTCTAAGTCTTTGTCTGGACAGATGATTTCTATTTGTCACTACCAGTAATCCCTCTGAATGCGATCTGAGCCCATGCTTTTATTATAACTTTAACAATTTTATTTTTCTGAGAGCTATAACCTAAGCCTATTCTACCAACAGGAGCCATCCTACTAATTAATTTAATACAAAACCCATAAGACAAAAATGAGTATGTTAGGTGAAGTCACTCCTTATGAGGAAGAGTAATAAAATAATGTTCTAATAAAATAATGTTTACACTCACCCATCACCATAAATAGGAAGATAAAATATATTCAAATGGAAGTGTCGAATACCAATATTATGTAGTATGGGACCAAGTACAGAAACAGCAATGACAAGAAGGAAGAGGGCAGCGCAGGCCAGAAAAATCAAGGAAAAAGAAGGCTTTGAATAAGAACTGCATAGAGTGACTTTGAATTGCAATAACCTTAAGTAACCTTAAGTGAGTTAACTGGTTTTGCTTCTTGAGGCTGTGTTGTTAGAGTTGAAAGAATCAGCCCTTTTTCACTTGAGTGCTTTAAATTCTTGTGCATTAACTCCAGGCTATGAGTCTTAATGTTGAAAGAAACATGATGTCTTCTAGATTTTTCTCTAGGATGCCAAAGAGTAACACCTCGGGTCTAAGCAGACAGCATGTGTTAGGTCTGGTGGAATGTACGTAATGATGGTCGATGGGGCTGGAATGTATCGATTCTTGATTTCAAGTCAGTTCTGCGAGGTGCATTCCCAGCGGTGGAGACTGAATCGTTTTGTGTTGGTAAAAAGTCACTGTCAAGAAACCACGTGCTGCTTTGAGTCTGCAGAAGCACCTGAGGAAGATGAGCCTCTTGTTGTGCTCTGACTGCTCCTGGGCTTGTGCGCACTGGACTGTGAAAAGTAATAGACAATGTGAACTTTTTTAAGGGTAAATATTTCAAGGGAAAATTTGCCCCCATACTGACCCTTTTGGCAAATATGGTTGTCATGTTCCTGTTGCGTGCGACTCTGCTGAGCTCAAACAAGGTGAGCAGTTAGTAGTGGTATAAAACCAGTCAATGGATGGACACATATTTTAATGAAACAGAATAATTATTAAGATCTTGATTTCTTATAATTCCCAAACATGTAGACTAATTGGTAGAAATCTGAGTGTGCCTGTTTTATCCACCCTCTCCCACCCCCACCCCCCCTTGGTTGTTCTGGATGGAACTTCAGAATAAGTTCTTGATCTATGCTTTGGCTGTATCATTGGCATCCTCCTTACAATTGTCTACCCCTTTTCCTTGTTTCTGAATGTAAAGCTAAAAGAGGATGAACAGTACACGTTTTCATCCATCGGTTGCAGTGGGGAGGAGAAGTAGAGAGTATCCTAACAACTAGAGTTACACGCTGTTCAGGGTCCAGTGCTTCCTCTGCTCTATGCTTAGCAACAATTTAGGCTTCTAATGCAGAGAGGTGATATTAAAAATATACCAAGTCTCATAATTTATACTTTGTACCCTTTGACCAATACTTTGTTTTTCCCTGCCCCCAGCCCCTGGCATCCACCATTCTACTCTCTTCTTCTATGAGTTTGACTATTTTAGATTTATCATAAATGAGACCATGTAGTATTTGTCCTTCTGTGCCTGACTTATACCCCTTAGCATGATATCCTCCAAATTCTTCCATGCTGGCACAAATGGCAGGATTTCCTTCCTTTTTGAAGGCTGGGTAATATTTCATTGTATGTACATACGGTACCACATTGTCTCTATCCGTTCATTTGTGTTGGACAATTAGGTTGTCTGCAATATCTTGGCTATTGTGAATAATGCTGCAATGAACATTGGCACACAAATATCTCTCCAAAGGCCAAATTTTAATTCTTTTGGATATTTACCCAGAGGTGGGATTGCTGGATCAGTAATCCAGAGTTTGAAGAAACTCTATTCTGTTTTTCATAATGGTTGCACCAATTTACATCCCCACAAATAGTGTACAAGTGTTCCCTTTTCTCCTCATCCTCCTCAAAATTTATCTTTTTTTTTTTTTTATAATAGCCATCCTAACAGGTGTGAGGTGATAGCTCATTGTGGTTTTTATTTGTATTTCTACGATGATTAGTGATGTTGAACACCTTTTCATATACCTGTTTTCCATTTGTATGTCTTCTTTGGAGAAATGTCTACTCAGTTCCTTTCCTCATTTTTAAACCAGATTGTTAGGGTTTGTTTTGCTGTTGAGTTGTAGGAGTTCCTTATCTATTTTGGATATTAACTCTTTATTCGATATATGGTTTGCTAATATTTTCTTCCATTTGGCATGTCTTTTCATTTTGTTCATTGTTTCCTTTGCTGCAAAGAAGCTTTTTTAGTTTGATGTTGCTTGACTTGTTAGTTTTGCTTTTTTGACTATGCTTTTGGTGTCAGGGCCAAGATGTCATTGCCGATGTTCATGGCGTTGATTGTAGCAATGGTTTTATAGGTGTATACTTACTTCTAAACTCATCAAATTGTATATATTATATATGTGGAGCTTTTGAATATCAGTCATACCTCAATAAAGTGGTTTTTGAAATGCACCGATAATAACAGCATGAATTGTACATGGTATGCTTCTAGAAATCCTAGAACCCATGCCAGAATGCTACCTAGAATCCTGGGCAGCCTAACTGCTGTGTTCCATTAGGCTTTGGTATCAGGTCCCAAAACAGAATAAAGATATATGTGAGCATCAGAAAACTGCATTAATAAGAGTCTTTAAGGAGTTCTGATTAGTAGAGACTCCCCATCACTTAGGGAAATGGTGTCCATGACATGGAAAAAGTCCGAATATTAGGCACGATTTACCACAGTGAAAAAGAATGGAGTGGTGCTCAGAGTTTTCTGGTCCAAGCTTTTGTTTGCTCAATGACAGTGAGTGATCAGGACTTCCTTTCTGTCTTGATATATTTCAATTCATTGATAATGAGATATAATCTTGTGTTGAATAGACAAGTAGATATTATCTCAAATTCTGATTCCTGTGGATTGGTAGTGGCTGCCTGAGGATACTGATTTAAGAAGATTATGATGTCATGTCATCTGGGCTCAGCAAAATAAATAAATAAAGAGTTATTATGACAATTGAAGAGTGCTTCCTGCCCTGGGGAAGCAAGCAGTGGAGATAGTCAGCGTAAGGGTGAAATTGCACAATACACATGGCAGATACCGTCTAGTTGTTCACCAAATCTTTCTCCCTTTTTTCTTGGGCAGACAAGACAGCTAGACTATGATTTCAACCTCTGGAAGTTAGGTGTGGCCATATTCCTGAGTTCCCACCAATGGAATGCATATGTGAAAATGACACGCACCACTTCCAGACATGGAAAATAAATCTTTCCACATGCAATCCTCAATTCCATTTTTCCATGCATTGGTAGAAGGAATGGAGAAGACATGGCAGAGGACAGAAAAGAGAGTGTAGCCACAAGAAGGAGCCTGAGTCCCTGAATGACTGTTTGGATCCAAGGCCTCCCCAAGCCATTCCCCCTTTTGCCTGCCAGCTAAATTGTCATACAATGAACAAGAAATATACTTTTTACTGTGCAGTGCCACAGAATGGGGGTTATTTGCCTTCATTGACTAAAACTGTGTATGTTAAAGCAAAAACATAAATGGAAGCGTAGATTGTAACACATGTACACAATGGAAGTGTAGATTGTAAATACAAGAAAGCAAAAACACAATCTTCCTTTCCATACAAATCCCGTATTGTTATGTCTGCTAAGAAGCCTCTCCAAAACATTCTTTCTCTTTCTCTAAATGAGCAAGCAAGTCTGGTGTTTCCCTCCCCCCTGCATAAATTGGACTTATGTCTCAAACTGTCTATTCAGAACAGTCCTACCTGATTGACAGTGTCAACATCTGAATTTAAGTGTAGTCACCAAAACTATACCAGGACCCTGGAAAGAATCTCGTGGGTGGGCAGAAATGAGACACTTCTTCCCTACTATCCCCCCACCCAGTCACACGCATCCTGGACTGAGTCAGTTTCCTACTTTGTAGTCCTGTCTCTTCTAACCTGAATTCGCTGTGTGGTCTACTCTTATCCCTGGTTATTTGATCTTCTACTGTAATTTTCTCACCAGCACTTTTCTATTTAGTTTTTATAGAATTTATTTTTCCTTTCCTAAGTGTAATTTTTGTATCTATCTTATTTGAATTTCATTTCATGTAATCCCTCCAGTGCATGTGGGCCATTTTGGATTCTAAACGTGTTGTCTCTGCCCTGACAGCTGGGTATTCATTGTAGAGTACAAATATACACTTAATTCCAATGTCCACAACACTTATAACAGTAAAGCTAGCGTGAGAGTCAGGAGGAGAGATGATAGCTGTCCACTAGGCTAGTCCAGTTGGCACTTGTTCTTGCAACAGAGCAGCGAGAGCGAATGGGAAACTGACATTTAGGACATGCTCTCTGCCTCTCAGTCCCAGGATATCTTTGTCTCTGCATGTCTTCCTTAATCTTCTCTCTCTTTAGACCCACTTTCCTTGATCCACAGGCCACATGGCAGAACATAGCTGTTGATACCCCATAGTTTTACATCTCCTGTGTTTAAGAAGTTGCCTTTTAGGAGTAATTCAAAAATATGAGAGAGAAAACAAAAACAAGAATGAGAGAGAGAGAGAGAGAGAGAGCTTGAGATCGACTCCTTTTGGTCTAATGTAGTCAAGCATCCATATCTGGTCTAATAAATTCTAGAAAAGAGAGCGAAGTTCTGGAGTAAAAATGAGACTGTCAGAGTTTCAAACTTGTGCATAAGTTAAGGAGAATCATTCTGAATCATCACAACCCCCAGATCTACCAGTGATGGAACTGAGTGGTGGAGGGACATAAAGAAGTAGCTAAACAAAGGAAAAGAAAGAAGTGAGAGAAACATTATAATTTAACTTCTTTTGAACCTGCAATTTACCAGTAATAATCACTCTATGAGAATAGCCATGCTGTTAATATATTCTGGGACATTCTGTTCAACTACACGTAGGGATGTGTGTGTGTGTATATATGCATATACCCACGTGCACATGTGCACATGCACACACATGCATAGATTCAGGGAATACATACTATTTGCCCTGCACTATGCCACGTAGAGAAGTACCCCTTGTTTTCAAGTGGCTTTCAATCTTGTTGGAAAGAGAAACATAACCAGTTACACTGATGTGTCTGCTGGCCACAGGAGTCCAGGGAACGCCTAGGAAAGGAGAATGACGGGAAGTCTTCCCAGGAGGGCAAGTGTATGAGCTGGCTATGGGAGGCAGAGGAGGAAGTAGCCTGACTGACAAGTGAGCAGGCCATGCAAGGCCAAAGGGATAACATGAATGGAGACACGACCATGAGAAATAGTACAATGTCTTCTGGAAAGGGTCAGCCCAGACCTGCTATGGCATAAATTAGGAGGTAAGGATAGAAAACCAGTAAGGAGAGAGGAAAGGGCAGATTTTAAAGAGTCCTGTTGGCCATGTTAATAAATCCAGACATTAACCTAAGGGTACGACTGATGAAAGGTTTTAAGCAAAGGAATGACATGGTCAAACTTGTATTTTCTATACATCACTGTAGTAGAAATGAGTAAAATGGATAACATGAAGACAAACTGGGAGCTAGGGAAATTGGTTAAGTAGCTACTCCAGTAATCTAGGGGAAAGATTACAGAGATCTGAACTAAAACAGAAGTAATAGTGATATAGCTACCAATTATTCATGAATTCCACAAGTAGCCATTAACATTTCTCGTGGGTCATGCATTGTGCTAGGTATTTTACGCGGACCATCTTGCTCAATTCATCCAGGCCTGCAATGCCAGATACTGGTATTGATGAGAAAACTGGGGTCAGAGAGGTGAATTGCCTGGCCAAAGATCTCATAGCCAATAAGTGACAAAGGCAGTACTGCAGTATGCAAATCCAAGTCTGACAACAAACGTTGGTAATTACCCACCAGTCCAATAGTAATAGACATGAAAAGAGAGAATACAGATAAGAAACATTTACAAGATAAAATTAGGTAGCATAGGGACTGACCAGCTTCAGAGAATAAGGGAGAAGAAAGCACCCAGGATAACTCTTGTATTTTAAGCATGAGAGTCTGGGGTAGTAAATGCAGAAAAAAAAAAAAAGTTTTATCCCTACTCAAAAATGGTCATTGACATTCATTCCAGTTGAATGCCTCACCTGGAAAACCAGTCATTTGGCAACATCCCTCTCTAGGCTGTTGGCCTTTCCACATCCTGTAGCTAGTCAATCTCTTCATCCGTTTTGGCCTGGGCTCCTTGGTCAATATTTCCAGCAGTCTGTTTCACAGTGACTTCAGTCTCTTTGTCCCCTGACCTTTCACCGTACCCACCTCTTGCCAATCACATCCCTTGCATCAAACCAACTGTTGCCTCTGTGCCAGCTCCCAGGCAGCCAGTCAATGATATCTATGAAAATCAGCTGGGTCCAAGTGCTTTCACTCAACCTCCTCTTTTCCCTCTTCTCCCATCCTCTTTCCCCTCCTGTTTTACTGTGCACCCGTGTCCTTAGACCTTCACCAGCTCTGTGCTCTTTGCAGCGTGACTTTGAATATCAAGGTCATGCCAGCTGAGGTCTCTCAACTTGGCTGCCTCCTCTCCACATTTCTCTCTGTTCTTCCCATTCTTCCCTTTTTACTCTTATTTCAGAATAAGAGGTGTTTCTTTTCTTTCCACCATCAATAGTGTGCAAATCATCTTTAAATCATTGTTTAAAACTTATTCACGGTGCAAATTCAGTTAAAGTTATTTTTTATTCCTTCTCATATTTATGAAAAATAGTGTTGTCTTTGTTAGCAGAGTGTTCATCATCCTAAAATAAACTGTGAGAAAGGCTGAACTTTCCTCATCTTTACCTCGGGACAGGATGAAGTGGGTTAAGCTCCAATCAACTAGATCTTAATTAGCCCCCAAATGATGCTTCACTTCCATTTCTAAGCCTTAGCTAGTGAATTACTGGATAAAAAAAAAAAGTTTAACAAGTAAAGAAAGGCAAAAGTCATTAATATCTCAAAAAAGTAGGTCTTTTACCATATATTACGTTAACAAGTTTTAAGATGCTATCAATTGTAAGGGATTTTTTAATAAGAGGATTTGGGGGAAAATTAAAAGTACAAATGCAAATTTAATCCTGATTTCAGAAATGTGAATATGAAAATGTGAAGAAAACAAACCAGATCTTATAATTAAGACAATATGCTAAGTTTTCACCCTAGAATTATGCTTCTGTTTATCTAGTATGTAGCTGTCCAACTTGGTAATTCTATGAAATTCCTATTCATGCCACAATCTCCTTTGTTAAAAGTTTTGTTTTGTTTTTTGCCTTGTAGGGAAGAAGTATCTGAGACCCCTGGTACATGTTGCTCTCTTAACTTAAGGATTGATTTTGAAATGTCTTTGCTCAATGGTCTTATTCAGAAATACAAACATAGCTTCATTCAGTGAAGGTTGAAACATCAAAAGGAAAAGTTCATAACTGAGGAGGCTTTTTTGGAACATGAAATGAAAGATGAATCTAAACATGAACAAAAATTTTCAGTGTTCTGCCCCAGTAGAAGTTTAGTGAAGAAAACAATTTACTTGCACTAAAATGACAGAATATTTCTTTCTGTAAATATTCATATGTGTTAGTTGTGTGCATGTTTTCCTTATTAAATGATAAAGTCATTCTAGTTCTAAATTTTAGGCTTTAATTGCTGGAAGCATCTAATTTTTTTTTTTTTTTTTTTTTGAGACAGAGTCTCACTGTGTTGTCCAGGCTAGAGTGAGTGCCGTGGCGTCAGCCTGGCTCACAGCAACCTCAAACTCCTGGGCTCGAGTGATCCTTCTGCCTAAGCCTCCCGAGTAGCTGGGACTACAGGCATGCGCCACCATGCCCGGCTAATTTTTTTATATATATATCAGTTGGCCAATTAATTTCTTTCTGTTTATAGTAGAGACGGGGTCTCGCTCTTGCTCAGGCTGGTTTTGAACTCCTGACCTTGAGCAATCCGCCCGCCTCGGCCTCCCAAGAGCTAGGATTACAGGCGTGAGCCACAGCGCCCGGCCTGGAAGCATCTAATTGTACATATCAAGCCTAAGACAAGAGTCTGGACAGGACTATTTCCCTGCTTTATGGGCTCGTAGTGTGTGCTTCTCTATGTAAATGTGCAACATACGTATATGTGTGTATATATGTGTGTGTTTGTATAGTGTATATGTACACACATATATATATATTTAATGGCATTTTTGGAAAGTAGACAAGAGTGTTTGTATTTTTCAGCGAGCATGCCAGTTCCTGATCCATGTTTATTAGAACGTATTAAATTCCCTGAGCCTCTGCCATGTTTCCTACCCCCTTGGGAAGATTCTGTTTTCCCTTCTTCTAAAATATAACACTGGTGAGAGGTGCCAAATCAACAGCCCAGAAATCAGGAAGCTACTTTTTAACTCCCCTCCTATAGTACTCCCCTTGGACTTCTGTGCCAAAGCTGGCTGAGAGCGCTCTGGTTGCAGCTTCCTATTTAATTTGGCTTGTACTATCTTCCTGGTGAATCATTTTATAGTTTGGACTCGGGTACTGAGCTCGTATATCAAACACACAAGTACACACACACTGTGCACATACGCAAACTCAGGCACACACACATGAATGCACACCCACCTGCACATGCATAGGCTAGAACAGACACGCATGCACGCCCATATGCACGCACATACATGTTTATACACGCATATGCACAAAATTTCGCATGCACACACAGGCACAGATGCGTATGCAGGTGCATGCACCCACACAAGTACACTCATGTACTACATGCACACATATGCACATGCCTATGCACATGCATATGCACACACACACACACACAAGACCCCATGCTCTTTTCCTCTTACCTTTAACACCTAAATTTTTTTTCTTTGCTCCCCTTTGCTTCTACATTTCCCATTTTCCCTTCAACATTCCCAATATTGAGACTCTTTTGAGGTTAGTTCATCACACTGGTAAGAATGCGATATCTCAACCGACAAGGCCTGGATTTATCTTTCTGCAAGAAGATCATTGAACGGCCCTGTGCCGCAGCTGTGGAAGTTTTCATAACCTGCCTTCGTAGAAGGAACATCAAATCATTGAAGCTTAACCCTAAAGAACAGAGGGTCAGTTCGGCCTCGCCTTCTGACTGGGGCTGCCCGTGTCGTAATAAGTGTGGACACGGAATTGAGCGCTTCTCAAAACCTCCTTCTCTCTAGCCAGGAGTGTGATCACACGTAGGGATTTCCATGTGTTTTCTAACACATTTTCGCTATTACTTCTTTGTGGAGGTATCTTGATTTTCATGTTCTCACACTTTCCCCCGTGCTGCAGTGTTCTTTGCATTAGACGGAGGAGAGAGCTTTCTAAAGTTGCTGCTGCTGCCGCTGCAGCAAGAAGCGGTATGGACTGCGGATTGGCTTCATCCCTCGCTGTGGATCTTGTCCCTGCTAGTCCTCGGCATCTCTTTCATGCACTGAGAAGGGGCGTTGCTGGGCGTGATCTGTGCCAACGCTCTCTGGAAAAAGCTGGAAACAAGAGCAAGGGGAAGGTTGTGTCTCTCAGTTGATTGAGTTCTACCTTCTTGTTTTGGGTGCACTTGGGCTTCCCAGGCTACTGAGCCCAAGATTCTCAGACCTGTCAGTGTGTGGTCCTACAAATTGCCATTGTGGAAGGCCCTGGATAATAGACAAGTAACAGACACTGCCTTTTCTAGCAAAATCAGACACACAAATGAAAGAGACTTATTAGGAGGATTTATTAGCCAGACTTGGGAAATCTCTACCAGCTCAAATATGATGAGAGTCTTGTGATATTTTGCCACTGTTTTGCTTAGCACCCCAACCCAGGCTCTGCCCCAAAACCCATGCCATGTGGCTACCTCCACAGTTTCACACTGTAACATTTGTCCCCAAGATTGGTGGTGGGCCCTGGAAACCCATCATAGGTGAGGAAATGGATTCCAAATGTTAGCTCAAAAAGCCTGAGGTACTGATGTTTGTAATTAGTTTAAGAACTTTGTACTCCTGTTTTCAGATTCTCTAAACAGAATACTCTCTCTGTCTTGTTACTAGAACTTAGGGTATCTATTTCATACTGATTTTAGTGTGAAGCTCTAAGGATGCCAAGGCACAGCCCCTGACCTCAAAGATCTCTGGGTCTTGGAAGGAGGAGACAGGAATGTTAATATCACAGCGTATCTGGAACATATAACCAATGGACAAATGACTGGGGAGGCCAGAGCAAGAATTCCAGAAGGGAGGCTGGCTTGGCTTGTTAGGCCAGTGGAGATACATTTTAAAGTCTATCTTAGGAGAAAGAGAAGGGTTAGTCAAAATAATTTAGAATCCAAACAGAGGAGAGAATACCTACAAAAAGTATTACTAGTAACACCTGGTTTCTTTGGAGATTTTCAAGAGTTCTGCAGCTGGGAGTGGGGAGCATGTATTACTTGCAGAGGCTTCAATGGAGAAAGGGCCAGAGAGTCCAATTCAACCTGTTTAATCCAAAATGAATCATCAAAGGATTTAAAGCAATGGAATTAAAATATTATCTTCAATTGTTTTGATCCGTACAATGTTTTGACTTTATGATTATGAACACAGATATTTTCAACAGATTTCTACCAAAGTTCATGAAGTATTATTGAGAAAGTATTTCCTAGGAACAGTAAGATTAAGCCAATTTCCTTTTGCAATCAATTTCATATACATTTCCATATAGAGCCCATTTATCTAGAATAAATGATAAGGTCAGATTTTCTTTGGAGTCAAAACAACAAAGGAAAAAAATTCAAAGTAGCAAAGTGGTAGATTCAAAACTTCTCTCTTTGGGTTCTCATTTTACACTGGTTACACAAGCTGTTGAATGTAGAATACGTTCCTGCCACAGATGAGTATTTATTTGTGATGCTTGAGTCGTCCATTTCCATTTGAGCATTCATTTATTTTAGAATGTTTCCATTATTAGGGATTTTTAATTTATGTTTTAATTCTCTCTATTCTTTTAAGCAACTGAATATGTTTCAAATGGGACTTTTCAGAAGAACGGAAGTGAAAGGCTAGCAATAAGGGACACTTTCCTTGCTGCTCTAACTCTGAAAGAGGCAAAGCGCAGGGTGAGGGTATAATTCCTCCAGCCATTGCACGAACCCATGGGCAGCTGCCAGAGTGGTAGGAGCCCCAAGCTCTTTAAGGCCACCGAGGAACATGGTCCCCCTTCCACCCACATTAGCTCATGAGCACAGGGAAGTGGAGAGGTCCTTTGTAGTGGAGACAGTGACTCCTGTCACGAAGGCTTGAAAACAAGTCACTTGGGTGTTGTTGACGACCGGCAAAGTATTTTGAAGGATCCCAAGGCGTCTCTTTAACATTCATGCCTTCTCCAGCAATCTGCTGGTCTGTCGACTTCAGCTTTCATCTTCTTGAACACCACCCGGTTCTCATGCTATCATGTCATGTCTGTGAAATGCGCATCACTCCCGCGCCTTTCATCTGAGACTTTATACCAAGATTCAAGTTTTCATCGGCAATGGGTTCATGTCAGTTGGAATTAACAGCAGTTTCACTCATTGGCTTTTATTGTTAATATTTACATAACTTCCAGATTGTGGCCTTTGGGTGGGGAGACCCATGGAATGCAGAATGAGCCAAAGTCAAGAAACCGAGAGAGTTGCTTCTTTCTTTTAAAAAAGAAGTTGTATTGTATTTGTGTTTAATAAATAAAATGAGTTGAGTGGCTTCTAGTACGATAGCCAAAAATAAAACATAAGGCTTGGCTTTAAGCAAGTCTTAGGCATCCAAATGGGTACCAAGCAGGAGTATTTGGGCATGGGGTAAACGAGACTTTTTAAAGACAACATTTACTGTGTCTGTACTATAGAAATCTGGAGGAGAAAATCAACTTTAAGTCTTTTTTTTGTTACTTTTATTTTTCAAGTGAATAAAATGTACATAAAGGCATCTTTACCCAGCTTTGGTCCATTTTCTAGCACTACCAGGACCACAAACTTGACATCCGTCTCAGTGTTTTGAATGCTTCATCTACAACTATAAACTGACCCCCCCCCCATTTTAAATTCTCAAAGTGAGATGACTTAGAAATGGGCTCAATGCTTTCAAGTGTCCTAAAATAACCAAAATTGTATTTGGTTTTTTATTTTTTTTGTTTTATTTATTTCAGAATATTATGGGGATACAAACGTTTTGGTTACATAAGTTGCTTTTGTATTGTATGAGTCAAAGTATACCAATCCCCCAGATAGTGTGCATTGTACCCATTAGGTGTGAATTTGCCCAAAGCTCCACCTATTTGAATAGTCTCCAGTTCCATCCAGGTTAATGTGAGAGGTATTTGTTTATCATTTTTTATGGCTGAATAGTACTCCATGGTATACATATACCACATTGTATTCACTCATATATTGATGGGCACTTGGGCTGTTCCCACATCTTTGCAATTGTGAATTGTACTGCTATAAACATTTGAGTGCAGATGTCTTTATTATAGAATGTCTTTTTGTCCTTTGGGTGAATACCCAGTAGTGGAATTGCTGGATCAAATGGTAGTTCTACTTTAAGTTCTTTGAGGTATCTCTATATTAATTTCCATAGAGGTTTTAGTAGTTTGCAGTCCCACCAGCAGCCTAAGAGTGTTCCTATCTCTCTGCATCCATGCCAATGTTTGTTGTTTGGGATTTTTTTCATAAAAACCATTCTCGCTGGAGTTAAGCAATATCTCATTGTGGTTTTGATTTGCATTTCCCTGATGATTAGAGATGTTGAGCATATTTTCACATGTTTGTTGGCCATTATCTTCTTTTGAAAAGTTTGTGTTCATGTATTTCCCCCACTTTTTAATGGGGTTGTTTGATTTTTTTTTCTTGTTGATTTGCTTGAGTTCTTTATAGATTGTAGTTATCAGCCCTTTATTGGATGTATAGCATGCAAATATTTTGTGAACACACACCTTATAATCTGAATTCTTTGCCTCCTTGAATAAATGCTCATTAATTCGTGCTAGAATTCTACAGGTGTTATACTATCCATCTCTTTTGAAATGTTACTAACGCTTAAATTATGAAGGTTTTTTCCTTGCTTTTTTGGTAGGCAGTATTATCCCTTTCTCGTTGGTGGACTTATAGCAAAGAAAAAGAGCATTACCTTTGGCATCATCTCTCAGTTATATCGAAACTGCATCAATGAGAGGCAGTGTCCCCTTGGTTTGCCTCTCTGAGCCTCAGTTTTTGAATCTGTAAAATGGATATTAAAATAAGAACTGTTATCTCTATGGGGCAGAAACTGTATCTCTTTGCTCACAGGTACTACTGCAAAGGGGATAGATGGGCAAAGCAGAACTCTGTCTAAAACATCACAGTGTGCTTGAAGTTGGAATTAAAAGTTAGTTGTTCTATGTTTGTCAAATACTTATGCTTCTCCTCTTCTGAGATCTTAGCACCACTAATTCCCGAAGGAGCTTTTGTTTTAAACAGATGATCTTTTAAGGTCTTCACTGTACTGAAATTCTGAATATGAATTGGATTTTAGACATTTGTCATAGTTATTTCCTAAATCAAAGGGACAGAGTTGGCTTTCTCCAACATAACTTGGGGAATTTCAACTCCCTGTGCAGAGTCAAGCTTAGGGAAGCTACCATCCGGTTTTAGTATTTTTTTTTAACATGTCCTCATAATTGCTTCTATCCCTCATCCTGTTACTAAAGTACTGGCCCCGTGTTGAGGACCTCACTTGAAGCTGTGTGGTGTGAAAAAAAAAAAAAAATGTCGCCGGGCTTATTTATTGTCTGACAAATTGGGTCCTGTTCCTGGGCCACTCACAGAAAAGCTGGTGACCAGGGCAAGTCACAGCTTCTCTGTGGTTCAGTGTCTGTGTCTCTAAAACAGGATAATCGCCACTGTCTTCTCTACCCCACCAGAGACAATGTACGAGAAAGCGCCGTGAAATAGCTCCTGGGATGAGTGAGTTCAGGACAAACCATTGGTAGTACTGAAAAGCACAGACCCTACATGACCCTCTGGCACTAAAAGGGGCCAAAGTCAAATATATAGTTCATAACAGGTTGAGTGAGGCTTGATATCTGAATTATTTTATCCATTGTATGGTAGAAAGAATGTGGGTTTTGAGGTCATTCTATAGATCAGGATTCATACAAATTCAAAAAAAGTCAAATTTGTAAGCACAGCAAAGCAGGCTCTAGTTAAGAAAGTCTAATTTTAATCAGTAGTTTGGTTTTCTTTTTTTTTTTTTCTTTCCCTAAAAATATACCAGTTTCGTTGTCTCTGACATATCACTTAACCTCCCTGAGCCTCAGTTTTCTTATCTACACAATGGTGATACTATACCCATTGTTTAGCTTTTTGTGTGTGAATTATAAAAAATATATATATATATAAAGAAATCATTGAGCACAATCTTGAAGACACACGTGCCCCAAACAAATCTACATTATTGTTTCTAGCTTTTATGTCTCGCAAGTATACGATTGAACCTGATGTTGAACTCAATCCATATGTTCATAATGCTTTTTTAGGTATGAAGCATTATTCTGCTTTTATATATAAGTAAAAGAAGGGCAAAAAGAATTCTACCAAAAAAAAAGCAAAGACAGGTTGGCAATAGAGTTAAAGTAGAAGAACAGAAGAAAATTCTCCTTCACATTGGAGATCCCATTCCTAATAAAACATGCATAGCTTCTCAAGGTAAATTTTGAAATGGAAACACTTTTTAAAATGGATGGGTCTACACGCTTGTGAAGTCCCCCACTGGACCACATTCTTTGCTTGGGTCAATACCCCTGGTTTCAATGACATATCACAGAGGACTGGGTAGAGAAGACAGGTCTCTTTGGTGACCAGAATTGAGATTTTAGGACAACACCAGGATGTGAGAAAAACTCCTAAGGGTGTGAGTTCGGACGATCCTGGAGACTAGAGGGGTACTTTGAACAGCTGGAGCTTGGTTTCCACGGGGACAGAATGTCTTTCTGAGGAGGTGAAAGGTGCCCTGAATGCCTGATGAACTGAGAATGAGCGAGAATGACAGACAATACATCGCCCAAGCTGTGGAAGAAGTTTGGGCTTAGAACTATAGGCAAGAAGGAAGTAAAATCTAAATAGCCAGAGTATTCGCAATAAAGTACACAAAAGAGAGTCTTCCCGGTGACTGAGCAGATCCTCTAGGACAGTCATTGTCAAAGAAATCTGGCCATGTCCAGAGACATTTTTGTTGCACACAAGTGGGAGAGAACTTCTAGCATCTCGTTGATAGAATCTAGGGATACTACTAAACACCCTGAAATGCACAAGACACCCACACACACACCAAAGAATTACCTGGCCCAAGATGTCAAAAGTGCCCCTGTTGAGGCAGCCCCACCCTAGAAGAGCATTTTTAAAAATGCATTCCATTTCCATACCACAGGACAATTATATATGTTCTGTGGGGCAAAAATAGGGTATTGAGAGGGGAGGTTCTAAGTTCTAGTACATTAAGGAAGCTCTGTGTCCAATAAGCTTAAATTGGTTACTTTATTACAGAATGTTTCTAAGTATTTAATCAAAAAGGAAAGCATCTCCAAAAACCATTTTTGAAGAAATAACTTTGTAAGTTATAAATGTTCCACAAAACATAGTATGGGAAACACTAATCTAGTATTCCATATTAATTACTTTTTAGCGGGATATTATTAATTACCTACTTGAAAAAGAGTAGATTTCATTGACTTTAAATTATTAAAGAACAAACAAACAAAAACAATTAAACATCAAACCTAGCCATGCTTATAGAAAAAAATGTGAAAGCACAAAATATTGCATGCTGACAAAAGACTACATCATCTGGATGGTTGGGGCAGTGATGAAACAAAAGAATGTTCTAGTTCATAGTCCCTTCTCATCAATATACCAGGATGCTAATACAACCTTTTCCCTAGTAGGCACTCAATACATCTGCTGAACTGAATTTATTGTTGATGCTTAAGTGATTCTCCCCACCCCCATTTATAAGTGAGTCGTTATGGCAGATGCTCACATCTGATTGCTGTGTTTGTAAAAGGATTCTGTTCACTTGCATCTTTTATCTGAAATATTGCATTTATTTATTTCAGTGCATCTTCTTAGATGTATTCAAGAGAGGGCAAGAAAAATGTATACTCCCTGGTTGAATGCAAGGCCATAATTTAAATAGAGGTGTTGGGCTAACATAGAGCTTTTGAGTGACAGTAGAAGCCCAGGGGAAGGAAGAGGACAATTTATTATGTTTCCATATTATACTGCAGCTTTAAGTTCCTTTAGTTACTACTTGCACATAATGTGTATTTACTCAGAGGATCTGGAATGAGCTCTATGCAAAAGAAATCGGGTGTGTGTTGTGCTGGAATGAAACCTGCAGCAATCTATTGCAAATGGCAATTTATTAGGAAATAGGCATGTGTATTTAGCCATAATAAATTCTTGCATTCTAGCTGTCTAATTACTTCATCTTCTAAAAGAAAACTTTTATCCCATCTTTCTTTTGATCCTACTTCCTATAATATTGATGGATTTAACAGCCTTTAAGACCTTTTGTCCTTCAGTCATTCATTAATTTGATGTTGTACCTAATCCCCATTTCCATTTGCAGAAAATTCACTTAATATAATAGGCTATCATTATTTAGCAGGCTTTAAAAAAATACTATATCACTTTTTAAAAAATGGTAATTTTTGTGTAGTTTAATTTTGCATCAAATGCAACTAAAAACCTTGTGGGTATTCTTTCTTCTATTGTTGTGGTAACAGATTACCACAAACAGTAGCTTAAAATAGCACACATTTATTATCTTACAATTCTGTAGGTGACAGTTTCCACTGGAATTTCACTGGGCTAAAATAAAGGTGTCAGCGGGTTTCATTTCTTTCTGGAGCCTCTAGGAAAGATTCTGTTTCCTCGCTTGTTCTAGCTTCAAGAGATGGTCTATAGCCCTTGGTTGGTGGCCCCTGCTCCATCTGCAAAACCATCAATGTTAGCATCTCTTTGATCCTGCTTTGCTGGTCACATTTCCCTCTGACCAGGCCAGAAAAATTTGTCCACTTAGAAAAATACATGGATTCTTTGAGCTCACATGCATAATCCAAAATATTCTCCCCGTCTCAGGGTCCTTAATCTTAATCACATCTGCAAAGTCCCTTTTGCCATGGAAAGTAACTTATTCAGAAGTTCTGGGGATTAGGATGTGGACATTGTTGGGAGTCCATTATTCTGCGACATCTCCCCTCTCCACCTTCAGCTGTAAATGCCCATGCGTCCTCCCCACCGCCTGCGTGCCTTCCTCAGAGAAGCTCATCCGAGTCCCTCCTGGCTGCCCTCAAGCCCCGATCCCTATAAGCAGACAATTACCAGTGTCAGCAAGCATGTGGTTATGGCTGGCCGCATGATTAGCTGTTAATATTTGGTAAAAAGGAATTGTTTGAACTCCATCGGGCTACCCATCAGAGATAAATTGTTCTTTGAGCACATCAAACCGGGCTTTCTGATGTTAAGGACTCACGGTCAGAATAAAGTCTTGCTCATTTTGCAAAAGAGAGAGAGAGATACAGATATAGATTTAGATACAGATATACATATATAGAAATCGATTTTTTTCTTTTTTACAAAGAATTCATAGACCCTTGTTGTGGGTGAAAAAGGATGTGTCTGGAAGAGTTGATAAAACTTTCTAAGCTCTTAAATATGTTTCTACTTAGACCTTAGAGATCTTTCTCCTAGATTTCGGAAAATACCTTTTCCGGATACAGGTAGCCCTGGAGAAAATGAGGCAGTCCGTTAGCAGTGGGCGTGTGAGGGGGCAGGCAACTGGAAAAACCCTCTTTGGAGCTAGAATGACAGTACTTGATTTCTTTATCCATGGAGGACTTGAACGCAGTAATCACTGCATCCGTCATTATATACTCGCGAGGTTGTGTGTTCAGTAATTATAACTCTATTGACATGCTTTTTTAAAAAAAATGAAGGGTTTTTAAGTCACTGCTTGAAAGCCACACTTGTATGTCGCACTGTTGGTGAAGGCCAGCCACACAAAGAAAAGCATTTAGATGATCCAGGGCCCAGGGCTCTTGGCTGGTTTTATGGGCAGATCCTCGCATCAGGAGCTTTCTCCACGTTCAGCATGCGATGCAGACGCTGTGATTGGCCCCAGGCCTCCTCCATCCTCCTCTGCCCCTTCGCTCATCAGTGCGTTCTCAGCACAGCCACCAGGGGGCGCCAGCTACAGCCCGACGCGGCGCTGCTTGGCTCTGTCTGCCAAACGCCTCCCTTCTATTGCGTAATAACTCCAGGCAAGAGCCAAGGGCCTCACGCTGACCTTGCAGGACCTCCAAGAGCTGAGCTCAGTTACTCCTCTTACCCCCTCTTCTGCACACCCCCCTTTGGCTGCACCCCTGCACCTCTCTGTGTTTCTCAAGGCAGTTGCCTGTGTCTTAATGGTCTTCCCCTAGAAACCCTCCTTCCTCCCTACTGTAGACCAAGCATGTAGTAGCTGCTCAGTAAATACCTGTTAGAGATCTGAATGAACAAAAGCAAGCATCCCTGTTCATGGCGCCCTTGCTGACAACCCAGTTTGGTACTCCCCGCATGCCGTAACTCATTGCCCTAGTTATTTCCTTCATAGCACTTATCTTTTTTTTTTTTTTTTTTTTTTTTTTTTTTTTTGGTTTTCTGTCTTACTGAAAAGTTCGCTCCTGGGAGCAAGAACCATGACTAACTGCTTCATTGCTGTGTTCCCGGCACTACTTAGCGCAATGCTGCCGTGTAGTCAGGGCTCAGTAAGTATTGGATGAATGAGTAAGTCTGAAGAAAACAAGCCTTCATTTGCCAAAATTGGATAGACACCCCACCAGGCCGGGACATGAATATCATGTAAAAGGTGACGTCCAGGAAGGCTATCAACATTAGTATTCAGACCTACTGAGGTATAAACACACGAATTCTACACCCCCTTCCAACTTCCTATGCTGTTGGCAGGATCTGCTTGATTAGAAGTAAGTTTCCTGGGTATCTTGTGATTTACCCAGGACAGTTGGCGCAGCGAGATCAGAGACTGGTTCCTTTACTTTTGTCCATTCTTGCTGTATACATCCCATTGTGTCTTATGACAGTATAACATCAGTAAGTGTTAGTACGAATAGCAAACTTTTTATATAGCACACCTCTTAGACTCAGTGTGGCTTGCCTTCCTATCTGTCAGCAGCCTTGGAAATGGTTTTAGAAAAGACATTCTGAGAACAAAATGCTAATTTTTCCGTTTACTTGCTGTGTGACATTGGACAAGTTCCTTAACCTCTCTGAATCCCCTCATATATTAAAAAAATGTTTTATTTTATTTTTATTTTTTTTTTAAGAGATAGCATCTCATGGTGTCTCCAAGGCTAGAGTGCAGTGGCCTAATCATATCTCCCTATAACCTCAAACGTCTGGCCTCAAGTGATCCTCCCACCTTAGCCTCCCAAGTAGCTAGGACTGCAGGCACACACCACCACACCCAGCTAATTTTTTTATGTTTTGTAAAGGCAGGGTCTCGCTATGTTGCCCAGGCTGGTCTTGGACTCCTGGCCCCGAGCAGTCATTTAGTCTTAGCCTCCAAAAGTGCTGAGATTAGATTATAGTTGCGAGCCACCTTGCCTGGCCTGAAAATATGGTTTTAAAAAGCCCTACCTTGTGAAGTTCTCATTTGTTCATTTAATAAGTATTTTAATAAACACCTACCATGATCCAGACTTTACCTAGGCGTTAGGGAATGAATGATGCCTGTTAGATACCTGGCTTTTATTATATTGGGAGAGGGATGCAGACAGTAGGGTAGGAAGGAGGTAACTAATTCAGTAAGACATTTCAGTGAGTAACGAGTGTTGTCACAGAAGCAAACCCAGGGTGACAGAACAGAACAGGAAGAGGTAGACGGGGACACCACTCGGTGTAGGTGTCAGGAAAAAAACGTCATTTTTGGGGGGGCTGAGATCTAAATGCTAAGATGAAACCAAATACACAAAAACCCTAGGGAATAATGTTCCAGGAAAGGAAAACAGTAAGTTCAAAGCCCCTGAGGTGCACAGTAGCTTGGTGGCTTCAGGAACAAAAGGAAGACGGTTGTGGCTGCAGCCCCAGTGAGTGGCACTAAATGAGCTCAGGGACAAGTGAAGGCTGGATCATGTCGGATGAGCCATGCCACAGGGCTCTTGCAAGAGTCATCGGACCACCGTTCCCGAGCCTCAGGATTGTCTAATAAATTTAAATTTTCTTTCTCTTTCAAATGTCAGTTTTTCCAAGTAGCAGGACTGTACTTATTCCCCAGTAAAATAAAGGGCACGAGCAAAGTTACGTTCAAATAGTTTGCTGGGTTTGTGCTGATTTACATTCATCACAAATCACAATTTTAATTAAAAGCATGGAAAATCGATTCTTATTCAAATTCAATAATTTTTTTTATCCAAAACATGATCAAGTGTGTCCCCTTGGATTAATGCATGCGTGCTCCTATGATATGGTGTAAACGAATCATGCTATCTTAAAAGAGATATTTTGATTTGGAGATCTTCAAGAAAAATGTAGTTTGAGAAAAGTTCAAAGAAAAAAAATATATATATGTACATATATATATATCCTTGAAGCCTATGTGAATACAGAGGGCTCTGAAAGTTTTCTTTGGAAATCTTTAAGTAGTAAGTCTGTTTTCACCAATCTGGCGCATTTGTTCTACCAAGGAATACTGACGGAATGCCGGCGACTCCGTGCTATGTCTCATGCTACATGCTTACTCAATTAGTCACCAAATTCTGTGGATTTTACAGGATAAGCACCTCTAATGTACATTTAATTATTTTTATCCCTTCAAATACCACTGTTTGTCAGATTCCCACACCCCTCACTAGCATTTCTGCAGCAACTTTGCAACTAGACCTTCTTACCTGCAAATCAGATCCTTTGTTCCCTACTATAAACCCTACCCTTGTTTTCTCAGGTCCCTGAGTGGTCTAGGGGTTCTTGACTTTTACCCCTTATTTACTTTTCTAAGTGCATCTCTTGCCACTTCCTGCTGGTCAAGTTCACATCAAATTTCCTTCTGTTCCTCAGCCTTGCATTCTTGCTCTCATGCTGTCGCTTTGTCTGAAATTCCCTCCCTGCACCCCACTTCAGCCCCTCTGCTTTTGCCAGACTGGTGCATCTTGTCCACTGAGCCCCAGCTTCAGTCCCCTCCCAAGAGCTGCATTTCATGACCACCCCGTTGCCATGTCTACTTATGCGCCCTCTCACGTGCCCACCACCTTCTAGGTGTATCAGAATTATCACACCCCATCGTCCCTGTTGTCTGTTTAGCCATCCAGCTAGACTGCCAGCGAGTGGGGGCAGGTGCCACAACTATGGGGTTCCTCTTAAATCCCCAATGTTGGGTACACCGCATGGCATACAAACAAGCGCTCAAGGTGTGCTTCTTGAATTTAAAAGGTAGCTTTAAATCAAAAGCCTCCGAAAAAGTAGGAGAGCAGACACCTCACTACTTGAAATTTAACCTCATGATCTACAATCAGAAAAAAACAGTTTTGTCATACCACTATTCATACACAAACACAAACAGGCTTCTTTTCTTCCTTTCCCTTCTTTTCCTTTCCTTTCTTTTCCTCTTCCTTTTTTTTTTTCCCAAATAGGAGCATTCGAAACTCTGGAAATCTGTACTCAAACAGTGACTTTCATTCCACAAGGTTGCTAATGACCGTGGATGCCTACAACAGTCCTAAACTCCCCGAGCTTTCAATTTTATCCTGTGGAATTGATTGCTTTGAATTTCTATTGTTAGTAATTAATTGAAAGAATAAGTCTTCATGATAGGTCAATAAATATGTTTTATGGAAGAAATCCCAGCAGTGCAAATGCAAAACTTGTGTGTTTTAAATTTTAAATGGTTATCAAAATGAAGCTTCCAACTCTACCCAAAGTACCACTTGCAGGATCAGTAATGAATCCATTAATTTCTTGACATTGTTTTTTACATATCTTGTTGTGGCTCCTACAGGCATCACTGAGTCCCACCTAAGTCAAAGACTACTTCATATGTCGGCAATTTTTCAACTGGGGTGGAGAAATGGAGAAGTTCTCAATTCTCGTAATGTAGATATATATATATATGCTTGTTCATATTCACCCTCATCTACTTTTAGACATGACTGGCCAAGGTTTAAATATAGATTCATCTAACATTTGTGCACACACTTTGTGCTAAGAATGGTGCTGGATACTTCACACGTATTTTCTCTGTCAATCTTTGCAACTCAGGGTAAAAGGTACTGTAGCATTATTATGTAGAAAAAGACACTGAGGTCCAGAGAGATTTAAACATTTAAGGCCACACAGCTAGCAAGAAAAGTCTAAATCCTTCCAACTTCAAAACAAACTCTTTTCTTTATAGTGTGCTACCCAACAAATCTCAGCTATCCCGTTGCCTTTGCCTTTTTGGTGCAGATATTACTGTTATTTTTATGGTCTTTGTTTCTCATTGGGAGCTCACTGTGAGATCCTGAGCATGTCATCAGCTTATCCAGGTGTGACTCAGGCTGTGTCAACATTCCAACCCCTAGGTAACATACCAGGTAACAGGTTTAGGCCTGGATTACTTGAAAAGGAGAAGGCTGAGTAGGCTGGTGGGAGCTATGATAGAAGAACATGCTATTCCTATTCTTGGAAATCTTTTCCTCCACCCCCTACCCATTGCTTTTTGGCAAGATTTATCTCCAGGTAGCCAGGGAAGGTGTACTCAAGCTATCTCCTCTCCCTCCCTTTATTTTGTGGAGGAATCTCAGTCCCATCTATGCACAAGTATTCGATAAGTCTCCCTAATTTTAAATAGAGTGGCTGAGGGAGAGTATGTTTCATTTTGTGTGTCATCCACAGCATTAGGAGCCTGGAACCTCCACCTCTGCCCCCCCCCCACACACACACCACCCTGAAGAAAGTGAGCCTCAAATCAGCTGCTGGAGACAATATAGGTGGGAACCACAGGGCTCCCGGGAATGCCCAGTCTCTGGCACTACAGAGCAAGTCCAATCGAACAAAATAAATATATGCAGCTAAGGCCAGACTGGCCATATGTTACTGCCAGACAGTTGTCAGGAGGAGACACTTGTTATGTTCAAATGTGGACGTGCTCACCAAGAAGGCAAATGCTTGCCCTTTCAAGAAACATCTAAACATCTACCTTGTTTCCAGTGATCACCCAGTTTTGTTTCATGTCCTTTTCCTTCTCTTTCCATGGTTCTCTGGGCATCCTTACAAGCACGCCACGTCCACCAAACCGCCCCATCACAATAACATCATCAAAAACCTAGGCATTACTTTCCACCTATACGTAGCCATGTAGTTAGTATTCCTAAAAGGAACCTTCTTTTTCCCGTCCTTTCCCACATTGCTTCTTTGTCCAGTTGTTAATGTTGAAGCATATTGAATGTCAACTTTCAAGCCCTTAAGTCCTTAATTCTGCTTATTTCCAAAATATAAAGAGCTATTATTATTAAGTTTCTATCAGGGAGCTAAAGTTTAGTTTTTGCATGTGAATAGACCACTATTCTGCTTCCTGTATTAGTAACCGCTTTTTAAAGCTCTTGTGTTCTATTAAAATAACAATATCAAATTATGTAAATGTGCTAATTGCTTTATTGAAATTAATACCCTTATTTAGCAAGTTAAACCTTGCAAAATGGCCATTTTTATTAAAAATTATGGAAGTGTGCTGGCTGTTTAAAGGCTAATGTAATTGGGTGAACTCAGCAACTGGGAAATGTCAATTAATGAGAGATTGTTAAATAATATTGTTTAAACAATCAATTTTCTATTGCAGTTTGGAAAATAGGCTTGGTAAAGTAATAATGGCTGTCTGAGGCCTGAAGGATAGTTTATGAGGTATTTTGTTCTGTCCTGTTTTTGGATCTGTTGGATTTTCATTTTGGTTTGTCAAAATTAGGTTTTATTTAGTAATAGAAATTTGAAGTTAGCAGTTTATAGGAAATTGTACTGAAGATATTTTCTCTGTAAAAGTCATTTTCTATCTGGCAATAAATGGCCACATGGCATCTTTGCCACCACGCCGTGGGTACTTGTTGAAATATTTGGAGATATTTAATTCCTTTTTCCTGAGATAGTTTTCGTTTTTCTCAGAAAAGGATTTTGAAATTATTAAGATATCTGTCTCTCTGCTCTTTGTCTAAGAAGAATCATTGCATTCCTTTTGTAGGATATTGAGAATTTTTATTCTGGGTCTTAATTTTTTAGCTTTTCATTGGAGATAATAACACTCGCCATGAAACCATCTTAAAATCCATCGTCTTCAGAATAGCCTTCAATGAAACTGCTGGCAACTCTGTTCTTGCCGTGCAAATGTTCTCAGTGGAGCATACTACAGAAACCTATTTATGAAAATATCTTGTGGTTTCCAAATAGTTGTAGGGAAGGGAATTTTTGGTCACTTATGCAATTTACAGAATTGAGGTCAATTGAGGATGTTGGGATAGCTTTGACTGAGGCTGTGGAGACAAAGATGTGAGTAATACTCTAGATCTCTAAGCTCATTTCCTATTGCATATTGTTTGTGAGTCACTAGCTTTGAAAACCAGGGGAGAGCCCCACATTTGAGTTTCTCTGAAAACACCCAGTTCTTGGTGTCATCCACCACTTGAAAGGAATCATTGTAGGTGGTGGATCGTACATAATTTCTAGGGCTTTTTTTGTGATGAGTAGATGGTAAAAGTACTCCTTTATTATACCGTAAGACACAGTTCTCCACTGTCCCTCCAAATCCGCTCCCCCATAATCCTGGAACCAAATTGTCAGAGGGTTTACCGTATTTCCATTTTCTTTGTTCTCACTGGATGTGTTTTGGGTTTGTGCCATAGACATCTTGTGACTAAGACTAAGAGTATTGATTTTATTAATCCAATTGTTTGTGAACAAAAGCTGACTTCTTTTATTAATTGCTGGAACTGAAAATTTGTGACATAAATTCTGATATCTTAACAGACTAAACTCATATCTGCCCCAGAGGAATTTACCAAACTGTTACATTTATTCTCTCCTCTACTAAATTTATGCAACATGAACTGCAGAATAATAAGCATGCCAATATACTTAGATTCCTAACAGTTTCAACATAATGCTTCTCAGAGTGAAATTGTCTGTTCAGTTATAACACACTGTACTGTTGAAATACCACCTGGTAGCTACTCAGTTTCACTCTGATTTCTGTATGGATGCAAGGATTCTTTTGATAGAAACATATCCTTAGTTTCCATGAACAAGGGCAATAGGCACCTGATTATTTCACCCTTGAAAGATGCAAATAATCTTTCACTTTTGATATTAAAACACCAGGTAAAAACTCCATACCAATTGACTAAAATGGGTTTTTACCCTCCAGACATTTTTGTTTTCCAGTTCTAAGAGAAAGAGTTCAATTTTTAGCTGTATCAATAGAGTTTTGAGTGAGATGGAATGTTCACCTGTGTTATAGAGGAAATTTCAGGCATTGCATGGAGCTGAATTTTGCTGGCACCTGCTGAGTGCGATTTTTCTGGCCTGTGCTCTGAGAACATCTTTTATCAAGTACATGATCATTTATCCAGCTTTTTGAGATCTAAACCAGGTCATTCTTTGATCTTTATTTTACTCTGAACTTCCTAATGGTTGAACCTGGTCAGAAGAGGGTGAATCTCAGTCCTCTCGACCTTTAGGAAGAAAGTCATCCTGTTGGTAGTTTAGTGTAGTTTAGTTTTTTTTATTATTGTAACAAAAGCACCTTTTTACTTAACCTATTTTATCACTTGAAAATATATTTTGTTTCCGCCTTCCTAGAATGTGTTTGGTATAATTGAATCTCTCTTCATGGACCCTGGGTGGTCACGAAAGCATCAATTTCTCAGAGCTTTTTTGAGATATTTAAGGCTATTTACTTCCCTCCTAAATGGTCCCAGACTACTTTATTTGTTGAGTTTTTTATGTCCTTTTTTAAATAGTACTGCCTTCTCATTTGTCTCTTTTATGCTGTTACCTTGTCCCAATACCTGGTGAATAGTAGGTGCTCATTAAATATTTGTTAAATGGCTAAATGATTGTCACGTTTCACTTCTATTGTAGCATGTCTGGTTATAGTAGTTCCTCTTCCCTTTTCTAATTTCCTACTTCTAATTTGCTCAGGTTTTGGAAATCAGATAGCCAAACATCATAATATTGTGAGGAAATCAAGATTAAACAGTGTATAAATGAGGGCTTTATTCCCATGGGAAGTAAAAAGCTAGCAGTTTCTTGTGACACTGATTTTTGTGACATCTATTTTGACTACTAATAGCTCACTTTTAAAACTTGCTTTGTGCTTTGCAAATGAGCTCTGAGTCCACACAATCGTGAGATCGTTGGATTCAAAATAGGTGAGGTATTCTTGTATTTAGTTTTCCTTTAAATGGTCATTACCAACACCTAGGAGTACTGCCAGAAGCAGGCTATATAAAAATCACTAGGCCATTACTGTGTTTGTGCTTATTTTAATTAGATTTCTTTTAGATTTTTTTTAAGCTGTCCGGGGAGATATGTGTCCCTTGTGAATGTAATGTCCATTATGTAAAACTTAAGTGCATCTGAGGGTCTGGGAAGTGTAAAATTTACACTTAGGGCCTTGTTTAGTCAATGCGATAAGATTTAAGATCAATTATAGGGGGAAAAAAGGAGCTGGATACATTATTGTTTTCAAGAAAACCTAAAAGATGATAAGCAAATATTTTTTCCTAGCTGCCTCATGGTTGGCAGTTCGCTTTTTTGAATTTCGGTTGAGTTTTAGAGTTGTTGGTCAGAGCTACTTCTGCCATTCTCTTATTGTGCTCCGGCTAGACGTGTTGGAAGGACAAGAAAATTTCTCATTAGTGACATGTAGTGACACTTCACTTTATTGTGCACGGACGATTTTCTGACAGAGATAGATGACATGGTTCAAGTTTCCAAGAAAATATTATTCCATCATTGAATGGGGAAGCTTGAACCAATCTTTCCGATTTACAAACAGGCCGTAGATGTGCCAGATAGGACGAACTGATACTGATGTGCAGCCTTGAAATTGAAGATGTTTCCTTGCTCGTTTTTGGATATGTAAGGTTACAGGTACCTGAACGCATTAACAACGCCATGTTTGCACTTTCCATTAAGTAGCGGTGTGTATGGCCAATAGAGAAAACTCTTCATTAGTCTGAATTTTTTGACACTGGAGTTTGATTTTGCCATCAGGAAATATTTTTCTAGAGCAGAAAGGGCAAAGTAGTTTTCTCCATTTTCTCTAAGGCCAGCATCTCCTCAATAGGATTCCTTATATTGGCTTGGTGGTGTCAAAGAAAAAGTCATACTCCCATGCAGAAGTGAATGCTTGTTGTCACCCAGTCCTCACCTCCCACAACATCCATATCTTATCTCCTCTTGCCAACATGGCCCAGTGTCTGCTTGGGGCTCCAGAAGAGGACCCCAAGATTTAGGCTAAGCCTATCAGTCAATTCTATCCTTCTAGAGACTATAGACACATGGTCATGAGGCCTAAGCCAGACCAACTAGAAAGTCTCTTGGAACTGTTCATTAAAACTCTAAGATTAAGCAGTTCAGGATGTGAGCTGGTGTGGCATGAAGATGTGAGAACAGAAACTGCAACAGCCTGTTTTACTTGCTAAGAGAGAAGCTGGCCTGAAGGTAAAGTAGTAGATTGTCAAAAAAGGGTAGAGCTAAAAGAATCTCATAGCAGTAAGTACAGCCCTGAACCTTTGAATTAAACCACCACTGAGGCCTGTTTCTAGATTTTCCAGTATCATAACCTAAAACATTTGCTTTTATGATGCAAGCCCATTGGGTTGAGTTTGCCATTGCTTGCAATCAGAAGATGCCAACTGGTGAAACCACTCAGCCATTTTTTTGATCTCTTGGTACATTATAAAATTTCAAGCCATACAAATTAGCATGACATCAGGGAAGTAAATGTACTTAGGTCCGGTAGAATCGATAGTCATTTCTGTGCTGGCTAATAGTTAACAACAAGCTCTGGGAGCCTGAGTGGGGACTGGTTTGTTAGCATTTGGTGATTCGATTTGGATGGTGCTAATATTCTCACCATGGCTGATTTCAAGCCACCAATGTGACACCGAATGTTGAATTAAGAAGAGATACTAACAGTTGGATCCCTCAAGCCCAGCATACCTCTATTCCAAAGCAGCTGTTTTACATACAAGCAAACTACGATCTAAGGGAGTTAAGAGGCAATCTCAAGATCACACAAATAGAGGCATGGCTTGAGCCGGAGTGCACATCTCCACCTTCTGAAGTCCGATTTTTAATAATCTGATGGTCTGATTCACATACATTCACATATGTAGCTGCTAATTTAAGCACATTTATTTCTTTTAAACAGAAGGACCTATGGTTCTCTGCTTAAGACTAGATTTTCACAAAGTCAGTATTTCAGATTCTGCTGTGCAGCCGATCAACAAGAATCCCGGTGTATCTTAATGGAAGTGGCTACCACGTGTTGACTCTGTATATGGCAGTCACCCATAAGCGTAGCTCCACAGAAACTGCAGGGGAGACATCGCCTTTCTTTCCATTTTATATATGATGAAACTAAGGTCAAGAGAGACAGAAATTTGCCCAAGGTCACATCTCCTACACAGTAAGGGATGGAGTGAGAACTTGACCCCAGGTTTGTTTGTCTTCATTCACTTCTGCATGGGAGTATGACTTTCTCTTTGACACCAGCAAGCCAATTTAAGGAATCCTATTGAGGAGATGCTGGCCTTAGAGAAAATGGAGAAAACTACTTTGCCCTTTCTGCTCCAGAAAAAATTATTTCCTGATGGCAAAAATCAAACTCCAGTGTCAAAAATTTCAGACTAATGGAGAGTTTTCTCTATTGACCAAGCACACCGCTACTTAATGAAAAGTGAAAACATGGCGTTATGAATGTGTTCAGTTATCTGTAACCTTATACATCCAGAAATGAGCAAGGAAACATCTTCAATTTCAAGAATCCACATTTCAGTATCAGTTGGTCATAATCCAGCACATCTACATTTTGAGTCCTTGCCCTTGATGTATTGTCCCAGAGAGGTCTATTTCCACTGTGTGCTGATGGGCTTTCTAGATTTTATTTAATTTAGGAAACACTTGTGGGGGAGCAAATCACCATACCAAATAAAATGCAGATGCAATCCAGTGTTTGATGAACAAGTAAGTAGGTAGATAATAGTATATTCATGGCCCTCTGAGGTTCTGGTCATATTTTTTATTATTTTCCCTGCTACCTAATCCCTCATCTCATCTTTGAGATTTAATAGAGCTACCGGGTGAGGACTTACAGGAGAGGACCCATGTCTGGTCTTGAAGGTCTTTTTAAGAATAGTGTGAGAAATATTCATCCGCTTCTAGAACTAATTGTGAGCAATCAGTAGTTAAAATCTAAAAAGCAAGTGAAAGGGTTACATATTTTAAACACATATCAATAAATATAGTTCATAACAACAAGGCTGGTTAAACAAAAGGCTGCTCTATTTCCTCCTTCTTGTGCCAAACAAATACCACTCATGTGTGATCCTCATAGTTTGCCAGTGTGCTCTGTCTGCATTATTTGGAGTGACTCTGCAGCTTTCAATACTGTGGTCTGAATTATTTAAGCGGGATGATTAGCATAATCTATACTGCACCCTTAAGAATATGGGGGCAATTAAACATTGAGCTTGACCTGCTGCCCTCTTTTGTAGGGCAGAGAAGATCCTGCACGGCGGAGGTGGTTGTGAAAATCAATTCTGTTCATTCTCCCTCCATTGTGCCCCCCTCCCTCCCTCCTTTCATCCCTCTTCCTCCACACTGTACACACCCAATTTTTACTCTTCAATACAGGTGGGAAACTGACTCATTCTGTCTCAGTCTAAGTGGTGTCAGGATATCTTGGTGAAAATTGAAAATGCCAGTCAAACAGGGTCTCCAAATATCTAAGGATCTGGATGTTTAGGGTGGTGTAGACAAATGAACCAGGTGCATCCATTGTGCTTCTGGCTCTTTTAGAAGTCCTGTAGAAACAACAAATATCTACATATAAAGAGAAAAACAATACTAGGAAGAAAACAGTTGTTTTCGAGTTCCATTGCAATGGTACTATTGGATGTCTGGCAGCCACATCCAATGGCTCTTAAAACTGTGGTCCAATTTGCTATAAGATTTATAATAACAGATCATTCCACTGATTTCCATGCCAGATTCTCAAAATTTACAGATGAGCAACACTACATTAATCTATCCAAGGTCATTTCGGTATTTCAAAAAGCCAAATGGAAGTAGTGCCCTGGTTGGTACAGGCTAACTAAAATGCCAACTTTCTTTTGGTTAGAAAATCAGAAAGTTAGCCCCATGTTAATATGGGGAACTAATCTGTCCATACTAAATAAATGCAATTTGGTAAGCAAAACCTTTTATAACTAGAAATACTTAGCAGATTCTTTCAAAAGGAGGCTGGACTTGATGTGAGAACTGTTGACCAAAGACGTTCCACGACCAAGTCTGTACCAATTCATCGGTGACTCACTGGCCACCAAACATGTGCCATGCAGTAGTGAGACCAAAATCATGCTCATGGTGCTTTCAGTCTAGCAGGGAAGAAGAGGGTGGAAAAGGACGTTTTACAAATTTGTTGAATGTTACTAAAAAGACTTAGAGATATCCATTTCTAGAATATCTGCTTCTAACCAAAAGGAATTTGACAGAAAGGGCCATCTGCCTATAGTCAGTGATTTTATAAGGGCTAACAATGCAATATCCTCAAAATTATCTATTTTTGGCAAACCAGTTTACAAATTCTATATCACTCACTTCTTTGGGTTAAGGTATTTAAGGTCTCAGTAAAAGACGCCATCTGCTCTGAGAAAATGATGTAAAGCCATTATGAAGCCTTAAAAACTCTGCTCTGATAAATGTGTTGGATCAGCCGCCTGTCACCTAGCACGTCTAACAGAAGCAGGGCTCAGGCAGAAAGCCCTGAGGAGTTGAAGATAGGGGTTAGGAGAGGCTCCCTCCCTGAAATGCAGACTGCCAGGCAAGGGGTCTCGTCCCTGTCTGAAGAGCGGAGGCTGATAGAGATGTCGAAAGGACACCCCACCAAGGGGCTGAAGCTGCCAGTGCACAGTTCCGATGGGGCAGCCTGCCTTCCCCAGCCACGGTGAGCTAGGCTGGCTAAACCCCCGTTCGACCTGGCTGCGGATAAGCCCAAGTCTCCCTATTGAATGGCAGCGAAAATGAAGCAGAGTTTATGAGATTTGCCCAAGGCCATATAAGCAGTCCGCGGCACACCTGGGATTGGGATTCAGATCTTTCTGCCTTCCAGAAAGACAACTCCTGTCGCTCCCGATCATGTCCTATTTTTAAGTTCATTAGTTAACCTCTGGGTACTTAGCCAGTTTCAAGAGCTGGGACGTCAAAGCGTTTTAAATGGACGAGCCTAAAGTGATCATCGTCTCGTTGCCTGGCTCATCCTCTGAGCCCCTGCAAAGGTTCTGTGGTTCGCACAGAGGCAGGCTGCTCATCAACAAGTTTCCCTGGGAGGTGGGAAGCATCTCTCCTCTGATCAGAACATGCCTGTCACGGAGCGCCGGCGGCGACCGAGCCGTGTCTGCTCCAAAAGAGCCGCTGCCCCAGCCTGAGAGCCCAAAATCTGTCTTCTGGCAGAGGCTTAACTGTTTGGCTGCTGCTTTCGAAGGTCCATGCTGGTACCTCCCAGGAAGAGAGAACCCAGCTGGGAAGCTGCCAGTTGCAGGCAATCTTCTCCTTCATTTCAACTCAACAAGTATTTAATGCGCGCCTGCTGGGGGTCCAGTCCTTTGGGGTATGCAGCCCCCCGGAGGTCTACAATCACGCTGGGGAGTCCAGACACAAGCGGGAGGCAAGCAGATGACACATCCAGGCTCTACATAATTAAGAGCTCCGCAGTCACGTCTACAGGAAGGCAGGGATTGTGCCGGGCTCTCCTTGCAGCACTGCCCCTGCAAAAGGACCCCTAGTGGCATTTAGTAGAGACCCAAAGAAAATGCCCCTGCCCCATCATGGATCTTTGTATCATATTAGGATATAAGCAACAAATAAGACAAAACGAGACCTCCACCGAAGGGAAAGCCCCTAAAAATGAATGGGGCTGCCTCTCACACATAAGGTTCTTTTCCAGAAGGTTCCATGGGGACACTGAGCTGAGCCGTATCCCTCAGGTCAGAGGGAAGGGGAACTTGGCCCCAGCTGTCACGGCTGCTGTTGCTAATCAACCCTTCCATTCTAAACTCCCGGCTCCAATTTCCCTCCTTTTGCTTGTTCTGATACTCGTATTATTTATTTTATTCTTGGTTTTGAGCATTTGCTGAGCACCCACAGGGTTCCTGGCACTCTGG
Source organism: Microcebus murinus (assembly GCF_040939455.1). Lineage (NCBI taxonomy): Eukaryota > Metazoa > Chordata > Mammalia > Primates > Cheirogaleidae > Microcebus > Microcebus murinus. Next base: position 30,883,228 of record NC_134124.1, read on the forward strand.
CAAATGCCTGGGTGGCGGTGGATTCGTAAAGCAGAGGACAGGTTGCTGTGCGTGACTGCTTAATACCTGGCAGTGCAGCGGCATGCCAGAAGTTTCTGGCTGTGTTAATTCCGATTGTTTATACAATAAGAAAGTAGAATCGGGCTGTTAGAACACAGTGATGTGTTGGGCTTGAGCTTACGCTGTGCTAGACCTGATTTCTCACACCACTGGTACCCTCTCGCCTCCTAGAAGAGTGACTTCTGGAACTAACTGATTTGCTTATTGTAAGTCTAGTTAAGTAATTATCAGTAAAATAATTGCGCAAAACCGGAATTTCTAGGAAGGCGGTGGCAAAATGTGGATTCTTCATCGTCGTGGTCCTGGGGTCTTGAACAGATTTGACAGGAACCACTTGATGCATATTTATGAAAGGGATTATATTAGTTTCCTAGGGTTGCCATAACAAAATACCACAGAAATGTATTTGATGTAAGCAACAGAAATGTATTTCCTCACAGTTCTGGGGGCTGCAAGTCAAGGTGTCAGGGGATGTGGATTCTCCGGAGGACTCTCTCCTGGGTGTGCAGACGGCCGCCTTCCTGCCGGCCCTCCCTGGTCTTTCCTCTGTGCATGCGCAGCCCTGGCGTCTCTCTGTGCGTCCAAATGTCCTCTTCTCATAAGGACACCAGTCAGGTTGGATTAAGGCCCGCCCTAGAGGTATCATTTTAGCTTAATCACCTTTTCCCAGGCCCTGTCTCCAGATATAAGGCATCTTCTGCGGTATTGGAGGTTAAGGCTTCCACGTACAGATTGGGGTGGGAGACTCGGTTCAGTCTATGACAAGTAAACACTGGAAACAGACTGGAGTGCAATGAAGCACATCACAGTAAACCGCTTCATATCAAAATGGAGAAATTAGAGGATAAAGTACACAATATTATTTAAAATGAGTTAAAGGCCAGGCGCAGTGGCTCACCCCTGTAATCCTAGCACTCTGGGAGGCTGAAGTAGGTGGATTGCTCCAGGTGAGGAGTTCAAAACCAGCCTGAGCAAGAGTGAGACCCTGTCTCTACTATAAATAGAAAGAAATTAATATATATAGAACTAATATATAGAGAAAAAATTAGCCGGGCATGGTGGCACATGCCTGTAGTCCCAGCTACTTGGGAGGCTGAGGCAGGAGGATCGCTTGAGCCCAGGAGTTTGAGGTTGCTGTGAGCTAGGCTGACGCCACGGCACTCACTCTAGCCTGGGCAACAAAGCAAGACTCTGTCTCAATAAATAAATAAATAAATAAAATAAAATGAGTTAAGATTATTCCTTGTGACAGTGTCCCTCTCCCTCATACACCTCCATTGAGTAGGAAAGGACAAGGGGGCTGTATAGCCAGCCAGCCAGGAATCGTGCATGACTAGCCGTAGCTGGGCAGAGATTAGCTCTGTAATTTGGGGCTGGTCTCTTTCTATTTCTGGGCTTTCTTTGGTTCTTTAATCTACAAAAGGAAAGGCTTGGACTCAATTGAGTCACTCTATGATTCTGCGAAAAGCAGACCAGAATGGAAATACTCCTTATGGCTTTTCTGTTGAGTAACGTAATTCTCTTTCCTCCAAGGCTTATGGAGAGAAAGCAGGGACCGGAAGTCTACCGTGTGTTTTCCTTGGTGGAATTCTGGTTATATGTACACCGGACTCGTGGGGAAGCAAAGGTATCTAGCCTGGGAAGCAACAGGCAACTCCCTAAACGGGAGGAAGGCCAGCAAGAACTCCCAGCTCCCATCTTGCCGGCTTGGAGCGACTCTTATGTCCATATTCTCCTACCTTGGAGATGCTGACTTCAGGAAACACAGTGGTCAAAACCATATTTCCACCAAACTAAAAGTTAAATCTTCCTTCCCCCACCAGCCTGCCCCAAAGCTCGGAATACCTAGCTGGTGAAGTCCCACAGAGGACTTCTCACCCCATTCCACTGAAGTTTCCTGTTCTCTCGTCTTTCCAGTGCTTAGTGGTGGCAACGTCTTGAGTAGTGAAATGACAGAGTAGAAACATGTGTGGAATTTTCTCCTCCTCCCCGGTGTCGATCTCCGGCAATGTGTAATAACTAATTATTTGTGACCCTCTCTTCCCCTTGTTATCTCCTGGAAATAATTGTTTTTCTGTATAAGAACTTGCTACAGATGCTACTAAAATAAAATCCCCAGGATAATTAGCAGATGCTGGGGTTTCTGAAATGTTTCATTAGTGAGCTGTGCTGGTCTAAGAAGTCTGCCAGCTTGCTTACTGCGCTCCAGAAGCGGGGTTGTAGCTGCCTTTGTTTGCATTTGCACATGTTCCTCCCATTTTCATTTACCGCCCCTTTGCCCAAGAAATCACCTCTCTGAATCGACAATGACTTTCGAAATCTATATATCTTTGCCTTTCCAGTTACTGCCTTCTCTTCATTTACCCAGTCACATCAGGTTATGGAAACACGAATGCAGAAACTTGCCCAAATAATCATGATCTCGGAAATTCAGGGGTGTTTGCATTTCAGCATAATACGGCAGCTTCTGAAACACATTGAACGGATCTAGGGAAACCTTGCACACCCACAACTGATAGAATGCCTCTCCTGTCTGCTCTTGGATTGTGTAGTCAATTGACATTTTGTTGACTCTACTTCCCTTCAATCTCCCTTTCTATATAACTTCAATTCTCCTTCTGCTAGGATTTCCCATTGCTATTCCCAGTGGCTTTACACCTCGACTCAGCCAATCTTCGAGAAAAAATACCATGCCTCTCCCTTAGTTCTTTTCTATTCCGAATCCTACCTGATTCCTATCTTACCTGGGCAAACACAATTGGAACACTGCCAAGATAAGAACAGCCCTTTATCTTCAGTTACTGGGCTCTGGGACCTATGAAAGAGATCTGATATAGTTCAACCAGAAGTTGTTTCTCTGCTTTGTTCTGGAAGGTTGAGGATCAGGACAATCTTGACCTCCTCCTATCAAGAAAATGTATCCCTAACTTGTTTTTTTACTATCCTCTTGGTGATTCCTATATCCCTCCTTGATGTCCTCATTTCTTCTTCCCCTACTAGGCTCCAGCCACTCCAGTTTTCTTTCAACCCTGCAAATAATGCCAAGTTCATTTCCATCTGAGAACCTTGGCACTTGCACACTTTTCCCCTAGAGCTGCATCGTGTCCTTCTCATCCATGTGAGAGGCTCAATGTAAGCTTGAATGTTACCTCCCTGGAGAAGCCTTCCTTGAAGTTGAAGCAATTTCACCACCTCCACCCAGGCACCCTGTTTTCCCCTGTGATGGTCTCCTTTCTCCCTAACCTTCTTAACCTTCTTCCTGTCAACACTCAGCTCCATGAAGATTGTGACTTTTTTGTGGCCTCTGTTTTCTCCAGCACCTTAACCTGTGCCTCTCCCAGTTTAGACAGATACTCAATAAATATGTGTTAAATGAATAAATTTAGGAGGATAGGGTTCAAGAAGGATGAATTGGAAAGGAAGCTACAATTAATGATCTCCAAAAAGGAATCAGTAGAGAAACCGCCTTGTCGGTTCAGGTTTTAGCACTTAGGTTTGTAGTTCCTCTGAAGTTTCCCATCATGGGTGACCTCTGAGAAGTGGCAGTGTCGTAGCCAACCTGCTAGGGCTTCACGCACAGTCTTTAGCTCTTACCTCTGCAGAGATTACTCTCAGATCTACGTGGTGCATGTGTACCACGTGATCACAGCATCTCCCCTCAGTTCCAGACTCTATCAGCACCTCAGATCCAACATATTGAAAATACTATCTTTTCTTCTGACTCCGCGACTCAGTCTGCCTTCTCAATTACTTTGCTAATGGACCCCCCCCAATCTTCTGCCTTTCCTTGTCAAGAAGAAAAAGATCAGACATCACTGACTTTTCCTATCTCTAGCCCCTCATTCCCAATGTATCAAAAAGGAGCTCTATCACTTTTTATAAAATTAAACACTCATGCATTCATTTATCCATTCGGCAACTGTTATTATTTCTAGAAACTGTGCTAACAGTGCACAGCCCTGTGAACAAACAGGGGCCTGGTTCTCTAGAATTTGGAGCCATCCTTTCTGTTTTAACTGGATGAAAGAACAAAGAGTGGACATCACTCCCAGGGTCCAGCCCCTACCCAGGTTCAGCCCTTATCACTAAGTCCCTCCTTCTTCAAGGACAATCTCCTAACTATAAATTGCAGATTATTGCCAAAATAAATATCCTAAGTATCAATTAATCATTTTACTTTCTCTTCTGGAACCTAAACTAACTCCATTTTAAGCCTAGAGTTTTCTTATGCTGAGATTTTGAAACTCCTTAAAATCCAAGCTTTGTTCTAATTAATTTCCACATTTCTCCAATAATTATCTTTTTCAGCCAAACCATTTACCTCACTGTCTCCTTAACCTTTATTTTTATACTATAGTACCTGCTTTAGAATTTATTTTGTTATATTTTTATTGATACATAATAGATGTGCATATTATTGGGGTACATGTGATAATTTAATACATTCATATAATATATAAATATCAAATCAGTGTAATTAGTATATGCATCACCTTAAATATTTGTCTTTCCTTTATGCTATAAACATTCAAATTATTCTTTCCTAGCTATTTGTAAATATATAATAGATTATTGTAAACTGTAGTCACCCTACTGATCTATCAAACACTAGATCTTATTTTTTTCTCTCAAACTGTATATTTGTGCCCATTAATCAACCTCTCTTCATTCTCCCGACCATAAAATTTAGGTTTGGATGAAATCTTACAAATTATTTAGACCAAATCCTTCATAATGTTAAAAAAAAAATAACCCAAAGTTCACAGTCTTAAAGTCAGAAAGCTAGTTCTAAAAATAGTTCCTGAGTTTGAAGTTTCTTTACTCAATCCATTATCACTTTTGTTTACTATGTAAATGTCTGCATGGCCAGTATGTTAGCAGCTACTATCAGAGCCCTGTTAAGGCTCTCAAATCAAGTGAAATTAAGAGAGAGGTTTTGTTGAGTGAAGTAGGGAAGAGGTACGAAAAGGAGAAGAAGGCGCTGGGCTAAAAGGAATCATGTTTGCAGGTTTGAGTGTCTCTGTTCTCCGGTTCATTGCATTTGCCATCTGGGTCATTAGGGTATAAGACACCTATTTTGAGCTGCTATATCTTTAGTAATCTAAATCCTTGAATTCATCTCAATGCTAAAGAAGAAAAACACTCACACATGACTGTTTGTTGTTGTCTTTTAGCATAAGGCTGGGAGCACACCTATTGGGGAAATAGCTGAGGCTAGAGTTTAAAAGTCCAATAGTTGTGGACTAATAGTGCCTCAGTGGTAGTTCCAATATGCCAGTTAATGCATAATGTCTCCCCGCGTGAAACCTGATCAAAAAGCTTTAAAGCTGCTCGGCCCCTACTGTTTGCAGAGGAAAACATGGGGACTGAGGGCCGCAGAAGGAGGGGTGATGTGAGCATGCCGAATGACTGGGCAAGAAGACCTTGTTTGCAGAAAGACAAAAAGAGGCGTTGTCCTCAAAATGCACCTAGTTGCAAAGAGACTGTGATTCTTCAATGCTATTTAATGTAAATATTCTTAAAGGATGTTTAAGGTAACTATTCAAGCTGACAAAAAGTCTAGCAAATAAATAAATAAATGAGGTTTTTTTTTTTTTAAAGCAATCTTTTCTTTTTCTTCCCTGTGTTTGAAAACCTTCCCATTAAGAGAACACAATATGCAACGGCAAACATGGCTCGGCCTCATTAGGAAGAAAGAAAATTGTTTGAAATAAACCTCAAAGAGAAAGAAAAAAGCTGTCATTTTCTTTAAGGACACTATTATGTTCTTATTGACAAGACAAAAGAGTAATAAAGTTAAATTATAGCAACTATAAGCTTGATAGTTTGGTTGGAGGGAAATAGAGAAATCATTGCTATTAAAAAGAAGAAAGAAAAAGTAGATCTTTTAATCAGCCCCTACTGAAGCAATGACTACTGACCTTACTCCTCGTTGAGAGCATTCTTGAGTCCATTCCAGGGGCGAAATTCTTACCTCATTGATACAATTCAGGAATTTTAAAACCAGAAGTGAACTTGAATAATCATTATGCTGGAGTCTCTCATTTTATAATTGGTGGAACCGATGTCTAAGGCAGTTAAGTGACTGACTTATGCTCACCCAGTTTTGGAATTTCAAGGTTAAATTCTAAAAACCAGCAGGAACTGAAAATTATTTTCTCCAGAGACAGAATCTGTTTATTCAGCCTTATTATGAAATCATCGTGTTAAAAACAAATTCATGGCGATGATTCTAAAAGCAATTTAGAAGCACATTTGGGGATTCTGAGTCTACTTGCTAGGTTTAGGCTCTCATGATTTCAGGATCCCAAGTTCCTCCACCTTATCCAGACTGGTCATCAGGCAGGTGAAAAAAACTGTCAGGAGATCCCCATCCTTCCTCCCTGCTGTACCTTGGTGACAGTCAACACCTTGTACCCTCATACTCTCCTTGTTGGAACAGGAACGATGCCTATCTGGCCCCTGTTGCGAAAAGAATGAAGCCAGAAGACCCTCCTAGCCATGAGTGAATTATACGACTCTCTGGGACTGCAGTGAGAGAGGCCAGACACCTTGGAAGTGACAAGCTCTCCCTTATAATATATAGCAGGAGTTCAGAGAAAGGAAAATGCAATAATTTTTTAAGTACTTTGGGCCATTTTCCTCTCTCGCTTCCCTCCTGGAGAAGTCTGGACACGTTTTTATTTGGAAAGGTGCATTGTGACATTTTATATCATTCCTCCCACCTATTAATAGCTCCGGCTGCCCCAGGTGCTCATTTCCAAGACGCCCTCGGAGAAGGGGGACTTCTGGCCGCCGCTCTGCAGCTGGCAGCTTCGGGGAAGTGGCAGGTTTTAATTGATGTATTGTGGGCACTGTGCTTTCTCTCTCTCTCTCTCTCTCTCTTAAAAAAAAAATATGATGGGTTTAGTATCCTCCTAGGACCTATAGATTTTCATATGTCAATTATTCCCCTTTTATTGGAACTTCTAAGTGTGTGGCTGACTGATGGTCTTCCAGGTACCTTTTTGTCTCCGTGTGACACTGAGCACCAAGTGTCAACATCTCCTGTCTCCCTTTGAATAAACTTTCTAGGCAGGAAACAGCCAACAACTCCTGTATAGATTCTCATCAGAATAGAAAGTCATAGAATTTCTTCTCAAATTAGCTGCCTGACGGTTGGTTAGTAATTACAATGAGATGGAATTGGAAAGTGGGAGCCAAAACGGGGGAATGTAAAATATCAAAATTTCTCATTTTAAAATAATCCATTTTACAATGCCCCCCAAAGGAGGCAGCATCCCCTGGGCCAGTAGTTCCCTGGGCACTGGGGGCACAAGGCAGCCCAGATAATTCTGGCTTCTTGCCAGCTCTGAGAAGGCAGCAAGATATTGCCGAAGAGCCTTAGAGGATGCTGGCTCTGCCACTCTTCTGCCCAGGGACCCAGTCCCTTGGTGTAGAGCTCCATCTTGGGCCTCCAGACACTTCTCCCAGTATGAAATGTGGGAAAATCTCTTACTACCAACATTTCTCTCAGCTTTCTAGTAGATTTTTTACAAAAACAGCTTGGTGGATGTACAATTCACATGCTATAAAATCCACCCATTGTAAGTGTACAATGCTACAATGTTTAGCAAATTTAAAGCGTTGTACAGCCATCAACATCCTCCACTTTGAGAACATTTCCATCATCCCTAAATTCCCTACTGGCCACTTGCAGTGAATCTCTGCTCCCACCCCCAGCCTTGGGCTACCATTGATCTACTTTTGGCTTCTCTTAATGTATCTTTTCTGGGCATTGCTTATCATTGGAGTTATGTATATAATATGTAGCATGTTTTTGAGGCTCATCTATGTTGTAGCATGTATCAGTAGTCCATTCCTTTCTGTTGAATAGTATCCCACTGACATGTGTACACAACGTTTTCTGTTTCCATCCATCAGCTGATGGACATTTGGGTTGCTTCCAGTTGGAGCTCCTACACTGTCATGAACATCCACATACATCTCTTTGTATGAACATGTTTTCTAACAAACCTCTTAACTGCTACTTCTGAGATGCTCCTATGCCCCGAACTATGCTAATCACTTTCAATGCATTATTTCCAGCCTTCGCAACAAGGGCTGATGTAGGAAATTCAATCCGGAAACCAAGGCCTATAAAGAAGCAATTCATCTGAAGAAACGTTTCTGGGGCCGAAATTCAAGTCCATGCTCTTTGCATTGTGCCAGGCAGCCTCTGTAACTCCCTAACAGAAAAGCAGGCATTTCCACGGAGCTTCCAAAGCAAGCCCCTTTGTCCACCCTTTGGCCATCTCAAAAGTCCCTGGGGTGGCCACTTTAAATGGATTGGAGGTTTACTATCTGCCCTAGGTGCAAATAGTCTCTATAAAATTACAGCAGCCTCAATGGTCACTTTGAATCAGTTTTAACACTGATACATAGACCAGTGCAAATGTATCAATTACGCACTTTCTGCTCAGTACCAAGGCGAACAGTGTGAGCAAACACAAGGTGAATGGCCAACAGCCATAGCCCCAAAGGGAAGTACGATGGGAGGACAAGGCTCATACACATGTGTCTACATCACATAGCATCAACTACACGTGTAAGGAGAGCTTTGATTGTTTAAGGACCTCTGCTGAAACTAGACCCCTCACAACTCATGTGGCACCTGCCTATGTCCCTCCTGAGTTATGTGGTCTCTGTGGAGCTAAATCAGTAATAGAAGTACGATGGGAGGACAAGGCTCATACACATGTGTCTACATCACATAGCATCAACTACATGTGTAAGGAGAGCTTTGATTATTTAAGGACCTCTGCTGAAACTAGACCCCTCACAACTCACGTGGCACCTGCCTATGTCCCTCCTGAGTTATGTGGTCTCTGTGGAGCTAAATCAGTAATAGAGAGAGGGAGAGAGCTGGACTCTATACAATTAGTGAGCTACTCAGGTCTTCTGTTGAGAAATTCAGGAAATGTTCACGTTATTTAAGGTAGTTTATTGCTTCATGTTTCTCAGGTAGTAGTTGGGTAATCTTCAGTTTCCTATATATGTATATGTGTGTGTTTATATGTCTGTGTGTGTATATATGTGTGTATGCCTATGTAAGATTTCCTTGGAGGTTTATCCATATTTTTTCATTCGCACATCCCACAAATCTTTATTAAACACATAGCTCCAGGTACAATGCAAGGCTTCAGTAGGGAACAAAATAGAGTTCCCTGCCCTCCTGGAGCTTACAGTTGCATGGAGAAGATGGGCATTAGCTGAAGAGATAAATCACTGAAATTGTGAGAAGTGCTATGAAGAAATAGAGTATGTCAATGGGACATTTGCATTTACACACGTGTCAGGGGCAGAAGGCGAGGGGCTGATACTCAGCTTTGTATTAAAACAAAACAAAACTAAAGCAAAACAAAAATAAAATCAGAACCTCTCAAGCCAATGTGTGGAGGAAGAATTCCCAGAGGCAAGTGATATATACCAGGGACTTAGAGTAAGGGGGCTGGCAAGACAGATGGAGAGAAATAGATACATTTATAAATGGAAAGCCCATCCTTCCTTCTGTGTCTTTTTAAAATATTCTGCAAATCTTCCATAAAGATTGGCAATTTCTCTATCAAGGCTGGGTAACCTCATATATCAATTCTCCATTTTCCCTGCCCAAGTTTTTGATAACATATCTTCCATTAACCTATGCTGAAAAAGCCATTTCTATTCTAAGAATCTATTTATGTTCCCCTATAACTTTCTTAAAGATATGCCTCTGGGCTGTAATACCTCAAGCTTATACTCAGCTGAAATGTGAATACTTTTGCCAAATTTCAGTATCATTGATTGAGCTTTTTCTGATGTAGTTGATCACAGGGACACGAGGATGAGGACTGAATTTGCTTTTTTTTTTGGTACTTGCCATGGATTTGATCTTCAATGTCAACAGTATCTGTGACTTTTTTCCCCCAATTATTTCATGAATTAGAAAAGCAACAGGCAATCTTAGTTCTAAAGTTTCTTTGAGTAAGTAAGTATGTTATGTATATTCCTGTCCTTATCTCTATTTTTATTGGCTTAAATGGCACCCTGGATTTTATTATATTTCAGGTCCTTCTCTCTGTATTTTCTCAATTCTTTGCATGGTTCCTTGTGAAGCTTCCCTGGTTAATTCTTGTGACTTTCCAGTTGTCAGAAACCTTTAGTTGTCTGCTCATTTTTCCTGAAAGATCTCTAGGATAAAAGTCTAGTTTTACCTTTCATACTCTCCACATCCTATCAAATTTGCTTTTTGAAAATGTACTATCCTGTTCCACTTCCTACTGAAGAACTAGTTGTCCACTTTCATCCCAGTCACCTGTCGTCATTAACAGAAAATTTTCCCATCTGTCAATCTCATATTTTTCTTTATTTCTCTCCACTGGTAAGAAAAGTATATGAATTGCCCCAAGCCCATATTTTGGTTAAATTATATCATGGCAAGAATTAGAAAGCTTTTATAATTCTACTTCGTTCCACTGACCCATACTAAATGTATCGATGTGCAAAATATTTCTGTTAAAGCTGCTGGTTTCTCGTTAAAACAAGAATAATTAGTATTTTTGCATGTGTACCTTCATTTTTAAAAACATAAATTAAACAATACTGATTTTATTACATATCTGTTGGAATAATTATTACTCTTACCATAATGGTAGAAAAACTGAGGCAAAAGTGAAAAAATATGTTATTTAGAATAAAGACATTATTATTTAAAACAGAGGATAAATTAGACATGATTTCTGCCTTTAAAAGACTTATACTTTAGTAGGTTAAGAAAAAAAAGGGATGTTCAGATATCCATAATAAGATGAACATAAGGGAATAAAAGTTAAAGGGGAGGAGAGAGAGATTTGTAATAGGCCAAGTGGTTTTTTGCAAGTTCAGTCCTGAGTCATGAGACCCACAACTATGAGGTCAGTCTGGGAGAAATAGGGATGCAGTTCAGTCAGGGACTATGCATTGGCATTTGGAATGTACATTTTTAATGCATATCTTTGTTTTTCATCCCAAATCTCTTAAACCATGTATATTATATCCATAAGGAGATCCCTCTTTTTCTGAGGGAGGAGAACTGGGGAGTAATTTGGGATCTGGAGTTGGTTTGGTCTCTAGCTACATTGCCCACTCTGATAATAATAAGAATAATGATAACCATCTCTCTTGGTTCTGAAATGATAACCATCTCTCTTGGTTGTTGAAAGTAATGGAGATAATCTCTTCTTAAGAAAAGAAGGCCTAAGGGGGTGAATGGCAGAACTGGCTCATTATCTAGGGCAGACGTCCTCAAACTACAGCCTGCAGGCCACATGCCGCCCGCCTAGGACATTTATCCGGCTGGCTGGGTGTTTTTGCCGCCGCTGCCTGTCCTGCTTAGCAGCCGACTCGTCCCAGGCCCGCAGTGGGCACTCTCCAATGGTCTGTGGTCTGCGGGACAGTGAACTGGCCCCCTGTTTAAAAAGTCTGAGGATCCCTGATCTAGGGGGAGTGTTCACAGCGTATCTCGAGGACTTTGACTAAAGAACAAATAAGCCAATGATGAATGGGATGAAACGAGAATCTGGGTGTGAAGCCCACAGCAGGAACTGGCACAGAGTAGGTGCTCAACGAACATCATTTCTCCACCGCCCTTCCCCTGCCCTGCTCCAGGACAGTAACCCCTACGCCCTGTGTGTGGCAGCTGCTGTCCACATAAGTGCTCCACGAGTCTGGTTGTCGGAGTCCACATCTCTCGCATTGATTCCTGATGTTCTGAGTAGATCTTGACAAGGGTATCACCCTTGTCGTTAATACAATAGTCCCCTTCTTTCTGAAGTTGTGAGTTGAGTCATTAAGGGCATGAGTCCAGGTGTGGTGCATTCATGGTGACCTGATATCCCCTCCTGGAGTGATTTGTATGCCACAGAGGCGGTTAATCAAGGTTGGCCAACTGGACTCCCAAAACACACAACAGTAATACACCTACACTCTTATCCTCTCTCTTGACCTCTGAGAGTCCTTTTAAATATTAAACTCATTAACCAAAGAAACCAGTCTGCCATTAAAGTTCATATTCCAACCTGGGGCTTTTTTTTTTTAATAAAAACGATGTGGGTGGCTGATTCAGCATGGGGGTAGCTTCTCCCCCGGCCTCCACACCTCCAGAAATATGTCTGGACTGACATTTTACTTCCAGGAGGGGGATAGAAATCCTCCTTAGGTGTCCTGGCTCTTTGGAAAGTTTATGAGAACTTAGAACATTGACATTTTTCTGGTGTGGTTATATCATATTCTACTAGTGTATCAGGAAATATTCTCTGGGAAGGTCTTGAAGAAAATTTATAGGATGGGACCACAGCAGGCAACATCAAGAGGACCTGACTTGAATATGATATCAGGAAAGGTTTCCCTAAAGGAAGAAGCTGATTCATGGGAGGTAAAGGAAGGGGTTGAGTGGGGAGGGAGAGGAAGGCTGGTGAACTGGGAGGAAAATGGTGTGTGCCAGGGACTGAAAGATCAGGATTGAGGAGGGAATGGATGGCTAGACCAGAATCGACAAGGTTTCATGGCTCATCTTAAAGGGGCATGAACTCTATGGACTCTACCTTAGCAAAACAGGAAGCCAGTGAAGGATTTTTAAGAAGAGGGTGTAATGACCAGATTTGTTTTTAAAAGATCATCTTGCCTACCACGTGGAGAAGGGATTAGCAAGAAGAGAAGAGTGATGTCAAGAGAACTGATAGGAGGTTGTCACACTGTAGAAGGCAGGATGGCCAAGACTAGAGTGATAATTCATCCTTGTCGTTCAGGAGTTTACAACTAGTGAGGGAATGGACACATCTGCATGGAATTATTAGTGTCATATGTGATAGTGCCATGAGAATTAAGCAAGGTAAAGTGAGAAAGAGAGAGGTCACTTTTAGCAGAGAAATATCTTCTTACCCATCAAGCAGGATCCAATGAATTAAGTGGCCTGAGGCTTTTTTGTTTTTGTTTTTGGCTTGTTTGTTGTTATTTAGATTTTAGATATAACTGCTCCCAGATTAAGAAATTGCTTTAAAAGTAGCTTTTCCACTGTTGTTTTTTTAAAACGCTACACATACACACACATTTTATTCTCAGATTCATATTATCTTTGTCAGGCAAATAGAAAGCAGGTTTTCTGTTTTGTTTTTAAACTTCCTTTTAGAGTGGAGTAAGGAATTTCTCCCATTTCTGTTCCAGGTCATCTGCCAGTCAGTATGGCTAGGAAGGGCTTAGAACAAGTCTGGTCTCCAAAGGACATACCATTGCCATATAAACATTACAGTCACAGTCACACACAAATGACTGTGCAAATGAAGATAGGTGTGATGCCTTTGTCCTAAGAAATCTGGAATTAATTGCTTTTAGAAAGACTTAGACGAAGTTCTCCTACAACTCTTGAAGCCCCTTCTTGAAACTCCTTTGTGGGCACTCTATTTATCATTCACCACTGATGGTACCTGCATACATCTCTATTTCAGTGGGGGTGGCCAGTCAAGTGCTCTGGTTTGTTGTGATACAAAACCTACCAAGCTCCTCTGTTGATTCTCTTTTGAAAAGAGAATGAGACTGGGTTGTACTGAGAATATGAGCAAGAAAAATGTCCTGTTGGCCATGGTGGAAGGCATTGAGACCATTCTAACCCGTGATTTCATTGGTTAAACTCTGGGTACCACCTGTATGTGAGCCCAGGTAAGTTATTTAAGATCTCTGAGTTTCTTTGGAAGAGTTTAAGGTGGCCAGGCTGACTGATCACCCAGGTGTTTTGCAAACTTAGATCCAGATATAGTTTTCCATCCAGGAGAGCTGTGAACTAATTTTTCAGACGGTTTAGCCTATTATTGTGAGTATTTAGTTATATGGGTCTATACACAAGAGAGGAATGTGTCCTTCATACTGATGAGAGGGAAAAAAAGGTAGAACTCCTTTATTCCTCTATGTATCTGAGAAATGCATTTTTGGCCAAGGGGATGGATGGCTATTTGAATATGAATTTTGACTATCCCCAGTAGTTTCTACGATTCAAGAAATGGCATCTATGGATGAAGGAAGATAATAGTCTCCCATAGCTTGCATTCTTAGACCACACCCATAAAATTCTGTTCCATTGGAGATTTTTCAATTTAAGGATGTTGACAGATCTGAATATATCCAAAGGAAGGTGATAAGGATGAAGAAAAATCTGGGGAAATTGCCATATACAGAAAAGTGTCTAAAAACAGGGAAGGCTTGGTCTGAAGCAGACTTAGGGATACATCACAGCTGTCTCAGATATTATGAAGAACTGTCAGGAGAAGAAATATGAGACTTATCCTGGCACTGTATCTCCTAATAGACCTGGTGTAAATCGGTTGACATTGCAGGGAGCTTAATTTGGACTCAGTGTGGAGAAGAAATTTCTGACAATAGCACGTAACCAAGAATAGAATGGGACCTAGTTCCCCTTGTGTAGGGCGTCATCAGGAAGAAACGGGATATTAATAATATTGATTGTGAAAAGCAATGACTCATGTTTTTTTACATGTATTTAACTCCATCCACATAATGACCCGTTAATGTTATGTTTGTTAATATTTCCATACTACGGATGAAGAAACTGAGGCACAGTATGGTTAAGCCACTGAAATCACACAGTTAGTAGATGACAAAGCTGGGATTTGAACACATGCCGTCCTGTTGTAGAGTTTGCAGGTTTAAACATGCTGCCAGGTTGCCTCTAGGTGGCCATGATGCAGAGATGTTGTATGTAGTATTTCTGCCCTGAGTTTCCTGGGTGGTCTTTAAAGAGATCACTAATAGTGGTCCATTCTGTGGTGCCTAAAATGCACAGATTCTGCACCAGTACACAACATGTGGAGGTGCCTTTCTGTAGGTACACTCAGAGTCCCAAGAATTGAGTCGTTGTGCCTAGTCGTTCTGCTGTAGCCATTCATGGTCATCCAATTGCCTTCCCCATATCATCTGGAGCTGGGGTTCATTGTTTCTTGGTAGAATTTTCTTTGTCTGCCATATTCAGCAGCTACACTATAGCATTCCTTTAAAAATAAATCACAGAAGCATCCCAAAGCCCTACTTCTTGAGTATGAAGACTACCACTAGACTTTCCTTCCAGACATGATGAATAGCTGTTTCTCCTCTTCTCCATCAGAGACTGCACCTTGTGTGAATGTTTGAGAGAGATTTCCATATTATTGGTCCTTTGCACATTAGGAAACACAATAAAGAATGGAAAGTACTTTCCAGTACAGGAAGGGAGAAAGAATCCCTCTCAAACTTGCTAAGATCTAGCTAAAGGTAACTGACCAGGAAGGAGAACCGATCTGATTTCATATACGGGTGCTTTAAAATAATTTGACAACAGGTAGTTAAAATGTGAGTATGCCATGCTGTCAATCACGTTTCGTCCTTCTGGATTTTAAGGTTTGTTTTACTTAAGGGAAGATGATATTTGAACATTCTATGGCATCCATCAACAAGAATGTGCACATGGTTTCAAATAAGGGTTTTCAGCCTTCTGAAACCAATTACTTCTGCCTAAGTGGAAATGCCAATGCAGAGATGTGTCAGCAACTAAGAAAATAATTTTTTTAAAAAAATTAAATATACACAATGATGCTGTGGAACAACAGAAATTGTGCGTGCCTACGCAAATGCACACACACACACACATGCACGCTCACACACACACACGCACGCACAAACCTTTTTAAGAGATATTTCCAGAAAAGTCTGTGTCAAACAATGTTAACCCGGAGAGATGCAGAAATGTCAGACACATTACATGGGCAGGACTTGCGGTTGGCATTTGGCTGTCAGCGGGGGAGGCGTCCTCCCGCAACTAATTCCTCAGGAACCTCATGCTGAGACTGTCTACAGGGAAGGGAGCAGAGAGGAAGGAGGGGGAGAGCAGATATTGCCTATTATGTTTTCCCTGCCCAGCTGGAGGAGGCCTCAGCTGTGCCAGGCTGGGACTGCTGGTGATTTTCTGTAGTTAGAGGGGAGTACAAAAGGCCGAGCGTCCCAGTCCCAGCTCCTGCCGATGGTGAGCCAACCTCTCCTGATCATTAGCGTGGCTGGCGCTGGTGACAGCAGGCCAGACCGCCTCTCATGGAGGCTCCGCAGCGCCTCACCTCCACCTGGGAGTTCTTTCCATGGGAAGGTTGCGATGGAGTCTCTGGGTAAGGATGACTGTCGTGCATGCAGATGGGGACTTTACCGGGACCTTTCCTAATTGACAGAGTAGTTAGAGTATTTACTTTCACCCTTCCGAGGGTACCCAGGGAGACGTGGGGACTTGGCAGGGAAACTGTTTGCTTTTGCACCGCAGTTGTCTTACAGTGGTGGGGAATTCTTCTCCCTGAGTATAATTTCTAATTCCTATCAGGCTGTTGATCCGAATTTTTTTTTTTTCTGCTACCTTCGTGGTGTCTGCCAGGTATAACATGGGAAAAATATTCTGTGAAAATAGATATAAAATGGAATTTATTAACTGTAAACATCTGTTAAGTCGAGCATCCTGTATCTATTGCTGAAATACTCTTTCAAGTTACTCTGTCTACATCTGTCACATTTTTTTCACCCTCCAGAGACCTATTTGCTGTAGTTCTCTGTGTACTAATGAAAATGTGTGATTGGCTTTACCCTTTATTGTAGCTCTGTGTTAAGACATTTTAAAAAATTGGCAAAAGGAAGAGAGGGGAAATGATCCGTTCTATTAACCGAATTTCCTTCGAAACGTGGATTCGTCTTGCTATTTGTACCTTCGTATTTAGTATGCCGAGCAGATTTTTGTGAAACTCCTGGTGTCTTCTGCTGCAGGTGGCTGGGTGTGTTGACAGATCTTCAGTTCACCATTTACCTTCCGGTAGTGTGCTACTTGTCGATTTAAATGGGGTAATAATAACCCCTTGCATTTTAGGGCAACTTATATTTCCCAAAGCGCTTTTACTTATATTATTAAATTGATCTCGTTTTATTATTACATCAACCCCATGTGGGAGGTATTCCTATGGTTATTTAAAGCTCCGTTTTTTAAAATGAGGAAACTAAAGGCATAAGACTCATCAAGGCCACACAATTAGTAAGTGGACATGTTGAGATTTCAATCCATGTCCCATCTCAGGCCTTTGCTTTCTTATGCATGTGAACTGTAGGTAGTGTAGACTCAACCACACGAGCATAGGCTGCTACTTTGATGTTGTTTGTTTTATTTATATACATTAATATTAATACACATACACACACACACCCCAATTTCCCTCTGTTTTGCCCACTTCCTTTTTTGTTTTTCAGGCCACACTAGGTGCAGTTTTGACATAGAACAAGTTCAGCTTGGGCATGTCTCACCTCTCCTTTCTACTCCTCAACCCCACCACACACACATGCACATACTTTGAATCTCCCTAGGTTCAGCAGTCCTGAGATGCTATGGATTTCCTCTCATTTAAGGAGAAAATCATCACTGAATGAAGTGTTAATATTATCTCTCATGAGTCTAGGGAAAACAAAGAGATGATTCCAGAATGGTGCAATTTCACTTTTTTGGGGTAGAACGGATATGAGAAGCTGGGGAGGAAATCCCAGCATCCTTCATAACACAACACACCAAACTTCGATTAACTCAGACTTCAGAACAAGTAAATGTGTCCCCAGAACTAGGGAGGACAGACGTCCTCATGGAGAGATTGTGTCTTCTGTCTACTTGGACAAGCTTGGTGCTTTCTCAAGAAACCTTGGGAACTAGGAACAGCTCATCAAGCACCTGGGAACACATTGTAAGGCTGCCCAGATAAGCCCTGTGGGATTCAGGACACACAGATAAATCTCCATTCTCCTACCCACACCTTTCCCCAAACCAAGGCCACAGTCAGCAAACATCAACATTCAGTGATGAGCAGCGTGTGACCACTGGTTCTTTGAGAAAACACAGGGAAGAGGCCTAAAATGACACAGACTCCCATGAAGGCATGTGAGGCATGTCTTTTTGGGTTTTCCAAATATGCATGGCAGTACCTTTTGATGTACCTTTCCTATTGCTTTAGAAAAAGAGCATGCATTTCCTTGTTGGGACAGTTTTCATATTCTCAAGCCTTCTTCTTAGAGCATTCAATGGTGTCTTGGTTACTTTCTGGAATGGGCAAATACCTTCCCCGCTCAGCCACAGTCTGCCTTGATGGGTTCATCAACACACAAGTGCAGAAGTGATGCAGAATACTACCAGGGTTTGCATCGTAGGGCTGTCTTTTATATTTTATTTTTTGAAGTTATTCTGAAATTTCTTGATAACTAGATGGAGGGTAGATTCATAAAACCTTACAATGTCAGGGTTGGAAGGCAGTGTAAATGGCATGTGATCTGATTACCTCATTATACTGATGAAGAAATCGAGTCCCAGGGTGGTTGAGATTTGTCACCATAATGGTGACTGTGCTGCATATTTTCTGTCTGTCCTTCCCATTCCTCTCAACCCATCAAGATCTTGCTCTCTGCCCTGAAAGCTGATCCCATAAGCTATACCCATGGGTGCCTGTCCTCCAGCTGATAACTGCGTTAGCTCAATAGGAAGAGATCAAAGTTCAGGAGGGTTAGGAGGGTAGGAGAAAGGGAGACAGGAGTTCTTATTTCCAGCTTCCTCCTTGTCATGGTGCCACAGTGGCTATTTCCCTGTACTGGAGACACAAACATTCCCAGGTAGCCTTTCCGTACATTGAGTTTTCTCTTTCTGGATTCCTCCAATCAATCCCACGTTCCCTAGCTTTAGAACATTGCCCCATGCCTTCTAGTTTTATTAAACCTTGACCACAGCTATTTAAATCATCCCCTTATAGAACTCTCCTCACACTGCCAAGTTCATGTGTCAGCTGCTTTCATGCTAGGTAGGACCTTGACTGATACGATAACAGCTAGAGCGAAAGCCTCAGCCCAGCTAGTTCCCTGTCTGCTGCACCCTACTCTACTCAGCTTTCGACCACGTGGCTTTTACTACGGATAGCTTAATACCTTGCATAAATACATAATAGTTTTATAATACATAATACGTTTCGTAGTGGATAGCAAAGGCATGCAGTGATTAAAAGGAGAGGCTCAAAGTCTTGGGTTCATATCCCAGTCCTGCCACTTACTAGCTATTACTTAACTAGCAAGTTGCTTAATCTCTCTATGTCTCAGTATCCTCTTTCATAACAATAAGGCTGTTGCAGAGATTAAATGATATCAATTCATTTAAGGAACTTAGCGCATGTAAGTGTTCCATATTAAATGCTCATAAGTGCCCAGCACATGGTAAGTGCTTCATGAATATTAGCTTTTATTATCGTTTGCTATTTGTTAGGACTCACATTCTGTGCATGGAAGCATTTATTAGGACTCTGATTGTGTAAATGGAAAAACTTGCAGATTTTCCTGAGCCTTGCACACTGTCATAAAATTTCATGAGGATAAAGTCATCAGTTTTCAGGAACTCTGAAGAGTGATGGCGAGGTGCAGGTGAGTGGGATGTGAGTCACAGAGACGTGAGGACAGACGGGACAGGAACGTAGACAACACCGTGATGGACAAGCCTGGATGTGCCGGGAAGTTCTCATCCACCTGGGAGGGATGTGAATCAGATCCTCGCTGCAGGCTGGGTGTCCAGCAGGCTGGCCAGCCTGGGTGTCGGCCATGGAATCTGTTGCCCCATGAATGTGTCAATCAGAGATACAGCCATGAGCCTGGATGTTGCTACATAATAATCATGCAAGGGCTGGTTTCCAGAGGAGCTGACAAGCCCCCACATGGAGACAGTATTTCTTTAGTTTCAGAGTGTAAAATAAAGCGTTGTGTTGTGTTTAAAAGTAAAGAAAGAGTTTGTTTTTCCAGATATTTATTTTTTTTTCTTTTGCACATCTGGTGAATAGTCAGAAATGTGAAATTGATTAGACCTGAGTATGGTCTTACTTGGGCTAACTTAAACTCTACTATCCCTGGACGGTAGCTGTGGGTATTTGGAGAGAGGAGCTCAAGTTCTAAACGGAGTTACTCAGGTAGAATGCAACACCCAGCTCGTCAATGATTAAAACTCGACATGGTGCATTTTATCCCCAAAGGCTTTACTCCTTGTCTTCCCGAGGGTGCAGTAAATTGTGACTTCTCTTACCTAGTCCAGTTTCTCCTCTGCTCTCATTAAAGAGGAGCCTGTGACATGCCTCTGAAAGAAAGAGAAATTAAGTCATCCCATCTTTTGTTGTTCAGAACGATGACAACTCCCTGTTATTACTTTATGTCAGACAAGGGAAGAATTTAATACACTGTTAGAGGGTATCGGGACCTGGGAGGAAATCCATGGTGCTCCGTGGTCCCTGTGAGTTACACACGGGCTCTAAAATCCAATGTCAGGCAGCCCAAGCTTCTCCCACGTTGTTTCCTGTCTTTTTATTTCCTCTTTTGCTTTTATTAGAATTTTGATCATTGGTCCAGAAGATGGTTATCCCTAGAGCTGACAGCCAGTTTGAGTTTAGGGAGACGTGAGACCTGGCAATAGATGAGTGTCGGTACCTAGCGAGTAGGTTCCACCCTGAAGCTGCCTTCTTGTTGCTCTGTGCACACTGCAATGACCACACCCTGCCCAACAAGCGACCCTCTGTGGCACAGATGTCCAGGCCTATAGATGACTAAGATAATGAATGAATGCGTTCTCCCTTCTAAACTCTCTGCTTTGCTTCTTCCAAGTCTTTTTTTTAAATGAACCCCAGACTGAACCTGCTGTTTAAAAGTAAAAATCACCCTGTCTCCCAGCCACTCCCTTTGCTGTCAATTTCCCTTGCCCTGCTTATTTTTTTTTTTCACTTTTACTTTTGTGTTTTTCATGGCACTTATGAGTTTCTAACATGCTACGTAATTATTGATTATGCCTCCACCCAATAACACACAAGCTCCTCCCAGGCAGGAAACTCGGTTTGTCTTGTTCATCCATATATCCCATGGACCCAGAACCATGCCTGGGCTATGGTAGGCTCTCTGCCAACATGTTGCAGAATGAATGAGCAAACAAGTGTCCCAAAGAGGCCACTCCAAGAAATTCCTTAACTCTAGAAAAATACCCAATGCTATGTTTCTCCACTTTAAGAAATATGAACTGCTATTAGGAAAAAAAATCATCCTAAAACATATTTTACGAAAATATCAGTGCAAAAGGAAAATTTTTGTCTTTATAACTGGCCAGTGTTTTAGTTTTCGATTATTAACAAGTTGAAAACACGTTAAAGCCATCGAGTGGCACTTACACAAATCACAAATGGCTCTGTGTTAGGGACCGACCTTCCACAGCCCCACCGGACAGAAAGCAGAGACATCGAGGATGTAATTACACAAGAGGAGGTTTATTTTCTGGCTAGCCAGGGTCCAAGCCCTAGAGCACCAACGCAGTGGCCACTCTTACAGGCAAGGACCCCGACCAGGGTTGCAGCGTGCTTTTTATCCCTATGGTGCATACGCTATGCAGTGGCTGATCTCGCGTGGATCATGCATTGACCTTTAACATGATTGGTTGGCTGGTAGCCCCACTATACAGGGGTTCGAACAATGCAAAGTTGGCGCAAACAAGCAAGCAAGCAACAGTTTCCATGGCAAGCAAGCAACAGTTTCCAGAAGCCGGATGTTAGTTCCGGCTTCACTGGGGGTGTGGGCCTTGCAGGTATGCAATGTCTCGACCCCTCACATCTGCAGACCACGAATTGAGGACCACCAGCCTGATGGAGGAATCAGACTTGATCCCAGGGCCCTCCGAGGCAACTAGAGTTTCTCACTTAGCTCCCAAGCTTCTGAGCAGCTGTGCAAAGCTCGTGAGGCCTTGCCTTTAGTCTTCCCACCGTAGATGCATCCAGCAATCATCATGTATCTGCTGGACCAGAGAGGGAAACATCGAGATAGTGCCAGAAGGGCCACACCCAGCAATATCGCTGATTGGAGAAGTTTCATCAACTTCGAATCATCAATATGCTTCCACCAATGAGCCCTGAGCACCGTAGGAACCAGCTCCTCAGCTAGAAAGAGTGAAGCAGTTGCCAAAACTCTGCCTGACTTGGGGCTAGCCCAGGGAACACATTGTTCTGGATTCTCAGGTGGCTTTTTGCAAGGAAATCAAAGTGACTAATTTTCAGTCTCTCTCTCTCTGTCTCTCCCTCTCTTTCTCATGCACGCACACACATAAACACGCATGTGCACACACATGCATACATAGCTCTAAAGGTATTCTGCAAGTGAGCTAAGAAAATGCCCACCTCTTCAGGAAGAAAAAAGGTCCTCTCCTGTACACCTCCAAACACTTTGATGTGACTCTCAGGTGTGGGAGACATTATCTGTGTCTAATCATCTGTTTGCCATCTGCATAAAGTTTCAGAGCTTCTTTATCAGGTAGAAGACATTACAATAAAGATCAAAAAGAGCACGCACGGAAGGTGTGTGATGGCCAATAATTTTCCCAGAGAGTTCCCTGCCTTCCTCTCCTCTTTGTACATTTATCTCGCCTGTGCGAAACCCCGGGTGATTTAAGCGCGTGCTCCAGTCTGCGGTGTTCTGGTTGTCAGTGGGCAGTGGTTGAGGTTAGGGATGAAAAGCCAATTTTAGATATTCTCCTGGTATTGATCTCCGTTTATCAGAAAGGCTTTTGCTGCGCTAGTTCACTTCTGTGCTTAGGCAAAGGCTTTTACAGATTTACCGCCACAACTTACTCCATCTATTACAAAATAGCATCAGCACCCAGGTTGTTTTCCCCCTTTCTTTGACCCAGTTTTAAAAACATCCGCCTAAAAATGCTTCATTAAGTTTACACAGAGGTTGCAAGGCAATCAAAATTCCTCCTACAGTTGTTACCCGAAGAATTACTATAAGGCCTCTACATCTTACCCTCCAAACACTTCTGTCTTTTGGGCTACGGAACAGATACCATGCAAGAAATACTTTACCAAAATCCAATCGAACTGTCAGAGGTTCTTTTTTCTTCCCCCTTCCTTTATTCCTTTTCCATTATCGCTGATTATCCAGCTTATAAATTCCACGTTCACACTTTCTCTTTGGCCTGCCTTCTCCCTGCAGAGCAATTCTGGAAGCCCCGGACTATGGCCCTAAGGCACACACTAAAGTCACAACAGAGTGGTCCCCTCTCTCTTTGAGGGCAGCCTGTGCAAGGCTCACTGCTCGGAAATAAATGTGGTCAAAGCAAGTGAACGTTTTAAGAGCTCTTTTAAGTGGTCCTTCTTGGGGTACAGTGGTGCATGTTCCCTCCTGTCTGGCATGCTCTTTTTTTCTTGCCTACGTGGACCACAGAAAGCACAACTTTTACCAACAAGCTTTTCCCTGCTCACAAGTCTGTCATTTTGTTCTCTGCTTTAGATTCCTTATGCTGAGAGTTTAAAATTGCAGCCTCAAGCTCCCAAGCAATCAGCAAATGTCAAATGTCCCCAAGCACAGCAACCAGCTGAGATACTGAGGCACTGCATGCTGAATGGAGATTGTATTATTATTATTATAATGTTTCTGGTGGAGCGGGCGGGGAATAGGAAAGTAAAAGAACAGGGGGAAAAAAAAAAAAGATACCTTGCACAGACACAAGCACATTGTCTTCAATTGCCCAACATCATCTAATCACCAAAGTCATTCTAACACTCAATTCGGGGGGAGTTTGCTAACTTCATTACCACCCGTGCCTTGAATAAATGATAAATGGCATTGTGTGCTTCTAATTGTTCATGAATTTGTTTTAATACCTAGAATTTTTCTCCCATGTAGGCTGAACTTCCCCTCACTTTAAATTGTCTGTTTACTTTAATTAAGCCTTCCCTGGGCTCTCCACCTTATTGAGCTTGACAAGTATTAATTTACAGTGAGCATTCTTTTTTCTTTTTCTTTCTTTCTTTTTTTAATTTTTATTTACTTTTTTTTTTTTTTTTAACTTGAGCCCTCTCTTCCTTGCTTGGCAAAGAAACCAACAAGCAACTGACAAGCAACATATTGCTAATCCCGCTTCCTTCGTGGGAAAGTGTCTCGATCAATACAAGTCAGAATCTCCAAGTCACTCCTGCTGATAGTCTGTGTGGCATCTCTTTAGTTTGGCTTCTTAGCATAGGCATCTTTAGCTAGGATCTGGCAGACAGGGAGATGCTGAAAAGTTCTCAACTTAACATTCCAGCTGTGGCGACAAGGAAAAAAAAATATTGTTGGGGGTAAATTTGGGGGACTGCTGAGTCTTCCTCCTACTGCTTATATGCTGATTTCAAACTGCATTCTGCTATCTGCTTCTTTATGTCTCGGTCCAGATTTTGCTTCTCCTGAGAAATTTTCAGGGACCCCCCCCTTCCCCATGCCACCCACAGTTAAGTAAGGTTCCTCTTCCCTGCTCTCAGAGCACCATCTGTTTTTTTCCATCATAGTGCATCTTATATCCTATTTAAATTAACTTAGCAATTTAATTTAAATTGACTAGATTGTCAGCTCTCCAAGGAGCGAGCGCCTGTCTTCCTCATTGTCGGATCCCACCTGGCAAATAGTAGCTTCTCAAGAAAGAGACCTCTATTGAATGTGATTTGTAAGCCCTGTGATCTGGAAGCTAGCGAGAGCTCCCGCTCTTGCCTTTGTGTTTGAGACAGACCATCGAGTGGCATGTCGCAACTGTGCCTGCCTCTTTAGATCTAAATAGAGCGCGTTCTTAGGCGGAACAGGGGCACTTGGAGACGGCGGGCCGTGAGGATTGAGTCTTCGCCGCCGTCTCCAGTCTCTCACCCTCATGCAGAGCCGATCAGGGCCAAGATGCATATTTATGATCTCTGGATGAATGTGCCTTCCCTTACCTGCCCACGGGGAGCTCTCCCCTGAGCCTCTCCTCCCGCCAGCCACACTTCTCTGCTCTGATGGATGGAGCTGACCGGGCAAATTGCTATGCTGATGAACTGCTCAGCTACCTGAGCAAATGTTCCAGAGAGATCTCCAGGGATATACCACATTTTAGAGAAGGATTCATCCACAGCCTGGGGTGAGCCTTTTAGCCCTCAGCTAGTTGAGTCTGGTGGGGTAAGGAAGATGAAAGGACTACTATCTCAGTGCTCGCTTTTCCGCAGCCCAAGTGCCCGTCCTTGGGCTGGCGTGAGAAGCCTTATTGCATTTTTCACTCCTCCCAGAAAGTTATTCAAATCGAGACCTAGAGGTCTGGGTGTCACTGTGCTCATTGAAAGAGCAAAATCAAGAAGCTGAACTGAAAGCACTTAAAGGAAGGATGCATTACCTTAAAATATGCAGATGGAAAACTGACATTATTGTCAATGTCAGAAGTCACCTTTCCGAGTAAACATTTACCTCTGGGCAAATGCGGGGGATGTGTTTCTTTCCTTTTACAAATGACTGGGTATGCAAATGCAGGGGGTTAGAGTTGTGCCCCTGAATGTGGAGTTGTCTTCTTTCATCTACCCATAATGAGGAACATGCAGGAATCTGTCAGAAAGGCATCATGGGCTTGATTTGTGCCTTCTGAATAAAGGGGATTTCAGTGTTAAATCTGCCAGCTGGTTTTGTGCCTAAGTATTACATCAGTCTCTTGTATGATCTTGCATCCTGTGCAAAATGCAATATTTTGGCCTAATGGGCAGGATTAGCACGAGCTGGGAAGCCATAAATGAAAGTTTCTTGTTTCTAGAGAGCAAGTTAGAGCTTTTATATTATCTGCCGCGGAGCTTGGTGAATTTAAATGTATCTCTTGGGCTTTGGTAATATTCGTGTTAATGTCAAAATTGATCCCATTGTTATTGAGATGTGTGATTTTTTCAGGCCGGAGATGCACAGAGCCTGTTGCCAGAGCTGATGAATATCTGCATGGGACACGTTCTTTCCAACCTTTTCCCAGAATCGAATGAGGTTATCGTGGTGCCTGCTACCGTATTCTGTCCGCAGGTCTGCATATTTTCCTGCAAATCACTCATAAATTTAATTGACATTTACTGAGAACCTACTATGCGCCAGGCACTTTGCTTGACTCTGGGGACCGAGTCAGCACTGTTGCAATAGTGACCAACAGGATCTGGGCTCTTCTCCTGCAGGATCTGTCCCTACATACAGAGAGGGACAATAAAATTAATGAACAAGCAAAACCATTATAACCACACATTCACGTTAGTGTGATGTGGGGAAGGAGTAGGGAGAAAAGAAGGAATTACGGTAAGGGGAGCCCCTAGATCAGGCGATGACCAGGTGGTCTTTAAGCTAATATAGGATGAGGTCAAGCCCACCTTGAAAACAGAGGGGGAAAGAGCTTTCACAGCCATGGGATTACCGTGTGCAGAGGTCCTAAATCGGGGAAGAGTGTGACATGTCTGAAGAATTAAATGGAGGTCTAGTGTAAAACAAAGGGATAGAGTGGGATGAGACGGAATTACATAGGTTTCCACAGAGAGCAGATCACACCATGATTTGCAGCCATGGCAAAGAGTTTGTTATTCTATCCTAAGTGAAGTTAGAAGCATAGAAGGGTGTTTCTTAGTTCAGTTTATATCTTTACTAAGTATATTTTTCACAACCAACAAAATGACTATTATAAAAAAATTAAAAATAGGAAATCACAAGTGTTGGCAAAGGAGTGGAGAAATTGAAACCCTTGTGCATAGGTGGTAGAATGCAAATGATACAGTTGCTGTGGAATACAGGATGGTGGTTCCTCAAAAAATTAAAGAGAATTACCATAGGATCCAATTCCACTTCTGAGTATATACACATAAAAATTGAAAGCAGGTATTTAGTACACACGTGTGCATAGTGGCTTTATTCACAATAGCTAAAAGGTAAAAACATCCCAACTATCTGACAACAGATGAATGAATAAATAAATGTGGCATATACATGCAATGAAATATTATTTAGTCTTAAAAAGTAAGGACATTCTGAAACAGGCAACAACATGGATGAACCTTGAAGATATTATGCTGAGTGAAATGAGCCAGACACAAAAGAACAAATACTGTTTGAGTCTATTAATAGTAGGTTCCTAGAGTAGTCACACTCATTGAGACAGAAAGTATCATGGTGGCTGCCAAGGATTGGAGGGAGGAGGGACTGGAGACTTATTGTTTAATGGGTATGGGGTTTTGATTTGGAAGGATGAAAAAGTTCTAGAAATGGATGGAGACATTAGTTGTGCAATAGCATGAATGTACTTAATGCCACTAAACTGGACCCCTAAACATGATCAGGAAGGTAAATATAGTTTATATTGTAACACAATAAAAAAAATCACTCTATTTTAGGCTAGATAGAAAGGAAGCAAAAGAATAATAGGGAAGATAGAGAAGAGCTACTGCTATAGTCCAGTGTCAAGACAATGGTGGTCTAGTAGCAATAGACAGGCAGAGAATCTCTGGATTTGAGACATATTTTAGATGAAAAAGTCACAGGACTTGTTTATGGATAACATCACAGTTCTTTGTAGTTTGAACTCCGATTCACTGCTACACTGGAAGCCTGTAGACCACACTTGTGGGCGGGCAAAGACTGGCAAAAATCCCTTTGACTGGCAGAAGTGTTTAAGCTTGGTGTCTTTGTGCATGACAAGGAGAGTTTTATTTTTAAACTCTTCGGTACTCTTGGATGGAGTATGGGAGCAATTGCTGTTGACACGTGAATATTTGCCCGCACTGTCATACAGCAGTCATATGCTCAGTGTGAACATGGCTTGTCTTGAGATTTGCAGTGATAACTAGCATGTGGCTAGAGTTGTTCATTCTCTTCCTTATTAGTAATGCACATCTTCCATTAGCATATGCAACTAACTACTGCCTTTCCCCTGTGCAGTGTTGACATTCATTGTAATGATTTATTATCCAAGCTAAATAACCCTCAATATGAAACAACAAACATGCCTGTGTTTGTGTTCTCCATTCGTTTTGTTTTCTTTCTTGCTTCCGCGTAAGTAGGTAGTTCTTTATGTGATAATTATGTAGTACGTAAACAAGCAAGGGGAAAGCCCACTGGAAAGGTTAAGAACGTTGGTAATGTTTATTTTTAAAAACCTGAAAATCCAACAAATTTTAGTGACATCTCACATTAGTGCCTTGGAGTTTAAGAAATAATATAGATTATTAAGAAAATGTCTGTTATAAGCAAACATTCCATATAAGACTTAATGATCTGTGAAAGGGCCACATTTGGGCTTCCTGGGAAGCCTCCAAAGCCCCCAGAAGTCTTGTTTTATTTATTTGGGATGTTTCCAGAATGGTCTGAACCATCAGGATCACATAACGGTTATAAAGTGGTAGATCGTAGAGGCCAGGATGTGGAGCTCTTTAGGGAGACTGTTCAAGTTTGTATCCCAGTAAAGCCACTGACTGTGTGATCCTCGATGGTTTACAGAAGTTCCTGAACCTCCATGGCCTCTTCTGTAAAATGGGGACAGCAGTCATGCCTTTCTCGTGAGGTTCTTGGGATGATTAAGTAAGGTAATAAGCTTATTCTAAGATAGGTACTTGCAACAGCGCCAATCTTAGAGTAAGTGCTCGATAAATGTTAGCTATTGTTATCATCAGTGGACTGCAAATAATGTTCCCATAAGAAAGACATTATATATGAAAATAAAGATACATGCAAAGACATTATATAAAAACATAAAGAGATAAATGCACACATGGAGGTCGTTATTTATGTGAATATTTACACATGGCAGTGAAATGAGTGTGGCAGGTACTTCACAGCTCGTGTCATGCTTTGTGTTCATAATGAAGGCTTGGCAGTGTTTCGCCTTCTACAACACAGATTGGAAATCTTGGTTCCTAACTAGTTTGATGTTATTTCAAAGGCACATCCTTACTCACTCCGGTCATTCTATTTCTTACTGAATTTGTGTATTTTGCCCATTTTAATCACTGTGACCATGCTTAATATCGTTTTGGACATTGGAGCCTTTTCATTGGCTAATGATAATTTTCATATCTTAAATCACACGAACAAATTGCATTATTTTTCGTCCAGTTAAATTACCTTACCTGGCTTACTATGGCAGTTTTGTTTTCTAAAGAATAAGAAACACTAATTTTTTGTCCATTTGCCACTTAAAAACTAAACAGGTTATTTGTGCCGTAGGCTTTTCCCCAATAGAAAATTGTTATTGATGTTTTGTAGGTATGATATTCCATTCAAAGGTAAAAGTCTGCTTCCACTTGCCATTTTTCTTATGATTTTTTTTTCTACACTGTGTCTGCAAGTCAACACTCCTGGGCTCAATTAAAACATGTATTTTGCCACTGGATTTGCAGAGAAATGATCAAACTTGAATACTAATACCTGGGCTATTGCCCATGGTGCCCATTGAGGGATGGCTTTCAAGACAATGGGCAGTGAACTCAGGAAGCCCGGGGGATGATTACAGGCTGGTGCGGGTCTACAGCTAGAGTTCACCAAGTTTTGTCTGCAAACACAGAGTGTTGTTTATTAATATCACAAAGTAATCACTATCATGTCCACATGGGAAATTCAAAGCCACCAAAACTATACCACTTCCTGCCTTCCCAGGGCCTAGTGACCCCCATAGGCAGGAGGTTAGTTTTCTCAACTGTGTTCAGAGGACTTAATACATTGCATCATGATAATGATTAATATTTGTTCAGTTCTTACTATGTGTCAGGCCCTCCGATCCTGGCTAGGGATAGAACAATGACCCAAAACAGCCACAACCCCTGCCTCAAGGAGCATCCGTTCCAGGGACTGGGGGAGACGGTGATGTAATCATGGGAATCACCAGGGCAGAATGATGAAGGCTTGATGACTAGCGATGAGTATTGCAGGCAAGGGGAGCAGAACACGTACAGCTCTGTTGCAAGTAGGACCATGGATAGGTGAGGAACTGAGAATTCTTTCTGGGTGGTTGGAACCAGGGAACGCAGGTCCAAAATGATGCTAGAGAAATGGTAAGAACCATCTAGGCTATGTTAGGAGATGTCTTGACTTTGAGTACCAACCTTAGTACAAGTAGGTATTACCAATACTATCTTCCCAATGTTTGGGCAAAAAGTGGTGAACGAAACTCATTTTTCACCTCGGAAGGGGCAGATGGGGGATTTGAAGCAGAACTTGAGTTTGTAATCATCACGTGGTACTTCCTCTCTAAGATGCATCCCAGACATTTGTATAGAGTTTTGACTTACAAAGTCATTACCCAGTGTCAACGTGGTCTTTCTATAGAATCTTTTACATAAGTCTGCCATTGGTTTGTTTTTCATCAAAGAGAAATGAAGCTAACTGCTGAAAGACTAGACAGGGTACACAGATGAGCTTTTACACAGGCACGGTTCCCTTTACACAGCATCCTAGGTCTCCACGGCTCAGAGGGAGGCTCACAGATCTGGGTGTGACATGCTGTTGGTCCCATTGCCCAGTGGCATGGCTAGGAGAGGACAGAATGGCTTTCTTAGCAGGTACCAAGTCGTAAAGCCTAAAAATAAAGTTAGAAGAGAGCAAAAGTTGTGTTATAGTCAAGAATAGTTTCAATGTACTTAAGGAATAAAAGTCATCCTCTGAGGTTCAATGCAAGGAGGAGAAGAGGAGAAAAGAGGGGAGGGGAAGAGAGGGGAGGGAAGCAGAGAGGAGGGGAGAGGAGGAGACATTGCTACACTGTAAGGCTACTTCAGTCTTTCTCAACTTTTACTTTGAAGCTAAACACTTGATAGATTAGCCTAGCACTGAAGAAAATGCCCTCTTTTATGTGTGAAAGCTTGGTAATTGCTGCAGAAAGATACTTAGTGGCTCATAATATTCATATAATCAGATTAGTTTTGAGTCCTACCTCAGCAGAGGATGTTGGATTAATCCAATTTGTGCCTGTTTACCTTGTCTATGTGTTCACTTTTTTCCCCAATCATTTTATCCTTTCTGTTAGCTTCAATGGGTGCTATCAACAAAGCCACTCCATTATCTTAGAGAACAAGTCAAGTACCAGTTCAAAAAGAAAAGGAGTAGATTTAAATGTTTGAAGAGGAATGGGTTATTTTGTTTGTTTTTGCTTGTTAGTTTGTTTGCTTTCTTGGTTAACAACTCTATGGCTCTCATCCTATGCTACTAAAATTTTGTTGGGCAGTTAACATCTCAATTCATAGACAACTGTCTCATGACCAATCCTCTCTGAGCTTTGAACATATGGCTGTGTCTAATGGCTTCGCTGATTTCATCAGGGAGAGTTTTAGGAGATCTCTATTTGAGGGGGCAGCCACTACACAGATGAGTGATACACTGCTGGAATTAATCATTGCTTGCCAAGTTTGAGAATTGATTCATTCTAAACTCGCCGCCCCAAACTCATCTTAAAGCTGAAATGTTTTTGATTAGCTGGGCCCAGCTCCCCTTCGTAGACCCTCTGACCCAGTGTCATTTGTATTTTGCTATTCACAGTGAACTATGTATTTGAACGCCCTCGTGTGAAATTCACTTTCTAATTATACAAATATGGTGGTGGCCATATAGTCTCTGGGACTGATAATTAAGAACAATCTTACCTTGCAACTCCAGGCTCCCTTTTCTCTGTGAAGGATTCCTTTCTTCCTGAAATGAAAGTGGCATTTCAGCCATCTGTCGTAGGCTGCTGTCAATAAAGGGATCCAATCACATTTTACCCACATTATTCTGCATGAATAATGAACTTGGTCTTTATAAATTCATGTGTGTTCCCCGGAATATAGGAGTGGCCTTCAGTATTTCTGAACTTTCCAGAGATGAAATACCACTTGAGCAAATAATAGATAAAAAAAAAAAAAATACCCTAATAATTGCTGGAATCTAATGGGAAAAAGTGGCAGAGATTACTGGTGATGGCTGCCAGACAGTCTTGGAAATCTACCTAAAAGCATGTCAGTTGGGTGAGCTTTTTTCCCTGACCAATGTCTCACTGTCAGGACATCTCACTTATGGCTTGATTAGCTTTTTTTAGGCAGCATGGCTCTCTATTCATTTTGGAAGTTATCCCAGTGGGCATTCTCCTAGGTTTCCCTGGAGAGAGGGTACAGGCCAACGTCTCTCATTTTATGTTAGGACTTTGAAGTCTGACGTTTTCAATTACCTATGAGGCCTGGCATTTTTTTTTTTTTTTTGAATAAAACACTTACCAAGTATCAGACCCACTTTTCTGCAGTTCTTAATACAAAAAGCACCCTATTAATAGTTTGCTTCATATAGATTACCACCATACCAAGCGTAAGCACCAACAATAGCCAGGCTTGCATGTTAAATAGAATCACTATTCTGTTAACCAGAAAAACAAATAAAACTAGTCTCCATTTTCTATATGTTTAACCTCCTTGAAACTACTGGCAGGTCTTTTATTTTGGAAGTATATTTTACAGGAAAGAAGACTTCCTAAATATGATTTAATTCTTTTCTTCCCTCCAGAGAAATAGGATTTAAAACTTGTGCTTGTACCCTCCAGAAATGGCTCAACCAAACAGAGGCAAAATATCACAGCAGTGAAAAAAGATGCTATATTGTTTCAGACTCAAGATCTGTCTCTTGTGATAAAGAGATTTAAATTCTTACTATTCACCGAGTGAGAGCCAATCTGAGCCATGGAATATATTGAAATGATAGAATGCTTTCAAGTTTAGCATTTTTTTGTGTGCTCCATGGTTGGAAATTCTGTTGGAGAAATATGGTTAGACTATTTTGACAATTTTTAACCTGCTTAAATTGGATTTTTTAAAGTGCACAAATTGATGTTCTGCCTACTTGGAGAATGTTTTAAAGATACCAAGACTTCAAAGAAAAACAGTGAGGGTAAATCAGATGCAAACATCCCTGTATCCATCCTAGCAAAATTAGTTTAGGATTTCCTAGGGCAATGCTAAATTAGAATGATGTTCGGGCATCAGGGCAAGTACCACTGGTAATCATCTTTTTTGTTATGAGGGGTGGCTGAGAAAAGAAAAGATATTTTCATTTCTTATAGGAATCACTAAATCACATCATCTTCATAGATATTTTCTAAGGATATAATTAAAAATTCTTAGTGTCCTTGCAACTATCATGGATAATTGTGTCAGTTTCTGGTCTCTTGGAATTTGGGGTGTTAGGTGGCCTTTCCTACCCTTGCTGTTCTTTCCTGCCTTCCTATTTGGTCATCAGATATCTTTCTCTATTTGACTGCTGGGTAAATTAGGTCTCGAAAACAGCAACGAGTATTAGACACAATATCAGCTCCAGAAGCTGAAAGCATTTTTTTTAAATGAAGCCAGAGAGATGGAGTGATCTGCTTGATAATAAAGCTTAGCTTTAATGCCAGCTCCATGCTGTTACAGCATATTACTAAACAGCAAGAAATGTGGCACAGATGTTGTGGCGGCCATATTTTACACCATCCAAAAGGTCATGTCGCTTGTTATTACATTCAGAATCAATATTAAGTGAGCGTTCCAAATTTCAGCTGTCAGTTGAATTTATTGCTGCAAACCAAAGCTGAAGGGTTCTCGACTGTGATTCAAGCAAGCTAACAAATTAACTAATATAAGGGCATGCCT
The DNA here is from genome assembly GCF_040939455.1 of Microcebus murinus. Lineage (NCBI taxonomy): Eukaryota > Metazoa > Chordata > Mammalia > Primates > Cheirogaleidae > Microcebus > Microcebus murinus. The sequence goes on from NC_134124.1 coordinate 30,916,809, forward strand.
AGAAGATGCAGGTGACCCACATGCCAATGACAAAAGCTTCGTTCCTACATTGCTGCAAGAAAGGGATGCCCCAGTTGCCAATCAGAGAAAATTGGCATTTCATTAATACAAGGAAGGAAGGAAGGAAGGAAGGAAGGAAGGAAGGAAGGAAGGAAGGAAGGAAGGAAGGAAGGAAGGAAGGAAGGAAGGAAGGAAGGAAGGGGAAGGGGAAGGGAAGGGGAAAGGAAGGGAAGGGAAGGGAAGGGAAGGGAAGGGAAGGGAAGGGAAGGGAAGGGAAGGGAAGGGAAGGGAAGGGAAGGGAAGGGAAGGGAAGGGAAGGGAAGGGAAGGGAAGGGAATTAATTATCAAGTGGATGGGATATCCTGAGGGCAGGTTCCCTAGATAGTGTGATGTATACATATCAATCTGACAATTCTCAAGATCATAGTTAGCACACCTTGGAGATTACTTACATTGACAAATTTGCCCAAAGTTCTGCTTACCTAACTTCCTCCATGGTCTTCTTTAGACCTAGACAGGGGTGCGATGATCCAGGTGCTAACTGGGCTATCTTTTTCATTGCATCCTTTATCATCTCAACAGCTACATAGGGAGAGTCTTTCTTATAGTCATTTTCAGAAAAAGTACAGAAATATCTAATAGCTAGACACCCATTTGATTCACACATGGATACCCCCTGGTTGCCTAAGATGATTTATTAAAGGGAATTTGGGGATTCCAAGTTAGGGAGAAGAAACTGTAGGTAACATCCACCCATCAGATCAAGAGGGGCATACAAAATTTCAAATCCCACGCCAATGTCTTCTGCACAGAATGGTTGGTGAGTGGGAGGGTTGAGGACTGTTGACAGCAGTAGGCAAACCTACGAGTCCCTATACCCATGATTTTCTCTGAAATTATTTTTAAAATGTATTCTTAAAATGATCAATGTCCATGATAGATTCTGTCCAGTACGTCTATTGAGAGAATGAATGTCCAACTAGCAAGCGCTCCAGAGGACGTGGCTTCTTTGGGTGTGAGATCTCACAAGGCCACCTCACAAGAAGTAAGCAGGAGGAAACCAAGTCGTGTGGCCCTTGGCAGATGGAATTTCTCTCCTAAGAATTTCCAACCACAGTTGGAAAAAAATAAATCTGAGATTTGGTATAGATTAGTAAGTCTTCTGACTGCTGTAATTCAGAACTGTGTTTAACTGGGGCTCTCGGATGCTTCCTGACAAAAGCAGCCCTCCCTGACTTTTGAATGTTCTGTGTTCTTCTGTGACAAATGCCAGTTATGATTTTTAATTGACTTTACTAGGAGCGTTTAGGAAAAAAAAATCTATAATTCTAGTAAATAAGTACTTCAGTCAAGGACTATTCATTATTCAAGATTCAATAAACATTTTTGAGTACCTACTCTGGGCACATTCTGTGCTCAGTGCTCTGGGATTAAATAGAAAAACAAGACCCAGTCCCTATTCTCAGGGACTGGGAAAGAAACAGGTATATCCAAGTGAGTACAATGCAGTGTAGTAGTGTGTAGTTTAAAATTTTGTTATCTTACACCCAGGAAGCTTATTTCTAGGAATTTATTCAAAGAAAACAGTGTGCAAAATTGTGTTTAAATGCATATTAATTGTATCATGGTGACTGACAGCTAAGTAGGTGCTCAATGACTATTTATTGAATAAATAAATATTAATATGAACCATTTACAAGAACAGAAATGGGAAATTCTAAATGTTCAACAAATAGGATTGCCTAAATATGAGATCTATAAATTAAAACATTCTGGAGGAATAAAATCTTATGAAGACTATTTAATGGCATAAAAACGATTTTCTAAATATATTGTTAAGAGAAAGCAGCTTCCAAAGTAATAAATGTAATATGGATTTAGATTTGTGAAAAGAAAAAAAAAGTCTACACATACACAGAAGAGAAACATTCTTATCCTACCTGACTAAACCGAGTGATTGATGGTTTAACAAAAAAAGTAAAGGAGTCATAAAAATCAAGCCATACATATCCAAATCTATTGTTTTAACTTAAATGTAAGAAAGTATTTTTTTTCCACTGCACTGATTTTGAAGGACAAAGCCAACCTTTTTTTCTTGAGTATGGGGTTGTCTCTTTCTTGCATAAACCACTCCCATTAGGCACCATCTATGATTTCCTATTTCAGTTCTTTAAAATAGAACAAGAAATTAAAGGCTTCCAAAGAATTCTGAATCCTGAATCCTTCTAGATGTTTATATGTTCCTCATCAAATTTTTCCAGTTGTATCCATACCTAATTTGACAGCATTGTTTGTAGCAATTTGCATGCATTGAATTTTTTTCAAAGGACTGAACTTAAGAAAACATTTTGTTTTTACACTATTTTATTGGTTCATGCTATATTTAACTGAATTGTGAAATTAGATTAAAATACTACTGGCATAAATAGGTTTGAGACAAGCACAATTTTCAGGAGCAGAAGAGGGAGGTTTATTAAAGAGTAGCCTGCAAGCTGCATGTTATGAATGTGTTTATATGTTTTACAGAGGGGGTATACAGTAGGAGCTAATCTCACAAATTAGTCAAATGAAAGTCAATTGAGGGAGATCTGGGTGTGTACATTAGCAGGGAAAGAGAAGAGAGTAACTGAAAGAATAGGTACCATGATGTTAATAGTGTTTATCTCTAGAAGGGCAAATTATGATGGATTTGTAGTCATTTTCTCCTTTCCTGTACTTTTCAGATTCTTTACAATGAGTAAGTAGATGTTTATGAGCAAATTATTCATTTAATTAGTTTTCTTATTTTTAGGTAAATATTAAAAACAAAAGGTGCAATGGGCCTAGCACTGTGCTATCTGGGGCAATCAGTGTTTTAGAGGTGGTATGACAAATTTGTTAGCAGCACTGTCTTTGCACATGGGCTTCCTGACTTTGAATCTCAGCTCTCCCATGTTTTATATGTTTGACTTTGGGAAAGTTCACTTGTAGTGCCCCATTTTATATAACTGCAAAACAGAGATAGTGGTAATAGAATCTATCAGCCAGGGTTGTTGTGAAGATCAAATAAAGTATATAATGATCTTAGAAGAGTATTTGATACATTAAGTGCTTATATGTGAGATAGGTCTTGTTTACTATTATTTTTCTTATATTATCAAGGGGCTTAATTTCTATATTGTGAGCCAAAGCTTAACTCTGCATCCCATTCACAGAAAAAAAAAATGCAAGTAAGTAAATTATTAAGTGACAGCATGTGTGTGTTTTTCTTGACACTGTAGGATGGGGGTTAGCAAATTATGGCTGTGGGCTAAGTCTTGCCTGCTTTTGTAAATAAAGTTTTCTTGGAAGACAGCTATGCTGTTCATTTATTTATTGGCCGTGGCTGTTTCCATGCTGCACCAGCAGACAAAGGTGAGTCATCACAGCAGAGACCACGCAGACTGCAAAGGGTAAAATATTTATTATCTAGCCTTTTATAGAAAAAGTGTACCAACCAGCCCCTGATCCAGTGGCTCCATCACGGTAGTATGCTTGTAGGCTGGAGTAAAAGGAGGTTTGATGAGCCAGAAAGAGAATTTGGAGAGGTGGAAAGAAAGATGAGAAAGTTCTCAGATATGAACCCACATCATGTATGCAAAGATTCTCCTAAAACTAGCAAGAACTGTTTATGCAGAGGAGAAGGGTTCCAAAAGCAATCCAAGTTTGGCCCAGTAAGGTAGGAACCAATTTGAATCAACAGCAACATGGCATTTTAGGTCTAGTGTGTTGGGCAGCAGGGGGCCATTCCAGGCTGTTGAGTAGGACAAACACACACCTAGCCTGGCTTAAGGGAAATTATCTGACAGTGGTACGTGTAGGGATTGCAGAAAGTAAACCCATAACTGGAGAGCAAATAGGTACCTATTACAGTAGCATGGTTGTAAGAAAATGGGGTCCCAGCAAGAGTGATTGTGGGTGGGGAATAGAAAATTAACTTTCACATAGTCCTTTAGTCCTTATAAGAATTATTTCCCTTATTCTCATAAAGAAAACACTTGGGTTTCTTCCCTGGAAACAAGCACAGTAGCATATAGTCAACAGCAGAAGTTATCAGCATTAGCAGAATAGCACAGTCTTATTTACAAAAGGAATTAAAATAATAACTTCAAAATGGGATGCTTAATCTGGGTAGAAACCTAGAATAGGCTCATGATGCTTTTCTTTAAAAGTCATACATACACACACACACATATATGTATATTAACATATACACATATATATGGTCTGCACAAGCTTTAGTTTGGGGAAGCGACTTTAAAATCATCTTATTCCACTTGAATTCCTTCTGAGATGGTAAGATCTTACCCTGACAGTTGTCAACATCTGGTCTGACTTGCTCTCAACTTAGCCATTGGCTAGTGGTGTCAGCAGCATTAACACATACTGGACTGTCACCTAGAGTTTAGGGTTTCTTTGTAATCCTTTATTGTGGTACAGAACGTCATCACAGTAATGAGGTAGAAGGAAGAAAGTTTTCATCCCAAACATAAAGTGAAAAGAAAAGATTTCAGCATACAACCTTGAAAAACTAAACAGACCAGCAGTAGTAAGCAGCAGGTGTACCGGCTGCATCTTCCAAGTCTTCTATTCATGGCCAGAGCCTCCACTGACAAAAGTTCTTTAGCAACTTGCAGTCAAGAAACAACCCAACAGCAGAAATAATATTAGAAGAGATTTTCATTGTCCTACCAAACAAGAACCTCTCTAGAATTTAATGGGGTGGGAGGTTCCTCATTAGACTACACTTTGTGAGATCCCCAAATACACTTTCATAGTGTCTAAAATTTTACGAAATTGGATGGGCACTTATACCACCAACTCTTTAAAAAAAAAATGAGAACATCTTACTTCCTGTTGTCCTATTCTTCCTTTGCAGTTTTGGCATCCATAGACTTAGAATAATATCAAGTAGGGCAAAACTATCTGAATAACTGAGTTTTAGGAGATGCATGGGTCCATGGCCCTCCTCTTCACGTTGGAGTTATGTAACGTATCAAAACAAATGTGGCCGTGCTGCTCACAAATTCTGTCATGTTCCCAACACAACTCTGTCCTGTTGGCCACAACCAACAGGGTAGAGGAGGAAGGAAACACAGCCATTTTTATACTTTGCCAGGATCAGTTGAACCATCCTTCAGAGTTCCAAAAAGGCCAGGGCCAAGTTCCATTTTGCCTCATGGCAAATCTCAAATATCCCAAGTTATAGAGATGAGGGAGAATGTTCCCAAAGCATGGAACAAATCACCACTGGTGATACTCCAGGTGAGTCTAGGTGGTGCACATACTTGGCATTAAGTAACATTGAATCACATAGCAAGAACATCGGTTCCTGTTTTTGCTCTTCCAGTCCTTTCTACAACATCAAAGAGAAAGCTTCCATTTCATCCTAGTGTGTCTGACTTCATAATGCAATCGATCCTGACTATTCTGGGATCCCATATTTGCAAATTTGCTAACTCACTAAAATGTACTGGTAACCCCAAAATCAAAACCCACAGTGCCTTCACAGTCATTCACAGACACATGCAGAACAGTGAAAAATTCAAGTCACCCAATGTGCACGTTCCCAGCTGAAGCCAAGCAAGGCAAGGAGCTGCCTTATTGTTTCAGCTCTTGCACTGTAAACAAGTGTCCCATCGCTGTCTATTTAGTGCTGTGTTTTCCACATTTCTGTGCTCTTTCTTGGTGATTTCGCTGTTGAAAATGGTCCCTGAGCCTATTGCTTAAGTGCTGTCGAGTGATCCTAAGCACAAGAAGGCTGTGATGTGCCTTTGGGTGGAAATACATGTGTGAGATGAGCTTCGGTTCGGGCATGAGCTACAGTGTTGCTGGCCCCAAGTTCAGTGTTAATGAATCAGCACTAGATACTACATAAGGTGTCTTTAAACAGAAACACTCATAAAACAAAGCTATGTGTTGATCAGTTGATGAAAATCTTGTGACCAGAGGCTCACAGGAACCTTACCCCATTATTCCCCTAGGAGCAATGATGCATTGCTCCCCAATTCAGTGTTCACGCTTGGTGAAGTTATAAAATATAACTACCGGGAATGATGAGAACCAACTGTGCCTATAATTGGCCAGCAATAGCATTTGGGTATGAACCTGTACACACTTTTGTTTCTACTTATTTATTTGATTTTCATAATTTTATTATTTGTTTTTGCTGTGACCTTCTGTTTGTGGCATGAACAGCATTTAAAGTTCCCTTGTAGCGATGCAAAGTTTTCAAATACACTTATTGGAGTGAATTTAAAGAGTTAATTGAAAGAGTAAGTATTAAGTCAATTATAATACAGGTACTATGTAGGAAAGCCAAAATAACAGGTGAATGAGGTAAGCAAAGAATAAGTTTATGAACTCTGGGATTGGAAAAAAGCATCCTTCCCCTTTCTATCTGCTGCCTGATTGTCTAGCTCTGTAGCTGAGAGCAAGTTCAACGGAGGCGCTGTGAGTTCATGAGAGAGACAAAGACTAAATGAAAGCCATCAGATGAGTGTGTGTGGCCTTTCTAAACTTAAGCTATAGGCCTTGGAAATCTTAGACAGAATTTATGAAAATCATAGAAAAGATTAGCTTTCTATATTGGTCCTAAATTTCGTTAGAATTAACAGCAGGTTTCTGAATTACTATTAATAACAGCTCATCAGACTTGGCCTTTGAAATGGGATTTGGCCAATGGCCTGAGCGAGCCGGCTCTCCCGCACCTGATACAGATGCCCCGTGTCCTGCCCTGGAAGGGAGGGACACAAAAGATGCTCCCACCGGCCCCCGGGAAAGTGACCGAGATCTTTCTCAGGTCAGCTCTTTGCATCACACCATCCTTCAACCTGCTTTATTGTAATATAAGAGAAGGGAGGTTTGGGCACTTGGAGCAAAAGATGTAAAAACAGAAAAGTACAAAGGAGCAGTGAAACTGAAAAGAGAGCAATTAAAGAGACAAAAAGTCCCCTTAGCTGCCTTTTGGGTATTTTTTTGATCTTTTCACCAAGGAATTAGTAGCTTTTAATTTTCCCCACCTCAGCTTAAAATACTGCTGGCAGAAAAGAAATGAACATTATGGGAAGGCTGCTTTGGATTAAAAAGCAAACGTAGGGGACTCAATCAGGTGGCTGTCAGATCCGTGAGCACAGGCCTGCCTGCCCAGCTCGGTGGCCAGGTTATTGCGGGACAACGCCAGTCTCCAGTCTCTCGGCAGTGACTTTTATTGGCCTTATTTCTAATCATCAGACGCATGCCTCCACTTGGCTGCACATTTTTTATGATCATCTGACTGACTTGCTGCTTCTGCCACTTAAAAATGGGGAAGCAGTTGTTTAATTTTCAAAGCATGGTGAAAGGACAGTGCTTTTGAACTTGAGTGGAAGCTCAGGTTCTGTTCTCACCACGGAAGATGAAACATTGATCAGCTCCAACTAGAAACAGGGTTCATTTTTTTTTCTCTCTCTCTCTTTTGTTTCTGTTTGTTTCTTTTTTCCTCGTTCTCCCCCAGGAGGGCTGTGTTCATGAGCACATGCCGGGTTCAGCCCACCCAGCAAGTCCAGGAGAAAGGGTCACGTTCATCTGGGAGGTGGTGAGGGCCAGGCCTGGGCAGGGCAGGGCGGGAGTCAGCGTGTTTGTGGACGATCACTGGACACTGCGGACCAGACCCACGTGGCACTGGCGGCAGATTTCACCGCTGGGAGCCAGAGTACAACGTTTCAGAAAGAAGGGTTTCTGAACCCCGGTTTAACAAGCCCTCCGCAGCTCCAGTTGCAATCCCCAGGAAACTCGTTAATGCAGTTAGATCAGTTAGATGCCACGGCAGCGTGCACTTAAGACAGGGAAGAAGTGCAGCCGCTCTTCAGCTCCGCAGATGCCAAAGCAGTTCCTCCATTCATTAGCCCAGCCTCATCCTCCGTGCGGTCCTCACGGAGATGCTCCGGCCTTGGGAGAGCTAGCAGAGGCCTGGTTCCAAATCACTGTGTTGTTTTTAACGTCATAAAACCATCAGCCAGGACCCAAAGGGTTCATTGCCTACCAACAAATCACTTGGTCCTGGTGAGAAATAATACAGATTTTAGCAAGCTCTTGGCCGAGCTTAGGGGTGCAGTGTACCCCAAGTACTAACCTGGCATATAAGGGATATCAGGCAGTGTGTGTTACTCAGTAATAAGGAGATAGTTGGATTCTGGGAGTAACCGAGTAATCTAGAAGGTAAAGCTCACTGGCCCATGTAGACAACCTTGTGAAGTTTTTTTGCAACCAAATTAGGGTGAATTCAGTTGAAAACAAAAGGGGCAAGGACCCCAGCAGTGCCATATCTGCAACACCAGTTGTAGACACCAGCATGGGTGCTAGAATCACAGTCTAATTCAAATTCTGTCATTCAAGCTCTGTCATTTATAAGCTTTTAGGCTTTGGACAGAGTGCTTAATTTCTGTAGCCTTCATTTCCTCTTCTGTAAAATAGGAAAAAATAGTGACGACCTCAAGGGTTTTTTATTCCTTGTTTTTGGTAAGGAGATAAATAGAACAATGTGTGTGAATATGAGAAACACAGGGCCCATAGAACGCATACAGTAAAAGCTCAATGCTTGCTGCTTCTTCCCCTCCCTCTTCTCATCTCCCTTCTTCCTGCTTCTCTTCCTGTGGTTAAATTATTTGAAACAAGATAATGGTTTTTATAGAAATCATCCACGTCTCCATCTTAGGCTAAGGTGCATACTAAAGCAATGTGAACCCACACTGTGATCAAGCAGAGAGACACAAGCCGAAGGAAGACGTAGTTCCTGCCCTCTGGGAGTTTATATTCCTGGCAGTCTCTGCTCACCTGCTTTTAACCTTCTCTAGCCTGAGGAGTTATGTGGCTTTTGGGTACCAGATATATAAAAACCATGTTTTCCTGTCAACCAGCCAGTGACTATAAGACTTGACACATTTGCATTTGTCATTGTAATTCTTTTGTTCCAAAAAGGGGTGAACAAAAGGTTAAAAGGAATGTCATCCATTGGAAAGAAATATCAAAATGGGTACCAGTATCTCATCAGAATATCACACAGAATTGAGAATTTGTGTTATTTGGGTTTCAATTCAGGGTAGGGAATCAAAAATAACAGCGACAAATGATTTTTGACTCCTACTCAATTTATTCAACTCCAAACTATTTCAATAAGTCTGGGAATTCATCTATATCCCGTTAAATTAAGGGACTTTTTTTTTGTATTTTGAAGGAAATGGTGCCAAATTGATAAAGTCTTTTGAATTATTCTCTCTAAATATACTTAATCTTCATTAACGCAGCCCTGCATGGCATTTTGAGCCAATCTGAACTACAAGTAAAATTTTTCACATATCTAATTCTTAAAATAGACAGAAATTCTTTTTTTTTTCTACTACACAGTCTGCCAAGGCATATATGTGTAGAGATTTTATGTACATAGAGAGTTTTTCTCTCCCATTCTCCTGTCCTGATTTATCCCAACTACCCTCATTTCTGGATATCACATGATGTGATTTAATGTAGTGGCTGAATTTTCTTTATTTCTTCTGGTTTTTTTTTTCTCCGTCAGAGCCATGAGAAGATAAATCAACCACTCATTAATATGCACTTCATTTGGTGAAGTTGTTTTAGGGGAGTTTCTTTCTTCCCTTTTTTCTTCCTTGCTGATGTAGCTAATGAAACAATATGCATTTCAATTCCAAGGCTCCCTGGATTCAGACCTAGAGTGTAGCTAACACACGATTGATTTCCAGTCCCGCAGGAGAAGGGAAAGCAGTAGAGAAGTCAGATGGATTGATCGCTGAGATACAAGCCCTGTGGGATGCTTCACTATCTTCCATGTTTTGAATGTATGCACAATCCTCTCATCAATAGGAAAATCCCCAGGATAGGAACTTCACAGGGTCCTGATAGCAGTTCAGGTGGGCAGGTGTGCTAGCCTGTGGTTCATCCCTCTTCAGGTCTGCACTGCTATAATAAACTGCCAAATTTACACATTCAGGCTTAGAAATGGGCAAATCAGAGGTAGAAACATTGAATGGTAGTACTGAAGTTCCCTAAGAGAGTGTTAGTCAAGGATATGCACACTCAAATGTCTACAAGTACCAGGTAAGCTGATGTAAGACAATAAATGCTAAATTACTTTTGTTCGTACCTAAGCATAGCACCTGCCCACTTTCTTGTGTTGTAAAGCATCCTATAGATTAGGAGGGAAAAAGAGCCAAACAAACCATATCCATGGGCCATCTTTGTCATACAATCTGCCATTTGGGATCCCTGAATTATTCCCAATCCTTGTTTTAAAGAAGAAGAAACATGCAGTGTGAGAAGTGAAACACTTTTACCCAATGGATCATGCTTAGAATTTTCCTAATTGTTTACATTTGTTGTTCCTGGTGCTATGCTTTAAAGTTCAATTTCTAGTTTTGGAAAACCAGTCTTTAATTCCTCAGGTATGCTGAGGCATTATCATGGAATGCTATTGTTTACAGTATTAGACAGGATTCTCATTCTTCAAAATGATAGCAGCTGAACTCCAACTGGCTCCCACAAAAATTAAAGAGGAGTTCACTGCCACACATAAGTGAGATAAACAGAGAAATTCTAGCTAAAGGGGTGGCTGGATCTACATGCTCAGATGAGTTCATCTAGGCACACTCTCTCCATCTCTTGGCTCGGTTTTCTCTCTTGGCCTTATTTCTAGGAAGACACCCCCCTTGCAATGACAAGATAAATTCCAATAGACCTAGGCTTACATATCTTCCTGTTTTAAGATCACAACCAAATTATAGTAGAGCTTCTTGTTGCTAATGAAGACAAATGACACATCCCTAAGATTGAGTCTCACTGGGGTAACTTGGGTCATATGCCCCTTCCAGAACCAATTGTTATAGCCAAGAGAAAGGAATAAACTGATTGGCCATGGGGTGGCCTCTAACCACTGAACCTCCTGGTCTGGGAATAAAGAGAAAAGATTCAGACACTCTTCCAAAAGGAGGGGATTGGAACCAGGCAGGCAAAAACCACAGATGTCGATCATGCTTCCCTGTCATACTCTGTTCAGAGCCTATCTCTCCCACCCAGGAGCTTTCGCTTGGGACCTAGGTGTTTGGAGTTCGAAGGACAACTCCAGGGTCTCAGAACCCTCTGGAACCTATCAGAAGGCACATGCTGGAATCAACAGAATTTTCAGTGACATAAATGCAAAAGGATACCCCTTCTTTCTATTTTCTCCACTCCTTTCTTTAACATATCTTACTAAGCACTTACTCAATAATACCAGGCATACCAGGCACTTGGCAACATGCTGTACTTTATTCATACAACAATCTTGCAAGACAGAGACGATTATCCCCAGGGGGCAGATAGCAAGCATCTGCTGCTGGAGGTTCTAAATTGTGTCCTGGTGAGCTGTGAGGCTCCACAGATGGGAGAGAGGGACCCAGAGAATAGAAAGGGTAGGTCGCTAGGCCAGGTCCTGTCTCAACTGAAGAAGTTCTTTTGTTGGTCTTACGTTTTTTAAGTTTTGCATACTAATTTTTTTAAAGGCATTGGTGTTTAAATTCTTCTTCTTTTTTTTTTCCTGAAAATCCTTTAGCAGTATTTCTAACAAATGCCTTGTCATCAAGTCTTACTAGATCTGTTGGACCTAGCCTACATACCATGCCTATTCCTGGCCTCTGTGGCCAGAGAACACCCTGCCATGGTGGACTCAGGTGCCCACCCTTGCACCTGGGAACAAAAGCAACCCTTAAGAACCACAAGGGGTAACAGTACGGGTGACATGGTCCCAAAAGGAAAACCAGAGGATTTTCAGTGAGGGTAGAAGGATGTAAGTGAGAGTCTACATGCCCACCATGATTCAGGTAGAGCTAAATTATAGAATAGATCTTTAATTTCAAATGAATGCTGTCTCTAATGTATCATGTTGCCTCTCTTTTGTCCTTGACATGCCTTTAGAAATAATAGCTTTTATGTTAAGTATTTGTCAAATTCTTTTTATTTTACCATGGCAATTTAGTGGTGGATGAATGGTACAAGGAGTTTTCTGTTTGCCAAAAGTGGGTGGGAGCATTCTTATTTACTACAATATTTGAGAAAACACATGTGTACTGGTTATAAGCCCTAGTTTTGACACCAAATAATGGGTTCAGATCCTGGTCACTACTGAGTAACTTCATGTGACCTTAGGTCAACTGTTTCACTCCAGTTCTTGCCTTCATAGGATTTTTGTGAGAAGTGATTGAATGCATATGATATATAAAGAGGTCACAGTTCCTGGCTCATAGAAACTGTTGCTTTTCTCTTTCTCAACTGATTTACCCCTCAGGATCCTTTAAATTATCAAATTCCTTGGAAATTCATCTATGTGAAGCATAGATTAATTTACAGTAATCAGTAAAAACATTTCTTTGATTAAATCTATTTCATAAAGGAAAAGGTGCCTGCTTTACAACTCATTATTGTGATGAAAGTGTTATTAGTAATTGTTGACAGCACATGCAAGCCACAGTGAAATCCTGAACAAGATCTTGGAAATAAGGGAAATTTAAAACTCAGCACAGAATGGGTCTTCAACGACACTTTTCTTATAGATCATGTATTATTTAAGGCAATGCTAGCTATAGTAACAGGAAAACCTAGATTTCTGGTGACTTACCTTAGAAGAAGAATGTACATCTCACTCCCATCATGGTCCAATGGCCAAAAGTCAGTCTTCCCATGACTACTTAGGGCTCTGTCCTCCTTTAGCTCATCAGCATTCTGTCCATTCAGCCATGGCAAAGATACTCTTGTTTCTCAATTACTGAGCCAGGAAGTGACGAACCTCACTCCTTTTCCATTAATGGTCAAGTGGCCCTTCCTGGATGTGGGTAGAGCTGGGAAATGAAGTCCTAACCACAGTTCTGCATGATGGAGGCACAAACTCTATGGGTCAAGCTGTTCATACCTGTCTTGGTTTTAATGCCCAGATCCTACTGCACAGTCCTATGATATATGAACCTGTGAATATATTGAGAAGACCACTGTCTCTCATTTAGCATTGCATCTGATGCCTGGCATAGTACCCAGTTTGTAAAGTTTTCCTAATTGAATAAAGGAACGAATAAAGCAAACTCCCAGATAATCAGGATAGGCCTCAAAGATAATTTCTAAGCAAAACATTTGCAAACATATTTGAAATCCATATTTTTTCTTTCCCTAGTCTCTGTCCAACACATCAGGTGTGGAAGTAAAAGTCGGGTAATGTAACCCTAGTGGCATCTGAGCACAGGTTTCCTAAAGAAGAGCTCCCCATGGTAGGAAGCCAGAACCAGTTGGAGGTCGCTGGCTGCTTCACTGTCATCCCCATTCCTGGCCTCTACACAAAACTAAGCTCACCTCATTCCTTGGGTTGTGGAAGTAGAGCTGGAGCTAACACTAAACAAGTGGAAGGGGCAGATCCCAGCACTTCTCCTCTGGCCAACCCAGCCAATTTTGGCTGCTGTGGTCCATGATCTATCCTCTTCCAGACACCTGAATGTCCCATTATTAATGATTATTGTAGCTCCCACGTGAACTCATTTGGATTGTCTTTGTTTCTTTTTTGATTGTGTTGTTTAAATTCCAGCCAGCTACCTTTAACAAACCAACCAACCGCGTGCTTTCATTTGTTTATCTTCGGAGTCAACAATATCCTTTGGTGTGTCTTCCTCACTTGCAGTTTTGAGAAGTAGTTCAGAATATACTATCTGCAATCAGTCTGCCTTAGTTCAAGTCCTTTCTCAGCTACTCCCAGCAGAATAACATGGGACTTTAATAAGAGTTCCTTCTCTCGAAGCTTATTATTAAAAAAGAAAAAAAAAAACTTAGCACAGTGCCCGAGATATAATGCGTACTTAATTATAAATGTTAACCAACATTATCTTTATTATAATTATCCAGGTATTCTTCACAAATGTTTAAAAGGGGACTTCATTTTATTATAATTTACCAATAAAAAAATAACATCAAGGAAGTCGAGTTTCCATCGCCTGGTTTCTTGATTTAACCTCTATCTCAGATCTTTGAGTGTATTTTTTGTTATTAACAGACAAAATAAAAAGCAGACTATTTTTTTTTTAAAGATATGATGAAGCCATGCCCCGGCTTTGATTCCTACACAGAGCCTCCATTCGTGTCAGTGCGATTTCTCTGCATGGATGGATGGCAGAATACGGTCTGTTTCTAAGACTGTTTAAAGCAGGGCACAAAAGAAATCACACTGGCTGGGTCCACAGCTGGCAAAATGGGAGAGACTGAGCTGGTGAAAGAAGCTGTTAATACAGACCAGAAAATTTTTAAGCTAAAAAAAGGAACATGCCCACTGAAAGTCTGAAAGCAAAAGTTTTATTTGGGTAAAGCAATGCTCGACTCTGCATGCTTCCTACTTAGAAAGTGCACACGCTTGCCTTCTCCAACTGCCAGAACATCATTTTTTTTAACACAGAGGAACCAAAATAGAGAGAGGAATAATGGGCTTTCAGATAGTCTGTGCCCAGAAGCAAACCTGGAAACATAAACACTGAAGTGCCTGGGCCTTCAGAGTATGAAAGAGGGGAGCAGGTCTTGTAACCCCCACTATCCCAGAGGGGCCTCTTTGCCCTGTTGCACCATCCCTTTGGAAACTAGCGTTGTTAGCAAGATAAATTCCAACAGAGAGGTGACAGCTGTGAAAAGAAAAGGCCCTCTGTTTTCAAGTTACTTTTCAGCACTCCTCTCTCGAACCTTCTCCTCATCAGATCCCTACAAAGATCTTTGCCCTAAGCCCCCGAGCGCTAATATTCTCATGAGGCCAACATTCTCTGAAAACACGGCTTCTTCATCAAATGCTTTCTACACCAAACGCAAAAGGTTTCTCCATCACTGGAAGGGCAGGCATTCAGTGACCACATTGATTCTCCCTTGTTTGTAATCCCGTGAAAAATATACCTTTGCCTTTTGTTTTTCACCCCAGCCCTGACAGTACAACTCAAAGTCTCATGTTCCTTAATATCTCTGCCAAGGATTTCTACAATATTTCTCTGTGTCTATACCTTATCAATAACTGCCCACACGCATGCATTTGGCTTAGATTGTAAACCCTAAATGTCTCTGTAATACTCTTAGAATTTATCTAGCAATGCACCCTCTCTTTAATAAAAGAACTCTAGTGCTGTTTTAGCCATCACATTTCAGTTCAGGTGTTTTCGCATACTTTTTCTCTTTCATACATTATAAACTCCTAAAAGCAGGGACTGTATTGTATATGTGTGCATATGGGCATATTTTTATATATCTGTGTATTTTATGTATAATGTAATCTATGTATGTGCATCTTACATATGGAAATATGTAAATTTTCCACAGAGTGCATAGCAGGGTGCTTTATACATAATAAATCCTCAGTAAATATGTATTGAATAAATGAATGAGGACTGCATAGCACGCAGGGAAAACAATTGACCAATGAGTCCCAAAATCTGCAGTTAAGATCAGAAAGAGTTCAAGTTTTAATTTCTGCCATCTCTTACTGTTTAAGAGAGCAAACTTGGCTTGTGTGACCTGCACAGTGCATAAAAAAGTTTGGAAGGATTCAAAACAAAACAAACATCTAGATCTTTCTTATTCCCACACCTCTATTAGAGGTGGACAAATGAAAATCCTGGGGCTGCAATTTCACATTCATTCTTTCATTCATTAATGGGATCTTCCTAAGTCTTCTAGACAAGGGAATTCGCAAACCCTGTCTTAAGCAACACAGGAAAAATATGGTAATGGCCATGATGATGTCTTTACAAACTACCCAGGGTCATCCATTGCCTCTGGCTTATAGGTCATTGTGTATAGCCTGGGACAGCCTGGGGATAAAGGCAGAGCCTGGTGGCATGTGTTGGGGGGGGAGACTCTCTACTCAGGACCAATTTCCCCATCATTGTTTGTAGCGCAGGTGCAGAAAGGTGTTTGGAACACGTCCCAACCAGAAGCATGCGTCAGGAGATGAGACGGTTCACGTGTTGCTCCAGAGGGTTTGCTCAGGACTGGAAGACAACATGTTCTGTCCACCTCACTGACTATAATAGTTCCTTGGGAGCCACAAAGAACAGTTGTATACATGCTTAAGTTTAAGGACTTCCTCCAGAGTGAGCGTTTCACACAGTAGAACATAATGGCTCCCTGGGAACGGTTACCAGAGGTCATATAAATCTGCAGGGAGGTCTGTGCTGCCTTTATTTTAAAAGGTGACTCATTTTCCCCCCCACGAGGTATTGTTCTGTTAACACACATTTACATGATAATATTGATGTCAGCATGTGCAGTGTTATGAAAGAGTTTTGCTGAACATCCAGTAACATTTTCACGGTTTCTGCAGGAGCCTTCTCCTCTGAGGTTTCTGTCCCTGATTTAGCTTTCCAATTTGTCCCCTTCCACCTTCTCCCCACCCTGCTGCACGGAAAGCGTACTGGGGAAGAAAATCTTTTATTTTTGCACGCTACACACACTTCCTGGATTGTCCAGGACCATTAACAAATACACAAATGTTCCTTCTGGCTTTTAGAAGTAGGGTCTGTTGAAAGAGCCTCTATTTGCTGTTACAACTTTGCTTATAAGTAAAATTAAACTGTGGCCTGAAATTAAACAGCCTCACCTTCTCTCCTGAGGTGATGTCGTGCAAGCTGGTCTTCGAAATCAAAAGAAAAGCAAGTTCAAATCCAGACTCCACTAAGGTTTTTGAGGATTAAAGGAGGAAATAATGAATCATTATATCACCATATATAATAGATTATAGCAAATGCTTAATAAATACTTACTAAGATTATTATTTTTCAACTTACTTCTACCTCTTCTTAACCATTCTTTTATCTTTTCCTCCCTTTCACATTGGTAAAACCATGTGTAAATAACATATTATTTCTCAAATTGTACTCTAGTTGGGCACATTTGCTTACTTCTTGATGTTTCTTAAGAATAAAGTGTTATAATACTGCAGCATGACAAACTTTCTATTACTGTTCAGTTTCACTTCTGTGTGCACCTTTCTGCTTGCTTGGAGAGAAATATTAGAAAAATGTTAATAAGCCCTAAATTTGAGAAGTAAGAATAGAAAAATGATAGACAGTGAGGAATATCGCTTAGGGCTCCTCTCCCCAACAATTATTATTCCTGAATATTTAAATTCTATTTCTATCCACCTATTTAATTGAAGAATATATTACAGTAGATCTCTCACCCACCAGTCCACTCAGAACCCAGATAAAATCTAAAGCTGCTTCTACAAATCCCCATTACACAAATGCCACAGGTGGCATGCGTTTGCCAAATAAAACACTTGTTTGAGGAAAACAAGCATTTTCTTTGGGCATGACAAATTACACATGTTTGTTTCAAAACTATTGCTTCTGCTGGTGAACTTCGAAGGGAAGTAAGTTGTTTGGGTCCTGGCAGCTGAAGGGGAAACAAGGTTGGCTGTTAAGAAGGTCAAATCAGTAATTCCTGGAGTGGGAAAATGTTGGGGGGAAAGTTACATTTGGAATCACTCCTTTACAGCATGCATTTGCTGTACTCTTGGTTGGAAATGAACCAGTATTTGTTGATGCCTTCTATATTCCGGTTCCAGAAACTGACATATCTATACACAACAAGGGTCAAAGTAGGGGAATAAAGGAAGAGTTTGAAGGAAAGAGAAAGAAGCAGGCAGCTATCCTGGGAGGATGCTTCCCAGGAGAGGTGAGTAGGAGTTAGATCTGTGGCAGAAAATTAGAAATACTATGGAAATGAAAACGCTGCAAAGTCTTTGAGAGATCGTTGGTCATGAGAAGGGACATTTAGGCAAAGCCATAGTGATGGGATCTTAAAAAGCAAGGTTGCTAAATGCAATATGGTGTTCTGAATTGACACGTGGGACAGAAAAAAGTGATGACATGTAGAGGTTAGTTGCTAGTCATATGCCAATGTTAATTTCTTACTTTCTACAAATGTGCCATGGTTAGGTAAGAAGATAACATTGGGAAAACTGGGTGAAGGTCATAGGAGAACTCCCTGGATTCGTTTTGTAATTTTTCTGTAGCTCTAAAATTATTCCAAAATAAAAGTTTATTTTGCAAAAGAAAATCAGGGATGAGGGATACTGACTAGAGTGATTTATTAAGCTGACCTGAAGTTCAGGTAGATGAGTGAAAACTGTAGCTGGGATGGAGAGGAGGGTTGGGGTCGGATTAGAGGGGGATTTGAATAGCAGGCAGGAGAATCCCTATCCTAGTAGGGAGGTATTGTTGTTTTGTTTTTAAGCAAAGTAATCTCACTGAAATACAGTCTTAGAAAGATTAACCTGGTAAAAGGGTACAAGAAAAACAGGTAAGCAAGCAAGATTGGTACAGATGGACAAACTGGAAAGCTCCTTTGCAGGGAAGTGTTTTGGGGGAAAATACTATTTGATGCTTGCTTTCCCCCCTAACATCCTGAGACTGCAGTGATGGTGGCACATAAAATCAACACTGTCATCCAAGTGGTTTGAGGCTTAGGAGTAGATTTTAGAGAAGTCCAGGGAGACATCCACATTGAGTTGTGTTAGATTCTGCAAGGGAGTGACCCAGAGAACCGCCAGCTAAGGACCCCCCTCTAGGAGAAATCCAGAGTGAGGATTACAAAGGAGAGAAGAAATCTTGAAGGCAACTGAGATTGATGATGGAGAGGAGCCGAGAGAAGAAGTAGGAGGGTACAAGGGCCCCAGAAGTAGCAGGAGGAAAGAATTTTTAAAAAGTGAGTGTGGACAACATTGTTCAACATACATAGCAAAATACATCAAGGTAAATGGGGGCCATACAGGTGAAAGTGGGGAGGTGGCCAATGACTACGGAGGTAATGTGTCTCCCAAGTGATGAAGACAAAAGACCAGACGTTCAAAAGGGTGAGGAGAGAAGAAATAGAAGTATAAGAAATGGTTTCTTTAGAAATAAAGAGAGAAATCAGATGCCAATTGATGGAGACATCAGTATGAATACGAATGCATTCTGTTGTTGTTACCGTGTTGTTCTTAAAGACAGAGACGATGGTTTATAAAATCAGAGGAGAAAGGAGCAGGAGAGACTGTGGATGCTGGAGAAGGTACTAGAAGGGAAGCAGTGACCTCCAGAAACTAGAAAGAGAGAAACAAGGGCATGTAGAAAGGGGTTGGTTGTGTCCCAACTTGACACCACTGTCTTGTCTCACCCCAGCCATGACGACACCTATGGCATCTATTCACGTCCACTCTTGGTCCCCCAAGAGGGTCTTCCCCAGTTCAACTAGAGTCTTATCAAACAACACCCTTTCTGCCATTGTGCTTTGGCTCAAGATGCAAATCCTACAAGAGGCTGTGCAGTCTACACTCCTGTCTGACTCTCACACTTTATCTCACACCATCTCCTCTCCATGTGCTCGGGCTCCAAGCACACCAGCTTGCTTTCTGTTTCCTCAGATCACTGAGGTCTCTTCCTCCTCGGCGTCTTCGTGCACACTGCTTACTCTTCCTTGCTCTTCTTTTCTATTTCCATCCCTCGTCCTGCAGCTCTGAGCTCAGTTATCCATACCTGAATGGCTCTCTCCACCATCTCCCTAACTCAATGCTCCCATTTTTACACTCTTACAGCATCTCCTTTCCTTTTAAAGCATTTATCACAGTTCATTTGGGGTGTGTGTGTATGTGTGTATGTGTATGTGTGTGTGTGTGTGTGTGTGTGTGTGTGTACTGTGTATGCATGTGCAGAGTTATTTGGTAAACATTTGTCTCCTCCATGTAATTGAGAGAGGCTCAGGGCTGTAGGGTTGCCATACCCGATTCATTCCAGGCTACTCCCTGTAGCCTGGAAATAGCAACTCAAATAGACAGTTGCACATCGACCGGAAGTTGTTACTATGGTGGGCGGTCCATGTTCAAGTGTTTCCGTGGCATCTCTGGAATTCTCCTCTCTAGCTGTCTTTCAAGTTCCCCATGCAGTTTGCGTCAGCCTCAAGGATAATTTTTTTCCCCTCGTTCGTTTCTAATTCATACTACCAATATGGCATTTGCTGACGGGAGTCATAAACTCCACTCCCCACAGGAGGCAACCGGGGATCTGCTCTCCAGTTTTTCACCCTCCCCTGTGGAAGGCCATGCAGAGAAGCGATTAGCAGTAATGAGGAAGTGGAATCTCTACTTGTTATTAATCTCAGGCTCACATTGACAGTTGTTTGACCATTTGGCTGTGGTGAGGACTTAGCAGTTGTTGACATGCAGAAATATGCACTCAGTGTTGTCAGATCTACTGAGTTTTGAGCCAAATTCAGCCTGAAGCCCTCCAGTCTGACACCTCGGTGTGTGGGAGGTGTCACATGGTCCCTGGAGTCCTGACCTCCTTTCTCTTTCAGCTTCCCACTTTAAGCTTCCTCGCATTAACTAGGACCTGTTCTGAATGGCATCCTCTTTAATGAGCGGAAATATTCATCCCCTTTAACTGAACAGCTCTTAGAAGCAATTAGCATTTAGGGAATTTCTTGTTTAGAAATAATATCTGCATCAAATTACCCATTATGGACCAATTTGAAACTGGAAGATAGATGCTCATTTTTCCTACGATAGCACCTGCAAGCATTTGTGGTATTGGGGCTGATAGCAGCATTATTCTAAGTCATCGTGTAGCCATCGTGATCTGAATGGTGGGTAAATAAAAACCCCTTTAACATATAAGCATTTCTGGCCCGGCGCGGTGGCTCGCGCCTGTAATCCTAGCTCTCTGGGAGGCCGAGGCGGGAGGATTGCTGGAACAACAGTGAGATGCCATCTCTACCAAACAGAAAAAAGAAAAACAAAAAGACCAAAAAAAAAAAAAAAAAAAAAAGATAAACATATAAGAATTCCTGAGGACAAAGAATATGTCGCTTTCAAATTGTGCTATTTACCTGTCATTTCAGATCTGAAGGTTGAGTATACTTTGCATGTTATAATTAATTTTCTCATTGCCTTCGAGATCACTGCGTTTTGGCCACTGTCTAGGAAATGAAGAGTGACGCTGTGTGTCAGCGATGAGTACTGTGTCAGAGAAGGCAAGGCGAGGAAACTTGTTTCTGAATGACAGCTGCAGGAAAAAAGAATCTTCTGAATTAGTTTAAGGGTGAAACATAGATCCTACATAACGTGTTTATGATTCCCCCAAAGCTGCGTGAGCTTGAATTGGGTCATCCTGACAAACCGGTGTTTCTGACAGCGTTTTGACAATATGGATAATAATAACAATAAATTTTAGTGAGTGGTCATTAAATTCCAGGGGCCACGCAAAGTGCTTTGCATAATCTATTTCATTTACTCATCCCTTCAGTCCTCTTTACTGATGAGAGAATCAGTGCCTAGAAAGATTCTGTGTATTTGAGCTTATTCAGCTGAAAGTGGAAGAGCCGGGGTTGGCACCTGGGCAGGCCAACGCCAGGCCAGAGTTTTGGCCCCCCCGACCACACAGAAGTCAGCTTTACCAGTACGGCAAGCCCAGGCCTCCTCCTCCCAAGCCCCATCACCGCCAGCTTCTGTAAAGATTGCAAGTGGGTCACTGCTTTGGAAAGACCCTTGTTAAATAACAAAGAAACGCGTGCCAGCCACCTACTCCCTCTCCAATCAGCTCACGGTGCAGAGCGAGTGTACAGGTGGATCTTATATACAGGCAGGCACCGTACCAGGCACGGGCACCTCTCTCTAGGGAAGAGGGCTGGAGCGGGCGGCGTAGACTACTGAGGGTCTGTGCAGTGCCAGGGATGCCCTTCTGTGGGTGGCATTGACTGACGTGGGCCGGAGCCCCCAGAGGAGCACAAGGGGTGCAGGGAGTACCCCGGCAGATCGCAGACTCCGCAGTTTTGCCTAGGGCCGGCCCTGCTTCAAAGTGAAACTTCCACAGGAAAACTAAATAAAGGAAAGAAAAGCCAAACAGAACAAATTCCCATTTAGTCAGCTTTTGCTGTCCTCGGAGGCTCTGTGTTTATGCTAGATCTTAATTATGCTGCTTGTCAAAGACACACTAAACTCCACTGTGGTTGAGGGAGCTATTTTATCTTTTTATCTTTACAGCCAGAAAAAGGACTTAGTATGCTGAACCCTACCCTTGATGAGCTTCAAACCTGGAATAAAAGCACATTTCTCTCTCTCCTTCCCAACTGTCCCCGCCCCTGTGCTGCCATCCAGGAGCACCTAATGAGGAGGCTTTGGCGGTGTGAGGAGTAGGCAGCGCCCAGGTGGCCTGGAAGAAAACCATCAAGTCCAAGGGGGCTGCATGGGCCTTCCACGTCCAACCCCATTAGTGACCACCTGTTCCAGGCCCCCTGCATCTGCCCTTCAAGCCTCCTTCTGCAGGGCTCAAGACCCAGACTTTCTGAGGGGGGCACCTAGCTACCCTCCCACCAGGGCAAACGTGGGGAGCCTTCCACCGATGGGTATACAAACCAGGGGACTTCAGGTTTTAGATGCAATTGCCACACAACACTATGCATTAAACAGCTTTGAATCACACAATGAGAATGTCATTCCCTTTCCAACTCGCTTTTAATCCTTCCAATTAAATCAAGGAGAACATCTTTGGTTGAGCGTTTTCATTGTTTTACTTTCTTTTCACTGTATTTGCTAATGTTTTGACCTTTGCCTTCTATTTATGGCTGATGATATTTTGACATTTCTTTTGGTGACATAAAAACTGTCTTTTTAAATAAATGCATTTATGTGGGGTGGGGGAAGTGAATGTGCTTAAAGAAAAACAATTAAGTAAATAATAGTACCTGATAAAATGAAAACGGTGAGAAGTATAAGGACTAATTTTTGGAGAAAGCTCTCATCAAGAGGCCCTGCTCTAGGCTTTGCTCTGATGGGGCTGGGAGCTGATCTGTGCTGTTCATGAAGATCTCCTCCCAGACACGTGTGTTTTTAGACAGTCTTGACAACTGTGGCAAATCCTTAACACAGAGCAATGAGTTAGGTTCAACAACAATTTCAGGTCCCTAAAGGCAAGATCGAAAGGAAGATCCTTTGGGTTGGGCCTGTCCATCCCCCTAAGTATATAATCTATGATAACAGTGGTTCGATGGGTATCAGACTCATGGCAGATGTTGGCTTTGTTTTTCTTTACCAAAATTCATATACCTGGGCCCCACCTTTAGAGATTCTGTCTCATTAGGTCTGGGGTGGGACCTAGGTATGTGCATTTTGATACCTATCCTAGCTCTTAGATGAACACCCACAACTGAGAGTCACCACTGATGGGATTTGGCCAATGTTCCCACACAGTGTTGTGTGCAGATCAAACAGAGGAAAAACCAACGGCAACTATAAAGCCATCCTGTGTAAAGAGCCCACACCAACATAAAGTGTGTAACAGGATTATTGCTTGCAAAAGTAAGTGTCTACAATAAGTTTCCAGTTCATATAGCCCCATGTTCACCAAATAGCTAAGTATTTTATCAATTCCTTTGGCTTCTTCGGAACCTCAGGAGCCTTTTCTGGAAAAATTGGAAGATAATATTTTACTTGTATGAGGAGAGCATGGCAATGCTCTAGCTGGGCAATGCATCGAGGTCCTTTTTGTCTGCATGACGTGTGGGCACATGTTTCTATGCCCAAAGTAATCCCTTAAAAACTTACAGAAAGCTGTGGATGTTGTCTAAGAACTTGCCTCATTCCTGTTAGAGGCAAGCCTTCAGTTGGGTTTTATTTAACAGATCAGAGGAGCATTGCCAGTCTCTCTAGTAGGAGTAGCTTGACAGCCCTTGTCTTTGTTGAGCCTGATGACGCCATTTATCTTCTGGGCTTTGAGCAAACCGACGGAGTTTGTCACGGAACACCCAAGTCCAGATGCGATGTGATTCACTGCTAATCATTGACATTATCCAGGTGACTTGCTTGCGCCTGGCTTACTCAGGGTTCCCTTTCAGCACCGACGTTTCATAACTAGCATGATCCTGCCATAGCCGAAGCCTTGTGAAAATATTTTCAACAGTTAACAAGCAGAGCCTGCAGTTATAATATGCTCATTAGGCTGCGCGTGAGTTTTCAAGTCTTGCAGCCCACATAATCTGCTAGTTGATTTCCATTGGATTTCAGTTCTGTCGGGCATCAGCAAGGAGTGCCGGCAGCCCCGTGGGCTTTGCCGAGGGCTGCTGTCTTTAGGAGCGTTTTCCGCAAGGCCATGCTGACTGTAAAATGACACACCTCCTCTATTTGTGTCTCCTGTCACTCTTTGTCTGAAGGGCCCTTCAATGATCCCAGAGCCTTTCTTGATCCCCTAGTGAACAAATTCCTTCAGGAGCCAAATTAATTTTAGAAGACAATGCAAACGATATACCCAGTCGTCCCAGTGGACGAATAGGCTGATTTCTGGAGTTTATTAGATCTTTCTTTGTTCTAGACCTCATTTCTATGTCTCAAAGTCACTGCCTTGAAAAAACTGTGCTCTACTTCCAAATTATGAGTTTTCAAATAAAGGCCTTTGATCAACTAAGTACAGTACTTGTTTTATATATATATATATATATATTTCAAAAAAAAGCTGTATTTGGGGGAAAATATTCTCTTTCCCCAGAGTTAAGGTGTCCCAGTGCCATGGGGACTGAGAATATTTTGGCAATTTCATATTGTGTAAAGAAATGATTTTTGGCTACTGAAGGCATAATTTATTTTTATTATTATTATTTTTTAATTTCTTGGCAGCTGATTATGAAGGGCAGCATTTATTCATTCCTCAGTTGATAAGTCAGTGTGTGGAATGTGCCTGGGAGGATGTTAGTCCACAGAAGTAGAGATAAGTGATGCCTGTTTTATTCCCTAATGAAACTAACAGTCGTGAGTAATGCAACTTGCTAAACAGATGAGTACAATGGGCAAGGTGGGTGGCATTAGCAGCGCTGTGAACAGAAGTTGCAGGATAGAGACAGGAAACTGACACAAAGACTTGACAGATAAATGAGGTCCCATGTGGAAGAGACTCAAGAAGAGTTGGGGTTGAATTTGAGGGACAGGCAATCAGAGATCCCAGTAAACAAGAGAGAAGGAAGGCAGGTTACAACCAAATACCAGTAGGAGCAGGGGGAACGGATATCTTTCCTGAGATTCTACTGGGAATGCAGGCTCATATTTGAGATTTGTATGTATGGACCTGTAGGGGTGTGATGCTTGGGTACATTGGGCTGGCTTAGAGAGCTGGGTGGAGCTAATAGGTAGAGAATGGGTGAGAGTAATTAAGTTGTGGAGGCAAGACTATAGTAAATGTTTTGTCTACTTGTGCTGCTAAAACAAAATATCACAGACTGAGTAATTTACAAGAACAGAAATGTATTTTCTCACAGTTCTGGAGACTGGGAAGTCCAAGATCAAACCTGTGCGGGCAGGTTTAGTGTCTGGGGAAGGCCCATTCCTTGTAGATGGTGCCTTCTGAGTGTCCTCACATGGTGGAAGAGCAGAAATACAAAAAGAATGAGAAGTTCCCTTGTACCTCTTTTATAAGATAATTAATCCTTTCATGAGGGCAGACCACTCATAGCCTAATCACCTCCTAAAGGCCCCACCTCTTAATACTTTTGCATTGGGAATTAAGTTTCAACATGAATTTTGGAGGGGACACAAACTTTTAAACTCTAGCAGCAAATGTGGGACCCTTCATTGTTTAAGAACCTTGAAATTTCAGCAGGCAGTGTGGGTCGAGACTATTTGTATTTTCACACTTAACACAGTTCTTCTGACATATTTCTTGACCTTTCAGTGACTCAGCCATAATAATACCTTTTTTTCCTATGTGTTACCAGGAGCATTAAATGAGATGATGATGTAGAATAAGCCAGCTGAGAGCCTAGGATGTAAAAGAATTTATTCAGGGTGGCCTAAATTCATTGAATCCATCTAGTTCCTTAAAATGTGTGATCTTAGGTAAGAATAAATTGAGCTTTAAAACTGAAAAGAATATCTTCCTCCTTTAGGCATGTCAGAATATTTTGTTAAGGGGTACCCAAGATGTTCCTTACAGCTTGAGGTGATTAAACTAGTTATGCCCTGGGCAGTGTACACATTTTTTTGAAGCTTCTAAAAGTAGACTTCTCTATTGCATCTTCTGATGATTTAAGTGGATTCTTCCTGATTCCCATCAAAGTGATAAAGTACTCATGTGGGCTTGAGTAAGTGTAGGTGCATTGTAGTGCAACTAATGATGTCTAAACAAGGTTCACACCTGTCAACCTTCATTCTTTCACTGTGAGGCTAGCAGCGATTTCCTGGGATGCCAGATATTAGCTTGTGTGGGTCCTAGAAAAGATGGCATGTTAGTTGACCCTGTATATTCAAAGAAAATCAAATGAGTGTTTGCAGGAACAATTGCTGACTGCAGGTAGATACCAGCAGACATGTGAGTACAGAAAAAGCTAAATACTTAATGTATGAGGCATTAGGAAGAGCCCCAGGCACAGAGAGGAAATATGGCAAATCAATAATTACTCAATCACTTCTCTGAGTTTATTAAATTCTCCACTTTCTACATGGTGAACATCAAATCTACCTGTCTGGACCAGATTTCTCTTTGGTAGTCATCTATTAATACATGGGAGGATACAGAGGGCCAAAGAATGCCCAACTGCCCCAAGTACCTGTGGTCTAGTACCTAATATTCAACCAATCAAGGGTCTTCCAGGGAAGGATGACATCCTAAATATATTCAGCTCTGTCTACCTCTGCCTCATTTCCTTTCTCAGTTCCTTTGCGCAGATAAAAATTTGAGAGTAGGTTTTGGTAAATAGGAGGCTTTGGACAGTGTTAAGGTACCCTACAGCAGTGAACCAGGGAGATGGAGGGTCTCCAATGGAGACAGAAGTGAACCAGTGGCAGGTTTCCTATTCTCCACTTTTATTTATTTCCTGGAGCAGCTCTGCTTTCTGTGTTGATGTTAGACCATGAATTAGAAACCACCAGACCTGGAACGCTTCTTGGAGCTACAAATGGTCCATTACCAGGACCCAGATTTGATACTTCAGGATTTGTGGGAGTAATATTATTATTTAGAACAGATACATAAATACTTGTGATTCAGAGATTAGACCTCATACTTCCTTTATTCCTATCATTTTTTTAAATTTCAAAATATTAAGGGGATACAAATGTTTTTGGTAACATAGATCACTTTTGTAATGCTTGAGTCAGGACTGTACGTTTGCCCATCACCCAGATAGTGCTCACTGTACATGTTAGGTGGGTTTTTGACCCTCCCCCATTTGATTTCTAATGACTTTTACTTCCCTCTGTGCACATGTGTGTCCCTTGGTTAGTTCCAATTTTTAGACAGCACATATGGTGTTTGTTTTTTCATTCTTGAGATATTCACTTAGGATAATGATCTTATTGCAAAAGGCATTAACTCATCCTGTTTTATGGCTGTATAGTACTCCATGGTATATGTATACAATATTTTGTTAATCCACTCATAAATTGATGGGTACGTAGGTTGATTCCACATCTTTGTAATTCTGAACTGTGCTGCAATAAACATTCAAGTGCAGGTGTCTTTTTGATAAAATGACTTCTTTTCCTTTCGATAGATACCTAGTAGTGGGATTGCTGGATCGAATGGTAGTTCTACTTTAAGTTCTTTGAGAAATCTTCATACTGTTTTCCATAGAAGTTGTATTAACTTGCAATCCCGCTAATAGTGTATAAGCATTCCTTTCTCTCTGCATCCACACCAGCATCTATTGTTTGGGGACTTTTTAATAAAAGTCATTCTAACAGGGGTAAGATGATATCTCACTGTGGTTTCAATATGCATTTCCCTGATAATTAGTAAGATTGAGAGTTTTTTTCATGTATTTCTTGGCCGTTTGTTTATCTTCTTTTGAAAAGCTTCTGTTCCTGTCTTTTGCCCACTTTTTAATGGTTTTTTGGGGAAGTTTTTTGGCTAATTTCTTTGAATTCTTTGTAGATTCTGGATATTAGCCATTTATTCCATGTACAGTTTGTGAATATTTTCTGCCATTCTGTAAGTTTTCTATTTGCTCTGTTGATTATTTCCTTAGCTGTGCAGAAGCTTGTAATTTAATCAAGTCTCATTTATTTATTTTTATTGTTACCATAATTGCCTTAGTCATAAATTCTTCACGTAGGCCAATATCTAAAAGAGATTTTTCTACATTTTCTTCTAGAATTCTTATGGTTTTATGCCTGACATTTAAGTCTTTTACCCATCTTGACTTAATTTTTGTGAGTGGTGAGAGAAAGTGATCCTGTTTCATTCTTCTGCATGTGGCTATCCAATATTCTCAGCACCATTTATTCAATAGGGCTCTTTTCCCCAGTGTATGTTGTTGTCTGCTTTGTTGAATTTCAGTTAGCTATATGTAGATGGTTTTATATCTGGGTTCTCTGTTCTGTTTCATTGGTCTATGTCTCTAATTTTTATGCCAATACAATGCTGTTTTGGTTACTATTGCCTTGTAGTATAGTTTGAAGTCTGGTAATGTGATGTCTCCAGATTTTTTCTTTTTGCTTGAGATTGCTTTGGCTATTTGGACCCTTTTTTGGTTCCAAATTAAGTATAGAATTATTTTGTCTAGATCTGTAAAATACAACATTGGTATTTTGATGGGGTTGCATTGAATTTGTAAACCACTTTGGACAGTAAGGACATTTTAACAATGTTGATTCCACCGATCCATGAGTGTGATGTTTTTTCATTTGTTTGTGTCACCTGTGATTTTTTCCCTCAGTGTTTTATAGTGTTCTTATAGAGATATTCACCTCCTTGGTTAAGTATATTCCTAGGTATTTTATTTTCTTTGTAGCTATGATGAAGGATATTGAATCTTTGATTTGATTCTCAGCTTGACTGTAATTGGTGTATAGAAATGCTACTGATATGTGTACATTCCTTGTTTCTTCCTCTCTTTCTTTATTTTTTTATTTTTAGCTACCATATCCCTTTATGGAGGTCTATTTACATACAAAAAAATTCACCAACTGTAAATGTATAATTTAGTGATTTTTAGCAAATTTACAGTTATACAATAATCCCTGAAATCTAGTTTCACAAAGTCCCTCTTGCCTGCCTAATTCATTTATAATTAGCATAGAAGAAACCCCTTAAAATTGGCTTTTACAGGTTAAGCATCTCAACTCTGAAAATTCAAAATCAAAAATGCTTCAAATTCCAAAACATTTTGAGTGCTGACATAACATTCAAAGAAAATACTCATTGGAGTATTTCAGAGAGGTTTCATATTTTCAGATTTGAGATAGTCAACAGGTACAATGCAAATACTCCAAAATCCAAAAAAAAATCCAAAATCCAAAACACTCATGGTCCCAAGCATTTCAAATAAGGGATACTTAACCTGTATATAATATGCTTTTATTAGAACACCAGGAAACCATGTTTTTGCAATCTTTTATTCTAAAAATGTATTTAAATTGACTTGTTTCTAGTTTGTGTGATAATGAAATTGGTATGGCATGAGAATAAATAGAGAAACGGAAAAAAGATGGTCTTTTATAGCTGTGAGGCCTAGTTTTCGAAAGCTGCTTCACTTCCCGGTACTTTGACATTCTATGCTGAGATCTGAGGAAGTAGAGCATGTGGTGGGTGGTAGAGAAGGAAGAATCTGCTTTTTGGGTTGCACACATCTTAAACTGCAGTTATTAAGCCTTTAGTTGTCAGTAACTTGGAACAATAATAGTAATAGTCTCTGCTGCTTCCAGACCATATATTCCATTTTATTCCCTTTACGTGCATTATCTCATTTAAGCCTCACCATGGGCTCTCTCCCTTTATGTAGATTAGGCTCAGATAGATCAAATGCATTTTTCCAACTCACTCCACAGTAGATGTCAAAGCAGGGATCAGACCAAGATCTGTCTCACTACCCAGCCTCTACTTTAACAATCACACTTGATCGCATCTCTAGACAAATGAATCAAGGCACAGCAATCAAAGGGCAGCTTAATTGCCAGAGGTCCTATTACTAGAAAGAAAATATGTGGCCCTGGAGGAAAAAGGTAAGCTGACATCATATTTTACAGCTACCCCAAAATGGTGGGAATAAACAAAATAATTTAAGGCAAGGATACTTATGACTTTGGAAGTTTTGAGGCATCCTTTAAACTGTGCTTGTGTTTAAGGCCAAATGAGAGGGTGAGACAGTGCATGGACAAGTCACTGCTGGATTCACCTGTAGTGACGTTCCACCTGGGAATGAACTTCAGCAGGGATCTGCAGTAACTTGTGGGGGAGGCATCTTGCTTCGGCTACTTGAATAAACTCAGCATAGGTCATTATTATATAGCAGTTTGGAGGGTGTGAGAGGGGCATTGTCTGAAGTTATCTCTCCCTTAGCTAACTGCTTGGTGTAGCACTCATTAGCCACTTAACACATAAACATCGCCTTGTATTAGATTGTTTTCATGTGTGTGTTTTATCATCTATCCTTGCGGTTCTCCAAGTTGGTTGTGCACAAAAATCATGGGAGACACTTATTAAAAGAATAGGTTCCTGCTCCCCTGAGAAATTTTTGATCCAATAATCCTAAGTAAAAGCTCAGAAACCTGTATTTTTATAACACTTTCCTGAAATTCTTGGAATGAACCAAAGTTAGGATTTGCTACTCTTTAAATGTGTAAGTCCATAAGGGCATTTTGTTTCCCAGCATCTCACAGAATGAGAGTAGATATTTGTTGACTAAAGGAGGGAATGAACGAATTATTGTAGGTTCCTTGTAGGAATATTGTAGGTCAGTCAGGAGGGAATGAATGAATATTGTAAGTTCCTTATTGAAATATTGTAGGTCAGTGATGATGAAACTCACCTCCCACAGTAAATTGAGCACTAGTAAATAGTGCTCAATTACTGTTTAATGATTGGTTAATTTTAGATAGATGTTTTATTTTTTTTCTATACTTTTGTTTGGCTCTGGGCAAATTGCTGTGAATAAAATCTTGTGTTCTAAAAGGCCTGATGCCTATTTAGTGAGGAGAGGTGATGGGTATAGCAACCAGGAACTGATTTTGAGTAGTTTCAGGAGTTTATTTATCCTAGAAATCCAAGGAGAAAACCAATTCCCATATTTTGCAAGTTTATTTTGCTGTAGTACAGTGAATAATTGTCCTGAGGGGACTAGATGGCATCGGCGAATATTAATCTTAGATTTTCATTTCCTGTAAAATAACTTTCCACTTATTGCATTCAGTGAGAATACTTTGGGTTTCAGGAAATATGCATATTTTATCACAGACAGTCCAAAGTGTGCTCACAAGTGTATCTGCAACTCAGGAGTTAAGAGGGGCAGGTGCAGGCAATTGGGTGAGCCAAGGGACCCCAAACTTGGCTGAGAGAGGACCGAAGGCAGAGGTGGAACCATGTCACTTGGAGGCTGCACATCCAGCGTGCCATTGTCAAATTTTAGGCTTGAGATTTAAAACAAATTTGTTGTAGGAGAATATTAAAAATTAAAATGACGGTAATAATAATGACTAATGGGCTAGCATTTGTCAAGCCCCTGACTAGGTATCAGGTGTTATTCTAAGTTCTTTCCCATATCACGTTGTCTACTTGATTCTTTAGAGAACCCATGAAGTAGTGTAGTGTCTTATAAGTGAGAGCATCTCAACTAAGATTGGGTTTAAGATTAGAAAAAAAAAAAAAAAGGAGATTGATGCTCATGGATCTGAAAAGAAGTCTGAAGCAGCTTCAGGCATGGGAGGGGCTCAGACAATATCACAGCCCCCTTCACTTCACTGTTGCCTTTCACTGTGTGGCAATAAAGACGGCCACCAGCAGCCCCAGCTTATTCTCTGAAGATCAAGTCCAGCGAAGAAGAGGATCCTCTTCCTTCAGAGCCAGGGAAATCCACAAAATAACCCTTACCTTACTTCTGACATTAACTACAAAATTTGAGGGCCCCTGAGACTACCTGTACTTCTGATACCAGCTGCAGGTTTGGGGTCCCCAAGATCACTCTCAGTGTCAATAACTCAGCAGAATGCCTCGCAGACCTCACTGAAGGCTGTCATACTCACAGTTTCTAACAGTGAAAGGGTACACATTAAAATTAGTCAAGAGAAGAGACTCATGAAACAGAGTCCAGGGAAGTTCCAAAAGCAAAGCTTTCGGTTATTATCTCTCAATGCAGTCATAGGGATGCTGATTTTCCCCAGCCACCGTCATGATTATACACACAGAGTATTGCCACCCAGGGAATCTTCCTTGAGACTCGAAGTCCAGAGTTTTTATTTGGGGCTCAGTCATATAGACATGGTTGTCCATCCATGCAGCTGACCTTTAGTCTCCAGTTTCTCCAGAAG
Organism: Microcebus murinus; assembly: GCF_040939455.1. Lineage (NCBI taxonomy): Eukaryota > Metazoa > Chordata > Mammalia > Primates > Cheirogaleidae > Microcebus > Microcebus murinus. Next base: position 30,949,120 of record NC_134124.1, read on the forward strand.
TCAAGCTGATACCATATGGTTCAAAGACCTCTTTCTAAGTCACATTATTAGACCCAAGCCTCCTAGGTAAACAAAGACACTCTTATAGGGACATCATAAGTTCTTTTAAGATCATTTCCCATGAGCCGAGGGCAAAGGCTAGACCTCTCTTTGGGCGTGGTTAATTCTTTAACACTCCTCCCCCAAAAGTCTAATAAAAGCCTTGGCCTCTGCTGGGTCCTGTACCCATCGCTGAACCAATTATTCTGACATGGAGATGGATACACTAACAGCTAGGTATAAGCATGGGGCCATTCGCCTTGCCCACCACATAGCCCAAAAGCAAGGAGTGGTGATTCTCCAAGAAAAATGGATGTTGATTAAGCTATTTTTTGTAGTAAATAAGAAAGACAAAAGTCTGTTAACTCATGGGAAGACTGCATAGAGGAAATAAAACACCAAATTCCTTTTATTTTGATTTGATGTGATATCGTTAGCAAGTCCACGGGAAAATGAACTGAAAGTGACTTAGTAAATGCCATTTTTTAAAAATAGACAGAACCTCTTAAAATATGACATGTGTGACTTAGGGAAGAGGAAGAATAATAGCAAGTTGATGAAGAGGCTCTATATGTGATCACTTATGCAAATTTTCCATCAGGAATGAGTTGTCTGTTTCATTTCCCTAGGGCAACATGAAAACTTCCTAGAGCAAAGATTCCCAAACTTGTAGTGCATTAGAAACATCTCGGGGGCTTTTAAAATCCTGATGCCCAAGTCACACCCATACCAATGAAAGCAGAAATGTCTAGGGATGGAATGCAGTATCCGTATTTTTTAAAGATCCTCAGAAGATTTCATTTTTCAGCAGTTTGGAAACTACTGTAGCAGAGTGTTGAAGTGAGAGCAAACACTACTGACTTGAAGGCTGGTTTCCAGAGTGGCCAAATTGACCTAATTAGATGTACACTGTCCAGCCACCCATTGGAAGACCTAGTCTTAACAGGGTGTTGTGAAAAATCTGCATTGGAGAGATATAGGTTCAAACTATAATTTTTACATTTACTTTTATATATTACATTTACATTACTAGTTGGACCTTGAGGAAGTGACTTAATCATTTTAAGTTTCAGTTTCTTCATCTGTAAAACAACTGGTCATCTCTATGACTTGGAACATCTGAAAGTGAATCTGTAGAAAATGCCTAGAACAGCAATTGTTAGTTCCCTTCGTTATAATATTATATTTATTGTAACAGAGATAGAAACCCCTGGTCTTTTTGCCTTGGCTTTCAGTCTTTGTTACTTTGTGATTTTTTTTGTTTTCTTTTGTTTTTAACATGTCTATATAGGATTCAAAAATTGTATCAGTCAATGTTGCAAAAGTTTGAAGGTTTTTGTTGTTGTTGTTATTAAATGCATTTGTTCTCTTAAGTATTGAGAACCCCATGAGAAGGTGGCCAGTCATTTATACAAGCAAGATTTATTAAGTACCTATGACAATATTTCATCAATCCTAAAATGCACTCTCTTGCAAGATGCACCATTATTTTATGCACAAATAAAAAAGGAAAAACTGAGCCAATTAAGTTATACCACAACATCAGTTGCAAGAGGAATTCCCATTTCAGAAATCTTAAGAAGAGCAAAGAAATGTGCAAGATAGAGTTAAGGAGATGTAGTTAGTATGGAATCTTCCAGAGTGCCAGGCATTAGGACACAACGTTATACAAGACACTGTTTCAGCCATTGGAAGCTGGAAAGAACCAAAATCTACCATTGGCTTCAATCCTCCCTCTCCTGAGAAGAGAGTCAACTCCAGTTTCATCCAGAGAAAATTATTTTTTATGTCCCTTTTAGATCATTAAATGTTATACACTGGTCGCTGTTTCACCTTTGAGAAATACAGTGACCTGTTTAAATGGTCCCATTTTAAAATCACTTTTCTTCAAACAGAGCCCGTTTTAAATGGCTGTATGTCATCCCACCCATGGACGGGAGAGTGAAAATGGTTCTCATTATTTCGGCAGATCACATAAGCCATACTGCAGGAAACCAGGAGATGGGAGGGCAGAGGGGATTCAATTTGATGATCACATGATCTTTCTTCCTTCCCAGACCTCCTCATTCAACTGAAGATTCTGTGTTGTGATCCCAAATGGGTCAAAATATAAGCTTGGAAAAATTTTCTGAATAGTCTCTCTCTATTCTATATATACTTAATACAGATATGCCCCATTTCTCTCTCCTTACTTTATAGCCTGCTTGGCTAGAAATGTGCCTATGTTGGCTAATTTTTTGGAAGTAAGTCCCTGAGTGGAGGGTAGATGTTTTGGGGGAAAAAAATTAGGAACAAGTGAACCATCACTGATTCAAACTGGTACCATTGAAACACAATCTTTATATTTAATTTGGGGAATTAACTTTTTGGTGACAGGAAAAAATATTCCAAAGAGAGAGAAAGACTAGAAATAACAGCCACTTCCAATCCAAATGAGAATCCTACTAATAGCATTTTGGTGAGCCATGCTGGGACCATGCTCCAGTCAATAGAGTTTTTCTTTTGAAGGTAAGCAATTTAGAGAATGAATCTGCTCTGCCGTCTGGTAGGAGGATGGGTGCCAAGGTTAGATCTTTAAGGAAATAATCTTATTAGTCCCTCTTATTAAGGCAGCCTCTGCAGTGTGTAGACTTTGAACCTGACTGATAAAAAGTAGGTCTTGTCAAACAGCTCACAGCTCCTAGTGAAAAGGTTGAACTTTGTTGGTTTAGATCATCCAATCCAAATGCAAACATGTTTCTAAGCTTCTGTTTGCATACTCTGGGAGAAAAAAAAATGACTTCCTCATTTTCCCTGACTGTGACACTAATAGCTTTCCGAGGGGATGGCAGCTCCCACAGAAATTACTAAATCACTGGCTTACTGGCACGTACAGAAAGGCAAAAGTTTCCAGCGTAACCTGAAATGTAAAGCTTCCAGTTGTCATTGTTTGGGTCCTTTTATTTCTTTGTTTTTTCCTCTTAATGGATCCTGGTCCTTCCGTTTCTCTGCCGTGACATCCCCGTACTGACCCCATCTGGAAGTTGCAAGGCTGAAATTTTGACAGCTTTGTCATTTTCATAGCTGTGAAGGTTGATGTCGCACTTACAGGATTATTGCTCTCCAGGAATACTTGACTACATAGTCAAGCAGAAGGTCAAGAGAGGTGGAGAGAGAAAAAAAACTCTAATAAAATCAGGAAGGGCTGACTTGTGCCCTGAGAAATGCATGCTACTGCAGGCAGAGCCTCCCGCCTGGATCCAAGTGCAACAATTGGCCCCAGTCAGGGGCCGTACTTGTCACAATGGACAATAAAGAAATCGCCATTCAAGTGAGCGGCTCCTTGAAGAACTGGCTTTATTCTTTGCTTTTACCCTGCTATTAAGGCCCTTCTCAAATCAGATTAAGGAAAGGCGCTGTAACGTATAGTTTAAAGAGAGTACTGGAAAGAGGAAGGCAAACTCCTTTCTTGCATCTGCTCCTTTGGCTCCTGAGATGTGTGGCTTCTGGATACCATCCTGGTATGTAAGGCAACCAGACAGTAGTGACCAAATACAATGGAAATTTAAAGAAAGCATGAGACTTATTCTATTGGGAACAGAACTGAGAAAAGAGCCTTACTCCGAATTGTTGCTTGATGGGTCCTTGCAATGAGGAACATGGTACTTTGTAGAATTCTCAGAGATTGAAACTATATTAGTCCATTTTGGTTCAGCTACCTGAGACCTACCATGCAAAACAAATTGGGCAAGACATTAAATGGTTCAAAGAAGTCATGGATAGGGCTTTCTATGCTATAGGAGCTTAAGGCAGGTGAGCAAATATTGCATGGATGAGGTGATATAATAATAATAGCTGTTAAAAATTATCGAGCACCTACTATGTGAAGGTCACTGGTCTAAGATTTTTGCAGGGAACAACTGATTTGATGTAAAGGTTAGGCTGTTGTGATGGACAGCAAAGGCAGGGACATTATCTCAGCTGTGGAAGGTAGATGACACAGAAAATTCCCTGAAATAAGAGATTTGCCTGGGACTTGAAGGATGTGTAGGAATTATATGTTATGTTTAAGAAATAGTGGCATGGACAAAAACCCTTTCTAAATAGGGCAAACCTCATAAATAAAGACTCAAAGTGCTACGTAAGCTGAGATCATCCAAGAAATGCAGCATAAAGCAAAAGGCAGGTGGTGGAGAAAGGGCTGAAGATAATGGAACGGAATGAAGGCTTTGTCCTATAGGCGATGGGGACCAGAGAGGATTTTTAAGTAGGGGCGACATTCAGATTCCCACTTGAGAAAGATCATCCTATAGAATTACTTCTGTCCTGCTTAGTACCAGTGCAAGTTTGTCCTGTAGACCTCCCTTGAAAACAACCCACACTCTGAGAGTGGGACCTGCCCCTGCAGGTGTAGGACCCTCAGGAACTAGACATCCCTACCTTCTATTTATTGACTTAACATGGGAAGAATGAAGATGTTTATTTTTGTAAAGATCGGTGAATGCTGATCATGGAAACTTAATGCTTCCATATGAAACTGAATGTCCTGCAATTTATTAGAAAGAGTTGCATTCTTTAAGCAGCAGCTTGTGTGTATCTTGCTATGTCCGTGGGAAAGATGCTCTGTGGACAGTTGGCTGGAGCGGACATTAACTCCTAGCTGCCTTTTCCGGCAGGCTTGTGCCTGAGGATCTCTGTATCTCATACTTACAGGCCAGGGAAAGCCATCTTTCTGAGAAATGCCTATCTCTGATGGCCCAGTGACATGACAAGGGACAAGGCAGGGAGAGGGGAGAGGGCAGAGGAGAAGCAATAATGTGCTTGTGAACCACAAGTTATGCAGGATGCCACACAGCCTGGTGATGGTGTCCCTGGGTTTCCTTCCACCTAGACTTAGCGCTGCCAAAAAAAAAGGCAGGCTACGGGGGATAAGGTTATGAGATAATCTATCAGGCCAGAAAGTTATGCTCATTTCCTCTTTAACCATTTTGCTGCAGGTTAAATGCTACACCATGCTTCTGCAAGGCAGCTGCTAGAGACACAAAGGTTGGCATCCGCATTGGAAAGTGTCAGACTTTCCTGGTGACGCTTGTTGGGTCAATACCTCCCATTTTTTCATGAGCAGGGGCTGGACCCCTCCGTTCCGAGGAGGGCTGTGTGCATCCAGTTAGTGCAGGTGGAGACGATGTTGTGAGATTGTATAAGTATCTGAAAGGTGTCCAGGAAAGGAGTCAAACCAACCCAGATTAATGATTTGGAAGACCTTCAGAGGAAGGAGGAATATTACATGTCTGCCCAGGTTTGTGAAAGATGGTCGCTTTGCTGGAGAGCTTATGAGTTCTGCACGCGTGCACACACAGACACACACACTCACACTCACTCGCGGAACAGAGCTATGCCATGGTGGAAAGAGCCTTGCAGTGTTGGAGGAGCAGGGAGATGCATGCCTGTTGGAAACTCAGGTTTTGCTTCTGAGCTTGCAGCCATGGCAGCATTTGATGTCTCTCTGTCCCCCATGCGGTGCCATGGTACAAAGCAAACCTTCCATTGGTGATTAGCTGGAGAACTGGGGCCTCTCACCACTGGCTCCCTCTGCAGCCCGACCAATGCCAGTTCCAACCACACCCCTGCCTCTCACTGCATCCCCCATCCCCTAGATTTCTCTGCCCGCCTCGACCATTTCAGGCCTACAGAGCCTTCATAAGTCCTAACCACAGATCAGCTTTCTAAATTGAGAAAGTGATGAATTTTTAAATTCTTGAACCTGTGCTGTAATAATCTTTCTACCATCCTACACATTACAATGCAGGGAGACGACAGATGTGTTTTCTTATGACGGTGGGAACATGAAATATTGATGGGGATGGGAGCGTAGACTTGGTGTTAAGGTTCGTCTACAATGAAGGTAGTGGTTCTCACCCCAGATTCTCATTTTCCACCTTTCTCCTCTGACACTTAGGATGCAAAGAAAGCCCCAAACTACCCAAGGCTAGTTCAATGAAAGCTCTTAAAGAGCTGTGCAATGAAATCTGTCTAAAAAGGTCTTTATCAGTCTCCAGGGACCAATTGCTAATGCAGCTAATACACGTTTGATCTATACAGATGATTTTTCCTTTGTCCCCAAGGGAATCTCTACAAACACTTTGGGTTTACATGGTGCCAAGCCCAAGTAGCCTGTCAGAAAATAAATAGCATTTTAACACATTCAAGCATCAGTCCCCGGGATGAAAAGTAGCACGTGGGCTCTTCTCTGAATTTTCTAGCTGGGCTATAGGACATAATGAAAACTTCATTTTTAGAGCATTTCTTTTTCCTGGTGACATTTCACTCAGAGGCACTGCATTCTGAAAGGGGAAAGGCACAAAGTAGACATACTGCTTAAAAAAAAAAAAAAAAAGACTAAAATTTTATCTAGGACAGTATTTCCGAACACATGTATGAGTACCTTATGGTGTAAGTATGCAAGATGTCCTTAAGAGGCACATGGTTGAATATTTTTATTTTTAATATTTATTTATTGTAATGCATGTTAGAGAATATATCTACAGACACATATAGATATGTCTATATGTGTAGTTAGCACATCCAAGCTGTTGATTTTATGGATATTACTAGCTAGGATGAGACTAAAATCAGAAACCATAAGTCAATTTGAAGAAAAATATTAAGTAAAGGAAAGAGTCAAAGTCTAGCTGCAGCAGCTGCCGGGAAAGATTGGATAGAACAAAAATCCAGGAGGTGTTAGGAAATGACTAATATTTAGGAAATGCTGATCTAGAGAAATTCCCCAAGTGTTAACAGAGGAGTCGGAACCGGCTCTGCCCTTCCCTGGTCGGTGATATGTGTGACTCTGTCCCCTGGCCGCCCACAGAGACAGACGTCAACCACGACAGATTCCCTGGGGCTCCTCCGCATATCTCTCTGTCGTCCGAAGTCCTGTTTTCTCTATGGTTTTAAGCAGAAAATTGCACGTGTTCATGATCCCTCAATCTGACATATCACATCAGCCCTCTTCACAGTGACATGATGTGAGGCAGGATATTGCAGGCCACTCTGAGACATGGCTTTCAGAGAGGGGGTACCCCACGTGAGTGGACTCTGCACTGCATTCTCAAGTGCAAGGGAAGAATTTGTAACTCTACCGTGATATATCCAAAGCCCACCATGGAAAGATGATAGCACCTCATAGCTACTGAGTCTTCAATATTTCCAGGCGTGACATCTTAAGTCTAATCTTCAGAAGAGCCAAGTGAACTGGGCACCATTAGTCTTCTCATTGTATGTTTGAGAAAGCTAAAGTCAGAGGCTTACCCAGCTAGGAGGTTCAAATCCAGCTGTGTCTCACTAAGAAAGGTGGACTCCTTCACGACTCAAAGTAAGAGGCCACGCTCCAGCTGTGAACACGTTCAGGGAGCGGCCACTCTCTGTCTACAACAAGCCTTGTGTATAATAGTGCCCAGACTTAAACTTCCTCCCTGTCAACAGGAAATCACAGAATAAGAAAATACTGACCGTGAACTTTTTTCATGGAAAAGGGTAAGAGAGTGGAGGGATGGTTCATATGAAGGAGTGAGAGGGAAAAGAAAATAATGAATCCGTGTAGATGAGAAGAATTTATACACCAGAATTTTCTCCCCAGCTCTGTAGTGAGCCCCTATATGACATGGGGAAAATCACCAATTCTCCCTGACCTTTTTTCTCATCTATAGTATGAGGGATTTGGCCTAAAGGTCATTGAAGTCCCATTAAGACCTTTTTTTTCCCCCCTTCAATGTAGAATATCTCAGAAAGAGAGAGTTGCCCTGAAGAGTGGGAGCTAAAACAGTAGGAAAACCTTACTGGTGACTCAGTGTAAGAAAAGGCAATAGAGCTGCCTTATCATAAAGAATCCCAAGAAGTGACATGGAAAACATCTCTTTCTGGCGCAGAAGGGTGGGGATTTTGCAGGGAACATGGAGCCACTTTCTAGCCCATCCCTGCACTTTCTCTTCGAGCTCCCTACCAGAAGCCCTGCCACCTTCTTGCACAACCGCAACTTTGAATGTTGTAGAATCAACCAAATTCGTGAATCAGCTTGTATAGATGATAAACATGGTATGTGTTCTCTTCCTAAAGAGCTTAACTTTAAGCTATGGAAATGAGATGGCTGTGTTTCTTTTGCTTCATTTAAGAAAGTTGTTCAGATGACGATTTATAGTTTCTGAACCTTGTCTGCCACTTTAATTCGTTTAAGCCAACAATTTGAAGATAGCTTTGAACAATTGTTCTGACCATAACTAGGTAGGTGCCTCAGGCAGTTACTTATGGTATTGTGTTGGAAGCAATGATAGTTTCTCAATTCTTCTTCCAGTGAGACTCACCTGTGCCTCAGCAGCATATATCTGGGGACTTTCTTCATGAGAAATTGAGTTGGAGATTTCACATGGGAAAAAATCTAGAATTTCAATACCACCAAGAGTGTCTACATATTATTTGTAGAGACAAAGAAAGGCCTGTGTTTTAAGAGTAGCTTTCTTAACCCCACACGTTGTAAAAGTACAAATGGCCCATCGAAGTCAGAATGACCCTCAAATGCAGTATACCTTGTAAGAAAAGAAGTGTTCAACTTAATGCTGGCCATACCATTAGCATGTACCATCGAGGTACACACTAAATATGGGGGAAAATACGGGAAATGTTAATTTAATGAAGCAAAATCGTGACTTGTATTAGAAGGTGATTAGCTATGATCTGTGCAGGGAACAAAGCAGGGCCGTGTTACAACTTGATCTGGCTGATGTGTTTCAGAGGGACTCATAATTCATGTTTCAACTGGAGAAATAGCTTCAGCGAATGATGCAACATATCATATTTTTGTTCAGGTGGTTTGACAGGAAGCAAAAGATAGAGTTGTTTGAAACTCTAATTGAGAAAAGCCCCTTAATGATGTTCACGCAATCCAGCTATTCATAAGGATATAGTGTGCCAATATTTTCTAGCAGGGAAAATGTTATGGAATCAGTTTTGTTTGAAGATTTATAATTTTGATAGCCTTTTTTAAATGTAAGCAAGAAGCATAATAAGTACTTCAAATATCTGCATGTTCAAGACCTATTGTGTTTGTTTATACAGAAAAGGGTGCAATTATCCATTACCTATATCATTAGAGAAAAGATATATGGAAAAAACTTCTATATTCTTTGAAGATACTTAAAAACTTATATGTGTAATGCTGTTATATGAAAAGGCAGCCTTTACACAATATAAATAGTGTGAAGTATTGTTTTTCTTATTAAAATTATTTAGAAATGGCTATCAAGACCCTTAGGTAGTAAGATGGCTTAACCGAAACTACAGAACCTCATTTATGGAGAACCTTAAAATCAAAATTGAAAACAATTGCTTTCTGGAAAAAAAATTGCGTTCAGCAGGAAGCTAAGTACTAGTCATGTATGCTCAGTGTTCAAACAAAGAAACTGGACTGAATTGAAGCCAACTCGTTGGATAGTGAAATGAAAATCTGGCTGCTAGTTCCACTGGTTTTACCTTCGACCTTGTGGGGGGATGGAAGGAGCACTTGATGGGGAGTCAGTTGTGTGGGTTCCAGCAATTGTGGGTGGCATGAAATTGAGTGAGTCCCAACTTACGAGTTGAAAACTTTGGAATCCCCTTATTAAAAAGGAAACTTTCACGATCCTCCTCTTCATACTCTCAGTTTTCTTGCTCTCTCTGGTTTTTATTGACGTCTCTGTCATGGGGTAACTCATCTGGATAAGTTTATTGAAGGCAAGTGATAGTGATGACTACAGCGCTTCACACACAGATTGTCAATAACGAGCTGATGGCCCGGGGGGCACTTAGAGGTGTGGTTCAGGTGTGTGTGAAGCGTCTCAGTGTAAGCTTTGCGCCATTTAGCTGATGACATTTTGAAAATTCATGACAGCCAAGGGTTATTATACGCTCACGAGATGCCAGGACCCAGAGAAGTACTTTACATTTCTCCCTGAATCCTCAAAATAATATGATCTCATTTCCCGTAGTTTCCAGTTGAGAAAAGTGAGGCTCAAGGAAGACGAACAATTTGTCCAAGGCCACAAGGGGGTACTCAAAGGATCCTTGTCAAGACTTTCAGCCTGAGGTCAGCTTTGAAGCTGATTGTGACTTAGTTATTGGAAGAATAAATAATAGTCTTGAATAATCTTCCACCCGAGGAATAGTCTCTGTTCTCATCTCACTCCAGTTAGTTGCTTCTAAGTCCTATTCAAGAAACATGACAAGATGGGTTGGATTCATTAGTGGAAAAGATGAGAGGAAACACTTCAAGCTGGGAGCACAGTTGTGTCCACATGTGGCCAGGGCCTCCTTAAGGGTCCAGTGTTCTGGATCTCAGGAGCCAATGTGCCAACTTAAAATCATCCCACAGGGCAATTTGTATCCTTTGCTTTTCCATTCATCTGATCCTTGGGTACCTGGCTTTATCACTGTGGGGTGTGAGTGTGTGTATGGGTATATGTGTTCTATTATGCTAGACCTCCCTGTGTCTATTATTGAGGAAGACGCTGCTTCTTCTAGCATTGGCCCACATTCTCATGCTTTGCCAATGTGGGCATCAGACAGTGGGGTTCCCCACCCCCAGGCTTTGCCCCACAGACCTGCACTGTGCTCTGTATCCGTTGCTTCCATCTCAGACAGCAATTTTCCTCCCAAGATATCTGAGTTGGGTTGGACTAAGTCATTGGAAGTGACAGTCGCTTTTAAAAAAAGAAAAAACTGGCAAAACACAGGAATGCACATTCTAGGGAAGCCTTTGAAAGAAGCAGGTTGCTCTTGCCTCCTTGTGTTCTTGGATGAGACAATTGACTCTCCCCAAGCTGACTTCTTGCTTAGATGAACTGACTTAACTGTGAGGTCCTGCCAAAGGTTGCTTCACTAAGCGGAGCCTGGGGCTTTCGCAAAGTGAAGTCACCTCTGCCTGCCAAGCGGGGACTCTCTGGCTAGACACCAGGGGAACTTCATGGCCTTCTAACTACTCCTCCAAAGGAGGAAGTCCCTGTCATCATCCTGCCTTCGCTGTGCCAGTGTACAGTTTGTTCTGCCTGTGGCTAACATGCCCGGCGTAGAATGTGCTGTCGAGCTTAACGAGAAGGGAAATGGTGGAATGAAACTTGGAGAATTGTTCGTTTTGCTGAAGAGAAGGCTTGAGGACAGAATCATCGCTCTACTTGGCTAAATCTGTGGTCTTCCCATCTAGTGCTGTGACTTCGATGGGGCACCAAGGAGCATTTTGTTGGGTGAGCGTAATTGTTCTTCATCCAGCTCGGAAGGTTAGCCAAGTCGCCAAATATCCCTTACTTCCCTTAACAGCCCATTCTAAATCAATCTTCCATGAATTCAGCAAAATGGTTTTCGGAGTGCCTCAACATTGCTACTTCATGTCAGTGTCCCCAGCCCGGGGTGGGGCACTCGAAGGGCATTTCCCAAACAGTCATGTGAACCTTCCTTCCTGCAGTGGCCCCTGCCGGTCCAGGGAGAGCCCTTTTCCCTGGTTTCACGTGCAATGTGGCCATATTCTGACGCTCTCTTGGCTTCCCATAGAGGAGTTGGGACATGCCTCGAAGTGTTTTTGTTTCCTCTGAAAGAGGTCGAATCGGGGAAGAGAGGGGGGAGAAATATAGGTGGGAACAGTTTAATTGTATCCATGAGGGTTCTTAGTAATCAGGATGCCAGTCTGTGTTTTCCAGAGCCTAGAGATGACATAAATAATGTAGCGTACTCGCTCTGTGCAGGCTTGCTGAGGAATGCTGATGGAGAAAAAGCCAAACTGGGATCTGAAGCTCCCGGCTCCCGGCACTGCCTTTAAAATCCTTTTATTGAGTAGTACTTCTGAAACTGCAGCCAGGGCCTTGGCGGGCTGTGCGTGCCGGGGAGAAGCCAACGGAGGAGGAATTTCAGAGGAGCCTGCCTCCCTTGGTCTTTGGAGAAGGACAATCTGGTGCCGTCTGGATGGTTCCAGCTAACGATTGGTTCATTTCATTTTGCGTTCCTAATCCCGCAAAGAACAGGACAGCTCTGTCAAGGCCCCGGAAGCCGGGTAAGTGTGCAGCTGTTGCTAACAAGATATGACTGGCACCTCAAACATAGTTAAAAGCATCTTGCTAGCCTTTTAGAGCCTCTTGCCTTAATGGGAAGAGCCAAATGAGCTTTTCGGGACAGCTAACCCCAAATGAAGTCCTGCAGCTTAAGCTCATTTAAAGGCGAAGTGTGCTTTGGGGAGCGGGAGAGGGACCACAAACGCCACAGTTCATTTGCAGGAAGGAAACAAATGTGTCTTCATGTGGGATTTGTACAGGAGGTCTGCCAAGCCAAATATCCAATTGAAGCATCTTCCAGATTTTGATTTACATTGTAACTTAAGCCTCGTCTTGGCCCCGAAAGATAGGAGTGAAGGAAAAGGTGGGGAGTGGGGGAATGGAAGAGAGAGGGATGTGAGAAATAATTCTCTGTTGTTGTTGACGTCAAGGGATAGACTCTGGGCATTCTGTAAAAGAGACAGCGATTCCTTTGCTTATACTCTGGTGGTTTAGAAAAGGACCTCAGGGAACATTTGTTTTGTTTTGTTTTGTTTTCCTTTTGATTAAGGCATTTGGGGTCTAGAAAAGAAGATTAAAGCAGGATCCGTTTAATTTATTTAGTTTGCCTCACAGACATGAAGCTTCAGAATGGTAAGTGTCAATTACTTTCCTACCGGTTTGGGTAACTAGCTGGGAGTGGATTCTTGCCGAGCTAGGATCCATTACCAAATCCGGGCTGTTTTATAGGTTTTGGCCAGCAAGAGAGAAGCTGGTGTGTCAACATAGCAAAACCACAGATGACAAGTGTGGTTGGAAGGGAAGGTTTTGTGTGACCTGCCCTCCTGGAGGGTAGCTCTGTCTGCTGTGCTGGTTTGATGATTATGGGAACTCATTTGGAAACCAGCTACAACCCACTTAAATTCACATGAAAAATGTAAAAATGATGTGATACTTTCATCGTGGAATAGGAGTCAGTTTTTCCCTTTTAATTTGCTACAGATTTGTTGTTCTGTTTTGTTTTTTTTTTTTCTCTCCATCTAAAAAGTATTTAATATCCTTCAAATGTCTTTTACGAAATAGTTCTTTGGAAATTTTGTTTGTCATGTGAGCTCATGGATGTATTAGTAAGAACTCTACAAGTCCCTGGTAACGATCTCATTGCACTGTTGAAAAAGGAGCACGTTTTTATGTGTTTCATTTCCTTCTCTCCCGACAGTGCCCGTGCTTTGTTTACCTGCTGCTTTAAATGGTTCCACTAAAACTTTTTATTCCACAGTCTCAAGCATCCAGAGTCTTCCTCTCTGCTTGTGCAGATACCTCCCCAAATCAGAGCTGTGGTTTTGTCTTGTTTTGTCTTCCCTGCCAAGTTCTGTCTTCATGGGTTAAGGACACAGAAGGGTTTTCTGTTTATGGCAGCAGGTGAGATTTAATCTTTAGTCTAAGGCTGGGGTCCCCGACTTCTGGGCCGCGGACCGGTACTAGTCCGAGTGACCTGTTAGGGACTGGGCCACAGAGCTCCACCACCTCTCCCGCCCCCAATCTGTGAAAAAAAAATGTCTTCCATGAAACTTAGGAACCAAGAGGTTGCCCAGTAGAAGGCAAGTGGTGGGTGAGCAAGGAAGCTTCTATATAGCTGGCCCCCATCTATCTCTGGCATCACTCACCCCTCTCCCATGGACAATTGTCTTCCAGGAAACCAGTCCCTGATGCTAAAAAGGTTGGGGACTGCTGGTCCAAGGGATCTGTTTGGACGGTTTCCCAGTAAGCCGTCAACATTTTCGAAATGTTGTAAACAGATGTAAACATCTGTAAAATGGGCTTGAGATTCGCTTAAAAACATAACACCTCTGCTCTTTGGAAGCCTCTCAGTCAAAATTGTGATTATTTGAAAGGAAAAAAAAATGCTTAGAGTATTAGGTAGGGGGGTTTTCTGCAAGCTGTTCTCTGTAGGACTGAGTTGAAAAATGTTTTAAGCATCCCCAAACTAGGTTGCTCATTGGTTCTTATTTGTAAGTACATGAGAAGAAAGTACCTTTTAACTGCAGGGAGAGATGCAATACTTCTAATAAACAAAACTTAGTTTTCATAACCTAAGAAGTGACCTGAAGGAATGTGAGGAATTGTTAGAAGGCTGCAGTTCTCGGGTGCAAAGTCACAGCTTCATGTTTAATTTAACAAAACATTAAACATTTCATGTTTAATTTAATGAAACATTAGAGCACTAGGATTTGTCACCTTCCTGACAGAATGTCAGAACTGTGAGATAGTTTCAGAATATATGTTCTTTCTACAAAATTCACATATGACACTGGAAATGTTTCACATCCAAGACCTAGGTTTTCTCTAGGGGTCCTTTTTCCGCCCCCTGTGATAAAAGGAGAAGCAAAAAAAGCAAGTAAAACAACAAAAACAACAACACATTAGGCATGCACTACTAGTTTAGCTAATTTTAGGGGGACTATTAGTAGGCATTTAGGCAAATCTATTAACATTTAGCATCAGCACAAATGCAATTGCACTTCTACTTTTTGTGCTTCTGACAAAATAAGAACAAGGATCTTCAGGACAAGAAAAGGATGGACCTTGGAACCATTTTTTAGGTGGTAAACTTTTCATGAAACCCGTTTGGATCTTTTAATGAACTATTTAAGGGGGTTGGGTGAGATCTTTGGAAAAAATTAAGGAAATGTATCAGTTTGATAAAGATTATTACGACGTGAAAGAGGCAGCCCTTTGTACTGCCTCGCTTGCCAGATTTTTTTCTTAGTCTGGAAAATGTGGCTGGAGGTTGATAGTGCTACTTTGCCTTTGGCTTGTAACAGAAAATTTCCCTTTTTGTATTTCAAAGTGCTGAAATAGAGATAAGCCCTACCTCTCTGTCCATATTTTGCAGATTGGTGGGGCTCTATTTTCACGTGATGCTTAGAATGGTTAGCTCCTTTCGATGAAAAACAAAAATTTATGTTTGAGCAATGAAGGCAATTACTAATTCATAAAACATGCATGTATGTGTGCACATATGTGTTTGTACATGTATTACACACACACATACACGCAATGTACAAGCATACAAAGGGCCACCAGATTCTGCCTGCTCTCCTGCACCATTTCTGGAATGCCGTGTAAAACACAACAGAAATTTATTTTATGCAAGTGCAGGATTTTGCGATGACAGGAGTGCAAATACCTCTTCGTGATGTTATATACTCAGCCCAAACGTGCGGCTTCCTTGTGTACCTTGAAGTGGCTGAGACCAGATGCTTCAGAGAGAGATGTCATGTTCGTGCAATTCCGAGGAGCATATGGCAAGAGAAAAATCATTGTGACAGTTACTGACCTGAAGAGCAAGTAGCTTTTTTAACCTTTAAAAAAATTTTTTTAACCCTATCCTAAGTAGCTGCAGATACTTTATTTAGAATGATTTTCTGATTCTCCTGTATGTTGCATTCTGGGGGGGAAAAATGCAAAAGAGTGGCCTGGATTCCAAGAGGGCCTTATTTCTGTAGATGGGGTACAGGGACAATGGGAAAGCCACTCTGGCCATGGTGGATGGATGGCAGGCTCCCACTCACTGGCTATTCTTGGGGACATTAAACTCATTCCACATCCTGTGGGTCGGAGGGCTAAGCTCCAGCCAGGTGCCATCCAGCTTCACTGGGACAGGCTTGCGACACCTCCCCTGCTGTCCCCAACTCAGCTGAGCAGGATCCAGCAAAGCTCACCCCCTGTGTGCTGACTCTGGACACCAGAGCCACGCCCCACTGCCCTTGAGCATCATTTGCACCCTTTGTGACCCCTCATTGGCCACCATCCTGACCCCAGGTGGCACAGAAGTGACAGAGGTTGTCAAGGAAGTCTGTTCACTTCAGAAGGCCTCTTTTGAACCCCATCTATGTGCCTGACACTCTGATAGACCCTGTGACATGTGCCTTCCTGCCCAGCAAGGAGCCCCTAGTGTAATGAGGAGACCTGTGAACAAAAATGCAGCGAAGCATTGTCATCAGTACCACGAGGGCTAAGACAGGAAAGCCTTGCGTGGCCACAGGAACCATATGGCTACTGAGGAGAGAGCAGACAGTCCTCAGAGAGGAGGTCAGGAAACGCTTCATAGAAGCAGTTCATCAAGAGCAGTAGCCTGGAAGGTTCTCCTGGAAGACACAGGACAGGACCTTCCATGCCCGGAGCGTGGCAGACGCTTAGCAGATCAGCGAACTTCAGGTACTGGGCTTAGTAAGGTCGGCACCCAGGACACGAGGAAGGCATACGATTGTGCTAGAAAGATAAGCAGAGTGTCATGATGAATGACTCTCCATACCGTCAAGTGTGAGTCCTGTCTTACCTACCACATTCTCAAGAAGTCTAAAGCAGCCAGACAGCTCATAGCCTAAGCAAAGCAAGGGCTGAGCGTATCAGAAAACAGCAGTACGGGGGGGTTTATGTGAAAACAACACACACACGGAAGTGCTGGCTACCCCTCTGTGAGACAAACTAACCACCCGTGAATGTCCCAGATGGAGCCTGGGGACTTCTACTTGGCCACCTCTGCAAATAGGCAGCAGGCGCCTGGGGAGGGAGCTCATCCTACCACTAACTTGCTTCAGATCCGGACTGATTTTAGAGTCAAGCTTTTCCAAACGCAGAAATAGTGTGTGTAAAGACAAATTCTCCAGCGTCCAGATTAGGAAATCTGGTTGGGAAGGGAGAAAATATAATGTTCAGATTATAATCTGAAAATATAACAGAAAATGTTCCTGTTTCTATCTGGATTTATATTGGCATGAATTTATGTCATGGTGAGTGTGTTCGGATTCCTTCACATAGTCGAAGCTTCTGGAGGTGGAATCAGAAATGCAGGTGCAAATTGCTGACTCTGCAGATAAAGACACGCAAAATGCAGCCCATCTCAGCTACAAAATACTTGTTGCATAGTCCATGCAGCGTGTGATTAGGGGTGCATGGGGGGTGGAGGGTTTCTTGGGGTTTTTTATTTTTGAATTTTTTCACCAGCCATTCAACTTTTTGCCATATGGCGATGGCAGGGTTGCCCCCACTGCTGTGAGAGGACCCTAGTGGGTTCCACGCGTGGATTTTGAGAGTGCAGACCCACTCAGTGTTTACTTGGAATGGCAGAAGGGAGCTGAGGATGATGAAGGAGCCATCACCTTTTAATCTCCATCTCCTAGACCTAGATTCATCTGCTACCATCTGACCCTCCTCTGGCTCCAGGCAGGGTGGTCTGTCTACAGCATCTCTGGGGTAAATGGTCAGAAGGATGTGACCCGTTATCCCATTGGCTCTGCCCTCCCAAATTTCTCCCTTGGGAGTTAGGTGCCTGGCCAGCCATGGGAAAGCTGGGATTGGGCCTGGCTGCCCTGCTGGTGTTGGGTCCGAGTGCTGGGCATTTAGCATTTGGTGGAATGACTGAGCTCTCAGTGTCCTGATTTATCCATCTGAACAGTGGAGGGTTAGACTTCCTGACTCTATGGGAATAATGTTAATGATGATTAAAAAAAAAACTGTGGCCAAGCTATCAGCTCAAACCACAATTCCACGAACATGCCACGCTTTCCATGCATTCTCCAGGCTCCTGCGCTGGGGCTCACGGTTGCTTCTCAGTGCTTGCTCCTTCCTGCAGCCCTCGTCATCGCCTACCTGCTGGCAGCATGGCCAGGCACGTCCTGTGCCTGCTCCTTCCTCTGCACCCCACGCTGATCCAGGTGCAGAACTCGGCCCTTTTCCCCTAGCATGTGCAAAAAACAAACAAACAAAGCAGCAAACACAAACCCACGGACAGCAAAATCACCCACCCGAGACCTAGTGTGGAGCAGACTTTACTGAAAGTGTGGAGAAAAGGAAGAGTTCGTTATATGCCAGCAATAAAATGAACCTTAAGTGGAATAGTTGGCACCTCTGTTCGTAAACGCTCCCTGGGCCAGTGCTGCGCACTTGGGACCCCAGCTCCCTGCCAAGGTCCCTGCTGCGTCCCTCTCTCTTCTGATTGGCCAGAAATGCAAGTCCATCCCATCGATGCGTGCAGAGCAGCTAGGCACTCCCCACCCCCGCCCCCAAAGTCAGTGTCCTTGCCAGGACACCCGGCTGTCCCCTTCCTCGACAGTCGCCTCAACAGACTCTGCAAGAGGAAGGCTACCGTATAGAAATTTATTTCCCCACAGATACGAATAGTACCGTTTCCCACCACCAGCCTTCAAGCCTGGAAGGGAAAAGTTGTTACACTTTTGTTTAAGTAACAGTTTTCTGACACATAATACTTTATTATGTATTTCATTATGCTTTTTGATGTCCTTCCCACACGGATGATTGATTGATTGATCGATTGATCGAGGGATCGATGAAAGAGCCAGTGTGGCCAAAGGTCACGCGAGCACCAACTCTGGCGCTCTGCTGCTGACTAGCTGTGTGAGTCCGAGCAAGTGACTTGAGTTCTGTGATCTTCAGGTAAATGAGGGACAGTCACGGTACCCCCCGATAGGCTTGTTATGTGGTTAAGTGAGACCATGCGTGTGAAGGTGCTCATCTTACAACCTGGCACAAGCAGTTGTTAATTTCCTTTGTCTATACTCAATGCCAGTATTGTATTTTGATACAAATTTTATGATGGGATTTTCCCTCTATTTCCAAAATAATTTCAGTTTAAATTGATAGGATGCTGGAATTCTGGCATAGGCCAGATCACACCTCATCTCACCGTGTAGAAATTGACTTTGGATCCACCCTCCATCCTCAAGATCATTGGGGCTGCGTGGCCTGTAGCCTTCCCCTAACCAGCCTTTCAGTTTAGCATTTGTTTCTCTGTAGTGACCTCCCCTCCCCACTGCTCTTTTAACCAGACTGCCAACAAACCCGAGCCGGTTCACAATAACTCGCATTAGCAGAACTTTTTTCCAAAAACAATCACTCGGAATAGATGCTCTCGTCTTCAGTGGAACCAAACCCAATTCTTACCTCTCAGTTTCAGGCCTCAGAGAGTGGGGCCAGTGGTGGACAAGGAACAATTATTGTAACTAAATTTTAATCCACTGTTTCAGTAACAATATTGAATTAAAAAGTTACTAGCTACTAGTTAGAGCATGGCTTCGCTCCTACACGGGCAAATCAGTCATTCTATGGTGATTAACATCTATTCAGAACAGAGAATGTATTATGGGTACTAAATTATCATAGGAATTAATGCAGTCTTTTTAAAGGGCTTAAAATATGTTAATAAATACAGTATTCCAGCACCTGCAGCTCAAGGAACCAAAGTCATTAAAGATGGATATAATTATATTTATTATTGCAAGGATCTAGGTGAGGGGGGGAACAGTTTAATGAGCATGAATGAAACAAGGGTTCTTTACTTAAAACTTCATACCTAAAGAAACTGTTCCTTTTAAGGAGTTGAGTTATTTCATGAAACCGTTGAATGAAAGAACTAGACAAAAAGTAACATGTGGGTATAATTTCCCAAGGTCTGGGCAGGGAACTTCAGATATCCCCAAATCCTCCACCTTCTTCCCATTGAACTTAGCATGGGATTCCCCTGTCCCCGCTGTGCCTGGCAGAGCCACTGCACCGTGACACCTGCCACTTTACCAACTTGCCACTGGGGCTCCACCACAGGGCCACACCCTCCTTGCAGTTTCTCAAACAAACACACCCAGCTCTTTCCCACCCCAGGGCCTTGGCACATATTTTTGCAACCGAATGGCATTTATTCTGCAACCACTTTGATAGCACTTTGCCAGGCCTTGTCCTAAACAAATGTTAATAATTAGCTAATTTAATCCTCGCCTCCCGACAGCCTGGTAGATTGGATCCCACTCTCATCCCTATTTTATGGATGTGGGAAAGGAGTCAGAGAGCAGGGAAGGGGCTTGCCCTGGGCCCTGCTGATTTGAAGTCCTGCTATTCACTGCAAAGTTCTGCTGCCTCTTTGGGGGATCAGCTGCATGCCACCATCCCTCAGATCTCAGCTCAATTGCTCTTCCCCACCAGTTACCTACACTCCCCCTCCACTACAATTTCTCCCCATCACGTCCAGCTTATCCTCTGCAGCACCTATTAGCACAATTTAAAACGATTGTTTGTACATGTATTTTTGGTTGTCATTGCCTTTCTTTTGCACTGTGACCACGCCCGTGAAAGCAGCCAGTGTTTTTGTTTGACCCTCTGTGCTACACCCCCAGCTCCATTAAAGTAACTGATGCACAATAAATACCAAATACATATTTGTTTAATAAGTTTTTGAACTCATTCACCATTTCACCATTTGCTGTCTGTAGCCAGAATAAATGATATCTTTCATCTATTTACATACATAGGCCAAAAAAAATCATATATATTTTTTGAATGACCTGATGGAGAAAATATTAATATAATTTTATTAGCAAAAGTGATCCTCCTTCACGCCTGTAATCCTAGTACTCTGGGAAGCCGAGGCAGGCGGATTGCTCTAGGTCGGGAGTTCGAAACCAGCCTGAGCAAGAGCGAGACCCCGTCTCTACTAAAAGTAGAAAGAAATTAATTGGTCAACTAATATATGTAGAAAAAATTAGCCGGGCAGGTGGCGCATGCCTGTAGTCCCAGCTACTCAGGAGGCTGAGGCAGGAGGATTGCTTGAGCCCAGGAGTTTGAGGTTGCTGTGAGCTAGGCTGATGCCACGGCACTCACTCTAGCCTGGGCAACAAAGCGAGACTCTGTCTCAAAAAAAAAAAAAAAAGATTAGGACAGGTGCAAGAGCAAAACCTAGTGCTCTGGCTTGAGGTCAAAGTTGTTTCTGTCCATCTGCCTTGCTTGTACAGTCGCCGGTGCCGATAGCATCTGCAGAATCCCATCAGAAACACAGAGGAGTTTTTTTCAGACCAACTCTTGCTGCTACTGAGAATGTTGTGCTTGGCAGGTTGGGAGCAGTGGATTGAAGCGCTCTTATTTTCTTAAATCTTGGGGGTGTTCGAGGTGAAAATTAACTGCCTCTCCTCGTGGTGGAATGCATTCGAAATGCTATTTCCTGTTAGGAGGTAGAAGAAGAAAAAGAAACAAACACTCATAGTGTGGAATTAAAAAATGGAGGTCCCAGAGCTACACGTCCTACCTACAGTGAGGCAAAAGTGAGGCACCAGCCTTAGAGAGACTTCCTCATTTTCCTGGTTTTTCAGCTTGTGGAGGATACATTCAGGCTACTAAAATCCCCAGCCTGTAACTCTTTTACCATGTAAGAGACGTGAACCACATTGAGCATCTCATTAAAGTTTGGGGCTCTATGCCCAGAGAAAAAGAATGTGTGCAAACATGAAACAATTTGCAAATTGTTTCAGGGAGCCTGGTTACACCTTTTTGTCCATTTTGCAGATCTCTAGAGGCCCATAAATTTCAGTTTAAGAAGCCATGGTATCATATAGCACAAGGTAATATTAGTTAATTATAATAGCTAATATTTATTAAGCTCTTATTATTTGTCAGACACCTGATACATCCATAATAATTAGATATATTTTCAATATAGCAATTGTTCCCCTTTTGCAGATGAGAAAACTGAGTCTCACTCAAAAAAGCTAAATAAACCTGAAAGTATTGGAGCCTGTATTAGAATCCAGGTGATCTGTGCTAAAACCTCACAAAGGCAGACATAGAATAGACCTTCACTGGCTTGCATGTGATGCCATAATGAATCCCAAGGTGGCAAAGAGAAGCTAAACAGAACACCTTCAGGGTGGCAGTGAAGGCCACACAGGGCTAATGACTCCATATTCCAGGACTTTCAACAATTTGCAGAGAGGCAGTTGGGATGGTCTCAGGATACGTCTTCTGTCCAAGAATTGCCCTCTATTCTCCTACGTATTGGGGGACTGGAAAACATTCTATGCAAGTGGCTTCACATCCCTAACCCACCGGGCTGGTGCTGGCAGTCCTTGCGGTTTACTGAGCCCATATTCAGAATACTTTCAATTTAAGAATGTCTATCATCAAATGGACCAATAGATCCTATCGGAATGGGAAACCATTTTAGGAATATCCAGAATTAACTGATTTGTTAACACATTTTATAAAAGGATACTAGTGTGTTTAATTATTTCTTTTATTCCTTGAGAGAATAAACAGAACCTATTAAAAGTTGTTTAAGAATGTTCTTTCGATCACTTTTTTCTTCTTCTTCTTTCTTTTTTAAAGGAAGTCATTTTTACTTAGGGATAGGACTTATTTATCAAGTTAAAATGGATAACTTTATCAGGGTTGAATATCTCTAAATGTTTCCTTTGTTATTCATTAGACTTTATTATTTATCTTGTAATTAATATCCTAAGTACCTTCTTGGTTCTAGGGCCCTGACTGCGAACTGAGAATAATGAAGGGAATCATTACTGGCTTCAAGGAGCGTACAGTCTAGCAGAAGAGCAGGATGCAGAAACGAATCTGTATCATGTACTTTGGGGTATGGTGCAGGAGGCAGGCGGTGGGTGCAGTAGGCAGACAAAAAGAGAGTGGTCGGCTCAAGTTCAAAAGTTTAGGACTGGCTGCAAGGGTAGACTCAGAAAAGCAGTTAAGAAAACTGCATTCCTTAGAATAAGGGTTCTCAGACTTGAGTGGACATCAGAATCCTCTAGAGGGCTTATTAATTACACACATTGGTGGGTCTTAAGCCCAGTTTCTGACTCAGTTTGTCCAGAATGTGTCCTGAAATTTGCATTTCTAACAAGTTCTCAGAGGGTGGTGATGCCACTGGTTCACTCTGGGGACCGCTGTTCTAGTTTCCCAGGAGAAAGATAATACAGAAAATGTTCATGTTGTTCCTAGCTTTTTATCCCCTTAATTTTAAAATAGTTAATTTCACCCTCTGTTCTTGCTTTATGTTGTGAATTTGCTTATAAATATTCGGGAGTCTGATCTCTTTTTACCAAGTGTAGATTTGTGTTTTTCTGCAGGCTTTCTTTTTTTTCCTCCTCCTCCTCTTCTTCTCTCTCACCTCCTCCCCCTCCTATCCTTTTCCCTTCTCCCTCCCCTCCCCCTTCTTCTTCTTCTTCATACCTAACTATGATCTCTGATGACATGATGAAATGACAGAGTACTAAGAAAACTGATCTGCTACTCATACGAATTACGAGTTGTAGAAATTTTTGTAAATGTGGATCTGTGATGATGAGTTTAGTTGGAAGCCAACACTGTGGTCAGCATTGTCCCTCACGATTCATCATATCTCACAAAACACTCTAGATCAATGGGTGGACAATGAATTAAATAAACAAAGTAGCCAAACAGAAGATCCACTCCTACATATCCAGGGATCCTCTTGGGGCTTACAGGACCCGTGTTCTCGTCCTAGTGGAGCGAAGAAGAGCAAGTCTGGAAAGAAGGGGTTGCCAAGCAAGCCTAAATCCATTGCAAAACCGTTAATTGCTGTACTTTACATTACTGCGGCCTTTTCATAAACATTCACATTTCTGACCAAATGCAACGGAAAGTATGAACTCATGTCAGAAAACAATACCAAGTTCCTGCTTAATGACTCTTTCTCTTTTCCTTTATTCTTGTGGTCCATTTTGCGCAGGAAATAAGAACCTTGCGGACAGAAAGATCATCGCTTGTTAGTCCTTTTACAGCAATTTTCCCAACAGTTCTTTCAGCTCTAAATGCTTTTAAGCATCTGTCGGTACCGTCTAATAGCCTTAATGGGAGGGGAAAACAACAACAACAATGACAACTATTTGCTGCATAGGAATGAATTGAGTGAGTGGCTCTCTTCCTCCTGCACCGCAGTGAAAATGACAGTCCTGTCCATATGTGGATTCCCACATGCAGCTGTGCAGTTATTCTTTGCACTTAGACCTTAAGTTGTCTGTAATTTTTATGTGTGTAGGAATGATGCCAATTGAGAGGGAGAATGGACCAAAAGAAATATTTAGCATCTCTGAGATGAGACAAGTCAATAAACAGCTTGATTACTAATTCATTCAGGAACAAAAATAATGGCTTTCTAAACTGAAACGACCAAATCCAATAACTAACTGTTTGTCGGGGCAGTAATAATGGTATTTGTATCTCTTTTAATTGGCTTTAACCTTTCCCTTCATGTGTGCAGTATTAAAAAATTAAAGAGGAAAGTATTTAGAGGCATAGATTTACAGCACTGTGCGGATTACATGCTTTTAATGAGGTCAGGACAATAAAGCATTCTGAGCACAACCTGCTGCCCAGTGATGAATTTCTCCCTCTCACAATAGATAGACTGTAGCGAGGGTGCGCGCACACACACGCTCGCAGGACCACAGGCTTGGCTGTGCGGGCCAAGTGAAAGGTTCCCAGCTCTGCTGTTGAGCTAGCACAGGATGTTCCCAGTTGCAATGAGCATAAAGAGGTTTTCAAAATACAGAGCTGTAATATTTTATGTGAAAAAGAGGAGAGTTGCAGAACAAAAGCACGATGTTTATGTAAGATGTTAATTCAGTTGTCTGTATATGTAAGGGTATACATGCCAGTGTGGGTGGATGAATGGATGTAAGGGAGGGAGGAAGGGAGGGAGGAAGGAGGGAGGGAAGGAAGGAAGGAAGGAAGGAAGGAAGGAAGGAAGGAAGGAAGGAAGGAAGGAAGGTGGGAGGGAAGGAAGGAAGGAAGGAAGGAGGGAGGGAGGGAAGGAAGGAAGGAAGGAAGGAAGGAAGGAAGGAAGGAAGGAAGGAAGGAAGGAGGGAGGGAGGGAGGGAGGGAGGGAGGGAGAGAGGGAGGGAGGGAGGGAAGGAAGGAAGAAGGGAAGGAAGGAAGGAAGGAAGGAAGGAAGGAAGGAAGGAAGGAGGGAGGGAGGGAGGGAGGGAGGGAGGGAGGGGGGAGGGAGGGAGGGAGGGAGGGAGGGAGGGAGGGAGGGAGGGAGGGAGGGAGGGAGGGAAGGAAGGAAGAAGGGAAGGAAGGAAGGAAGGAAGGAGGGAGGGAGGGAGGGAGGGAGGGAGGAAGGAAGGAAGGAAGGAAGGAAGGAAGGAAGGAAGGAAGGAAGGTGGGAGGGAAGGAAGGAAGGAAGGAAGGAGGGAGGGAGGGAGGGAGGGAGGGAGGGAGGGAAGGAAGGAAGGAAGGAAGGAAGGAAGGAAGGAAGGAAGGAAGGAAGGAAGGAAGGAAGAAGGGAAGGAAGGAGGGAAGGAAGGAAGGAAGGAAGGAAGGAAGAAGGGAAGGAAGGAGGGAAGGAAGGAAGGAAGGAAAGAAGGAAGCAAGGAAGAAAGGAAGGAGAAAAAGAAAGAAGGAAGGAAAGTAAGGGAGGGAGGGAGTAAGAAAAAGAGGCAGAAATATAGATAATTCGGGAGGATCCGCACTGTGGTGTGCTAGAGCCAGTTTGCACTGGCTGGTAAAGGCTTATTATGCAATATGCTTTCTCAATTCCCTCATCTTCTTAACTTTAGATTGTAGATTGTGAGAGTATTTACTCCATAGACATCAGCAAATGCTACAAATCAGGGCTTTTTCTCTTCTGGAGAAGCAGTTGCTAAGCGTTTCTCAGCACATCACTGGACACATACCAAATCGTGCAGAGTGGCTATATCTAGAGAGAAAGTTTACTAGCAAAAGGAAAGGTAAACGGAATAAGAGGGTTGGGTAGGGGAAACAGGATGTTTTTTCTCTTTATTTTATAGATTTCTTTATTATTTGAAATTTTTATTAAGCATTATTTAATTTATAATGAAAACAAACATTTTACCTTATTAAAATTAGTCCACAAACATCATTAAAACTTTTTAAAATAGTAGTAGAATCAATCCCTTTTACTTTATGAATCAGGTACAAATCATTTGTACAAGGAAAAAAAGATTTAGACAAGTGATAGAATCAAATGGTCAAAGAGACTTAAGACTCAGCCGGAAGTGTGTTCTTTGATGGTGAAAACGTCCTCAATCTTCTAGAGCAAAAAACAGGGTTGGGGGGGTAACATAGATCAGTCCAGAAGAGTGGAATGTTTGCAGTCAAATCCCATCCTATAGCAAATTCTAGTGAAGAAAGTCACATGGTTCCTGCGAAGCTCATCTCCTCATGCTCATTGGATGGCCAACCTTATTGCAGTCTTTGCCTAACCAGCAGCCTAGAGCTGGCAGTGTGAAACGTCTCTAATGAAGAGGAAAGCATGCCACTCCAGATAATAGGGCCACATTCCACCGAAAATGCCTCATCCTTGTCGGCCAGCCAGTCTATCGGCCAGCCAGTCTATTGCCAAGTGAAAAAATGTTGACACTTCCTTTTTGCCACTTTGAGATGCTCCCATCTCAAATTAGCCTCAAATGGGGGCAGAGTAAAGAAGGTTTGCTGTTTCCTCCTCCTTTCCAAGTCCTTGTCACTTATCTCAGATATTCTGTTTCCATGACAGCCACCAACTCCAGGTGATATTCTGCTTGTGACCTAATTGTTCTCCTTTCCTATAAACTCTTGTAAATGAAAGGCCCATGCCTGAACTGTTAATGAAAACAGGGGCTTGATTTTACAAACATCCATCCATTCATTCATTCATTCATTCATTCATTCAACAAATACCTCTAGACATCAGGCCCTGGGTTAGATATGGGGATACGGTAGTAAACATATCAGACAAGGACCTTGCTTTCATGGAGCTGACATTCCAGTAGGTGAACCAAACATAAAGAGGTAAAGCAATTAAAAATATCAGAATGTGAGTAGCATTTGAAAAAGATGAAATTGAGGGATGTGACAGAGAGGAACCAGTGCTTTGCATCTCTGTTTTAGAGAGGCTAGAAGGGGTAACATATCTCAGGAGGCAAACTTTGAACTGAGATGTGAATGACAGGAAGAAGCCAGCCATGTGTAGATCTTATTACATAATGAATGTCCTAAATGCTCTTTATGGGGATTTTTCTGCATCCACTGAGACGTTTTAAGACACAGTCCAATGAGGTACAGACAGTAGATGCTTTCTTTCTTTCTTTCTTTCATGATGACTATTTCAAAGCAAGCTTAGGCAGTCTTCACTGCTTACAAGTACTTTTGAAAAATGTTCAAAATTGAGATCAGTTGTGTATTTGTAGCGATTTCATGAGCTTAAATGCCTCTGAGGTTGTTTATTGGTCAGTGTTATGAATAGCGTCATTTTTGGGAAAGAAAGAAAAATAGGACAGTCATAAATTCAACTGTCATAAACTGTGACATCTCACAGCTATGTCTGTATAATTTCAACCAAAAGACAGTGGGTTGGAGAGAAAGGTATTATAGACTTCGGATAAAGAAATATCTGGGTTCAAATCCCAGCACTGCCACTTAGTGTCACCCTGGGCATAGTAGTTGACCCCCTCTGAGCATTCAGTACCCTCAACTGTGGTGGGGTATAAAAAAGTGGGGGGGGGGTATAAAAACATCCACATCGCAGGGTAATGGTGAAAATTAAATTAAATAAGGTCATATCTATAAAAGTGCCTGGCTCAGAGTAGCCTAGAACATCCTCTTAAAGAAGTTTCTGAAAGTGTGGCCTAACTGTGACTCACCAGAGTGAGACTAGCATTGCACAGGGACAAGGAAAATTCTTTGGTCTTTGCTTCAGTCTTTGTGTTGAGTGCAGAGCTGCAATTTGGGACTTGAAGTTGCAGCAAAGGTTTTCTGATTGGGCAGGAAAACTGAGACTGCAGCTGTCATTCTTTTAGTGTGATCCATACCAGAAGACAAAAGAGGCATTATCTGGTGAGTTCTCAGCGGGAGATAAACCCATACATTTAATCCTGTACTTATTTAGGAGTTGCCCTCTATCCTTCCCCTACCCCCTTCTCCTTCCCTCTTGCTTCTTTTAGTCTTTGTGTGTGTGTGGTTCTCCCTGGGACACCAGAAATAAAGCTTAGAACCAACTGGACAGAGTCCTCAAATCACATCACACATGCAGTGCAATTTATGCAGCAAACTGCATTGCCTGAGAATAGAATTGTGAGGATGTGCACGAAGGCTGACGGAATTCCTAGGGGTAATGAAAGCTGTGTATGAATATAAAAATTGCAAAAAATCAAAAAACCTTGGAAAGATAAACATGGCCAAAGAAGCAAGATAATGTTTTTATGTTTTCACCTTTAATTGACTAAAAATATCAATACAACATATTCCTTGGACAATCTCCCCAACTCCCCTCCCCTTTTTAATAGAGACAGGGAGGTGGTTGGGAGGAAGAACACTCACTGAATTGGTAAAACAATGGTTACCCCTGGGAACTACAAGTAGAGGGCTAGAAAGGGCTGTGTTGTTTTTATACACATCCACATTGTTTGGTTGTGTTTTGAACCAGCCTACACTACATTTTTAAATGAAGAATACACCTTTTTTAAAACTGTTGAGGGAGAGGGAAGAAAGAGTTACTTTCTATACAAGATAGCTGCGTTGTTTTTAAGTTTTATTAACAAGTGACAATTACTTTTTTATGATACATTTAAGATAGTGAATTATGAATGACTGAAAATCCCCTCCAGCCTAATTGAGAACCATTATGTCTGGTAATTGCCACTGATTTCTGCAAACAGTCATTTTTCTCTGGCCTATTAACATAATTTAAATTTTTAATTGCCCTTCATAATTGTCTATTGGAGTTAACAAACAGTCCCATTCACCAAAGGGTTTCCGAACAGGACTTACCCCCAGGGAACTCACACTGGAAATATCTAAGACCACTTAGGACACTATTAGGACATTGTGGATGGTCAAGTTGAGGTGGCACTGTGACAAATGTGACATCATTTTAAGGACCCACCCAGCTATGGGATAATATATGTTTGGACTCCTGCATCATTGAGTTTGCTCACTTTGCTTTGAAGCTACCTCACCTAAAAAAAAAAAAGGAAGAATGGCACACTTTTAACAGTGTTAACCAGGACTTTTATCACAATGCCTTATCTGTTGCATTGTGGTAAATGTGAACATTCTAGAAGAGAAGTACATGTGCCAAGTGTCCAGCTCCTATAGGACTCGTGGTATAATTAAATCAGTGACATCAGAAAGAGAGTGGATTACCAGTAAAGATTCATATGTATCTTAATATACATACATATTTATATATATATATATATATTTAAAAACTACAGAAGCACTTCATGATCATTTTTCTGAGTTGGGCAAAGTCAGAAAACTACAAAGAAAAATGCGAAGAAAAAAATGCCCTATGATCCTATTAATAGTATATATTATATTTGTGTATAATGTTTTATAATATATTTTGTCACATGATTTAATATTCTTCTAAAATATTATTTTTAAGGACTACGTATGATTCAAAGTATGGATTCACCATTGGTTGTTTAAGCATTCTGCTCCTTTTGGATTTTAAATTTCTCAGTTTTTTTACCATTACAAAAATGAGAACTAGTGAGCCACCTTGAGTATTTTGTATACATCTCTGAAAATGATATCAAGAAAATGTCCTAGAAGGTGAGTGATTCAAGAATATGAACATACTGTTGAATCACCCTCCAAAAAAGTTATATGTCGATATATACTCTCTCATCAATATATAAGAGTGCTGATTTCCCCCTACTTTTCCCAGCGTTAGATATTAACATTTAGTAAAATGCTGGTCTCGTTGCTACATTTAAAAAGTAGCATCCATTTTATTTTTAAAATTTTCATTTATTTAATCAATAGTGAAGACAAGTATCTTTTTAACCACTTCGGTACGGTTCTCACCGGCCACGAAACCTTGCCCACAGCCGGCACTCACAGTCCGCACGAAAGTTTGTGCTGTGCATTGACAATGGATCTGTTTTGCTCTTGTGTGATGAGGAAAGCTTGAAAGCACTGAAAGCTTGTTTTACTTTACAGGCACCTTTACTTGTAAATCAGAAGAGGTAACATATACACACATGTTTTCATTACGTTATTCTTAAATGTTCACAAATTTATTTTGATAAATGAAAAATTAGAAAAGTCAAGTTTTGTTATTAATGCTAAAGTCGGAGCTGGGCCATGTGCGTTCATCTGTGGCTCTCGACTGTAGTTGACACTCATACCAAAGTGGTTAATTAGTGTGTGCATAGGTATACACGTGTGAATGACATGCTCAGCGACAGCCCACCCATTTTTCTATTAAAGTGTAAATCTTTTTCTTATTGACACAATCAAGATTTTGAAGTCTCTGCTTTTTTTTTTTTTTTTTTTTTTGACAGAGTCTCACTTTGTTGCCCAGGCTAGAGTGAGTGCCGTGGCATCAGCCTAGCTCACAGCAACCTCAATCTCCTGGGCTCAAGCAATCCTGCTGCCTCAGCCTCGCAAGTAGCTGGGACTACAGGCATGCACCACCATGCCCGACTAATTTTTTTGTATATGTATTTTTAGTTGGTCAATTAATTTCTTTCTGTTTTTGGTAGAGACAGGGTCTCACTCAGGCTGGTTTCGAACTCCTGACCTTGAGCAATCCGCCCGCCTCGGCCTCCCAGAGTGCTAGGATTACAAGCATGAGCCACCACTCCCGGCCCTAAGTCTCTGCTTTTTTAAATGTCTGGAGATTGCTCTGTCTCAAAGTCACCAGGTGTTCGGTGACAAAGGACAACAGACTGACCACACAACTAGTTCCTGATGTACCACCTGAGGAGGGTTTGTTTGGTTTTTTTCTGCCACCTTTGCACTCCACACATTTGCGGCAGGTGGGAGGGATAGCTCATCTCAGTGCAGCATGTGAAACCATAAACAAAACTGTCCCAGGGGCCTCTGTGGCTGTCTTCTGCTTCCCAGGGTCCCTTGATCCCTGTCTTGGTTCCCCTCGAAAAGTCCCAGTGAAACCCCTTGGGAACCTGGCTTCCTACGGAGCCAAATAGGAAATGCCCAGAAGAAATACAGACTTGAGCTACTAGTCTGAAATACTAAATCATAAGCAATTCTCTCCACACTAGTTTGTAGCATTCAACATAATACAATGTCTAATCAATATATCTATAAGAAATCTGAACCTTAGTGATACAAGAGCCACATAAATGATTGGCAGTTCCAACATGAATATTGGATTACCTGGCTCAAATCTGTTTTCGAGGTTGGGAGCTCCAGGCTCTGTTTAAGTACCTATAACACATGAACTGTCATGTGAGTTGTATTTAACTCATGCTAGTTTTGAGCGTGGGACCTCGTGAAGCATATATAACTCACACATCTCTTTACCTTGGGAGCTGCGAGAACTACTTTTCAAGTTGCTTATAATTCATGCTCAGAAAACAATAAAAAAATAACAAATTTTTTATTAAATTAGAAAAGATCGTTTTGTTTTCCAAGTTTTTATTCTATTTTCTTAATTAAACACTGTAGCCCTAAAGGAAAAAAATATATTTTTGTCTAGTGTGGCAGTCAATGTGTTAAACAAATCTTCCAGCTGAGATATTTAGGGGATTCGCTACAAGCAGCTGACTTGTAGGTGTGAGAGCAAGTCCAAAGCTGAGGTATTTGTCCCAGCTTGAAATCTCTCAGTACTATTTGCACGAATGCGTTCAAAGTGGTCACGTTTCTTCGTAACTTTTTGGATGAGTTCAACAGGGACATCAAGACAGGACTCTAATTCCTACATGGAAACTTCCATTGTTTAATGTCTGCTTATGACTCTGAAGGAGACATTTATTATAAAAATAGCAACAGTTAGTTATCATTGCTGACACATTCCATGCTTTTAAATCGAAACTAATAAATCCTATTACTTTTATTGTCTTCACCACCACCCCCCAAGAAACTCCAAGGATAGCATATTTTTTCTGTGATTCCCATCTCAGCCGATTCTTTGCATATTTTTCATGCTTTGATCAAGCCTGGTTTTCTGAGAGGAGGCACTGGAAAAATCTGCTTTATTCATCACCTAAACGGGGACAAAGAGGACTACAGAAGTTTAAAGCAAAAATTGTGGATCAGGGTTTCGACCGTTAACTTGGGCTATTTCTTTTCAAAGCTTAAATAATACATGAGGACTTGTTAGAGGAAGTGTAGTTTCCTTTGAGTAAATTTATGAGACACCTGATGGCTGAGAGTTCATATCTGGAATCAGAAACTGGTTCCAATTTTGGGTTTGCTGCTTTCTAACTTTTTGAGTTAAATGGGTAAAGGGATGTAGGGTTGTTGTTAGCCTCAAACAAAATGGCATAGATACACAAAACACGCTCAATAAATATCCGTAAGTATTGTCGTTATTTTTATTAAAACTTGACAAAAATTATTTTACTCAACACTCAGAACATCTGTGGTCAGGTGTTCATCTGTTTTCCTCTCTGTCTCGGTGACATCCACATACCCAAATGACTCTTAGAGGCCCAGGCCTGCTTTTTGTGAAAATGGAAAGGAAAAATATGGGAATACTTGAAAGATGGCAGACGAATCTTTGCCCCGAAGCCAAGTGTTTATTCAGCTCATTCAACTAACAAATAATTTTACTGGTGATTTATTGTCTTCCTCAGTGAAAATTTCCTTCATACATCCATAATTAAAAAGGATACAGAACAGTAAATCGGTGAACCTGTCAGATAACATTTGTTAGCTTCTGAAAACCAAGGCATCAGAGCTTTTAGAAAAGAAAAATGAAGAGGTTAGATAGAACCCGATATGTGGATTGTTTAAACTGGTTTTTATTTTAGAAATGGAGGACTGTGAGGGTGTTTGTGTGTGTGTGTGTGTTTAAAGAACTGAGACCAAATATATAAAGTGAATGTAATGCCATGCCTTCCAATATAATGACCTAATTTCCATTGATATTGAAAATATACTCCTTATTAGTAATGAGCATATGCAGTGTTTGCAGTTTCTCTTAAGGAGGAATGTCTGTTTGTATTTTTTTAATGACAAAAAGATTATCCAAGGTTAGATAAGAAACTAATTCACAAGGTGTCCTTATTTAAGGCCAATCTAGCAGATGCTTTGGCCATCAGGAAGTGCTAAACGTAGCAATAGCTAAGCATTCGAATCTGAGAATTGATTATGAAGAAAGAAAAGTTTAACATTGACCGAGAATTAAGAGCCAAAAAAAAAAAAAATAGTTTGGACCCTGACGTTAATGTCCACCTAACAAATGGCTTTGAAATTCTACTATGTAATGTGACACATGGATCTAATAATTATACTTTAAAACAATATTATGAGAGAGAAATGATGGGAGAAATTAAAGAAAGACATGTGTATTTCTCCCATACGGATTCTGTTATAACTGAATGTTGCTCGTTGGCAAATTCTACACACTTAAAAATGAACTTGGTACAAAGTGGATTAACTAAGTTCATCCTGGAGCATTTTCATCTCGTCTCCTCTCCTTCCTCCCCCACCCCCAGTCCCCATGTTAACTGAGAACCTGATAAATCAGCAAACAATATAGAAGCCTCATTAAGCCTCCAAGCAATGCCGGATCTCACAAGAGAATAGCATTTTGAAGGAGACAGAGAGCAACAACAGATATAATCATGAGCAAGAAAAACACCAGAATAAAGGAAACATCAATAAAATATACCATGCACCATTAAGGACCACCTCGAGATAAGACACTCAGCATGGCAGTAAAGATCACAAATGAATTAATGTCAAAAAAAGAATGTTTGGTCTGTAAGAGGCTGTCAGACTGGCTTGGAAATCACAGCTGCCTGGGGAACTGTGCAGCGCTCCCGACCCTCCATTTGAGGGGTAATTGTGCCCGTGACTCTGAGTGCCGAGAGAGACCTTGCGACATCACTTTTCTTTGCACAAAAGACCCAATTTGTGGGAGCAACCATGTGCCACCTAGTCCGGCTGCCCGCCCATTTGAAGAGCAGTCCATTTTTATTTAAAAATTGTCATCTTCATTTTCACGAAGAAATAGTGGGAAGAACACCCCTGTGCCCTTCACCCAGATTCGCCAACCATGTGTATCTGCCCCATTGTCATTTGCTGGGTCATTCTCTCCCCGCCCTCCGCGCATGGGCATAGCATGTGTTTCTGAACCAATTCAGAGTAAAACGCCCACCGCATCTTGCCCCTCTACCCCAGAATGTGTCGGCATGTCTTTCCCAAGAACAAGGACATTCTCTTACATAACCCCAGTCAAATTACCAAAGCCGAGAAAGTTGGCATTGATATAACATATTGTCCAATCTCAGTCCGTATTCAACTTTCGTCACTTGCCCCAGTAGTGACTTTGATAGCTCTTCTTTTCCAACTCAGTGTTCATTTCAGGATCACGCTTCTCATTTAGTTATCTTGTCTCTTGAGTCTTCCTTAATCTGAAACAGTTCCTTTTGCCTTTCTTTGTCTTTTTTGACCATGGCATTTTATAAACTTTTTATTAGCATGTAATGTGTACATACACACACATACACATATCACAAATGCCCAGTCCATTGATTTTGCATGGACTGAACACACCCATGTTACCAGCTCCAGAGCACAACATGGAACATAAACACAGCACCAAAAAAGCCTCCTCAGGACTCAACTTTTATTGTACACGATGGATAGCCAAAAGAAATGTGAATTCTTTTTGACCAGATACGACCCTACCATTATCATCCTAGACCATCTCATGATCATGGCCCCAAGTCTCCCTGTTCTCCCTGGCCAGACACCTTGCTGCCATTTCAGACCAAGAGCTTAGATCACTGCCATCTTCAGTAGCCTAAACGAAGCCAAGCATTTGGCTTAATGGACATGATAGTGGGATAATATTGTTCCCATCCTCAGAGCAGAACTTCTCAAATTGTCTGTGATGAGGAACCGTTGTATCCCCCAATTTGTCAGGGACTGTTTATTTATGGTGCACATGTAGTTTGCATCCCAAAGCACACCCCCTGGGAGGATGACATCACCCAAACTGGTCTCTGCATCATTCAAGGAGCTGAGTCTACTGACCAAGTGCTTCTTTTCAGCAATGTCAAGTTGCCATGAAAATTTCTGAACATTTGCTTTCAACTTCTGTATTTATCTTATCAGGTGCTGATTGGGACTATACCTTGAGCAGCATGAGGCTTGCACAGTTAGCTCCTATCAGTCAGAATTCAGTCCAGTCCTAATTGTCCAGCCTAATTAGGCCACCGTTAAATACCTCCTGCTTAGCTCAATTTCTAACCCCCACTGTTATTTTGGAGATGGTTTCATTAGTGCCTAATACCCTGACCCAACCCTGCATTCCGTGAAAAGGACTTCTTTGATCCTGCCCACCGTTGAGTCTTGGGTCCCCGGTGCAGGGGAGACACTCGATAAATTAACTGTCTGATGGAAGACAATACATCAGTAGTGACTTCTGGCAAAGGACAAAACAAAATAAGACCATGAGCTAACCCAAAATATGTTGAAACCCAGTGAAATTACATTAGGCATAAAAGGATAGGAATAATTCTTGCTCCAAGGATATGACAGTGTCTTGTTGGTTTGTGCTTGTTTTAGGATGAAATGGGGGAAATCACACTTTTGGAAGCACCAAACTGGGTCTTATCTATACATAGCTGGCACTTAAAAAGCATCCATTTCTAATTAATGATTTTGAAATGTAGCACTACCTAGGCAATTAAGCTGCCTAGGACCATTTTTAGGAAAGGCTATATTTGCCCAGATGTATTTTTTTTCTTTCTTTGAGAGTCATGTTTAGCCGGGGCTCATTTCACTGTGTATCCCTACTATTTGTGGGGGTAGAGATGCAAAATAATATTTTACTAAGCAACTAGAGCCTGATTTATTCAGGAAAATAGAGATTATAGATGGTTATTATAGGAAAAAAGGCTTGAAAACAAAACCTGTGAGCAGATTTTCATGAACTTCAATAGGCTTAGCTGCTTCCTCTCCTCTGCTTTTTTTCTCATGAGTATAATAATAATGATGATAAAGGTTTATACTTGACCCCCTATAACAATCGGGACTATCACCAAAATATGCTAAACCTCTCGTTCAGCTACAGGACCCGATCTTCAGAGCAAACACTTGAAATTGCTTGCTTTGTGTTATCAAGTTCTGATGATTTGGAGTCCATTGTTTGTTCTATGCGGTTCTGCCTCAAATTAGGGCTGAATAATGGTAGACAAAACGATCAGAAGCCGTCTTTCATTGGTGAGACATCTCCGCTGGCCTAGTGACTCTTTTATATTGAAACTACAGATTGAAAGTGTACGTTTCCTTACTACTTGCTCAACTTAGTTTTCTTAGCCTCTAGGTGGCTTTAGTTATGACTTATCACTCAAGGATGGCATTTTAGGAGAACCAGGGGGAAAAAAGGTAGTATAAATGTAAATGCAAAAGATACAGCTCCATTCTGTCTTTGAAATTGTTGGTGTGAAAAGAGCTCAACAGTGTTTTATTTAAACAAGGTCGGCTTCGACCTTGATTGACTTGCAGTAAATTGCCTGGTACAAGAGGCAAAAGGAAGTGGAGAGAAAAATGGCAATCAGCACCAAATGTTTCACATATTGATTGACAAGCACCAGAGATGTGCTAGAGTAAGATAAATTGGCCAACAGGGCCCATCTTGACAGCTCCTGAGATGGGAAAATTGTTCTTGTTAATTTGCTTCAGGAACCTTGTCATTTACGGAATGTGCACGTGAGTGTCTCCTAATTGTGTAAACAAAGTTCAGATTCCTACGCAGCCTCGTTCTGTTATTGGGTTTGGTAATTTTTTGGTCTGAATCACCAGGATGCATTTGTAAATGGCTTTTGAATTGGGGGAGGAAAAAAAAAGGAAGCGGTGCACCTGCTTTGAGCTGGCATTTTCGACTGAAATGTAGCAAATTACTTGGCAGACATTTTCCATTTAACAATAGATTTCAAACAAACTCATGTGCATAAGCTCTCCTTCCATCCATGTGTCCCAGCTCGCTTCTGCCACACTGGATCTAATTTTCTTTATCTCAACTCAGGTTGGAGTTTGTGGTTTTCCAGTATGTAAATTTCATTTTAGTGGTTTGGTAGTGGCCAAAAAACCCCTTCGTAGATGTTTCTACCTTTACCTCTTCATTATTTCTACCTTTCTCTTTCCATCTTCTCATTCCTTCTGTAGTATCCTGTTTCCTCTTCTCTCTCCCCTCCTTCCACCCTGCTGAATTAGTCCATGTCTATATCTCTAAACTACCTTCCTCCTACTTTTTCTATAAAATGAGCTATATTTTGGACCAGATAGTAGGCAGGATGCCAGAGAGATCTATCCTGAAGTCGACTTTCAGTCCCGACTTTGGAATTTTTCAAACCGTTAGTGCATCCTTGATTGGGCAGGAATGATATTTATCTTCATTTAAGTGGGCTGTAT
This sequence comes from Microcebus murinus, assembly GCF_040939455.1. NCBI lineage: Eukaryota > Metazoa > Chordata > Mammalia > Primates > Cheirogaleidae > Microcebus > Microcebus murinus. The sequence goes on from NC_134124.1 coordinate 30,986,343, forward strand.
GGAAACTAACTCTAACCTCCAAGACCTGTTCTTGATTACCCATTACTCATTAATTTGGCAGCTCAGAACAATGTATTAATATCATTTTTCCATATCCAAAAATACTTCTGATTCCCACATTACTTTGTGCAGACCCCGGTCACATTAAGTTGTTCCCACGTTTGGCAGGTCCCATGGACGTGTGAAGCAGCCTGGCATATGGAAAAAGATAAGGGAGTGGTTGGGGCTTAAATTGAACTAGAGAATATGTGCCCCACTGAAGGCATTCAGTGTTATGCTAGAGACAGACAGACAGACAGACATAGTGTTCTGCATGCTATAGAGCTGTAGGGTTTGTGATCTCCAACTTCAACTTATTATTTTTAACCTTTTTTCCCACAAACATCCTCCCTTGATTATTAGCTCAGCTTTGTCTTCATAATGGCCCTGGAAGGTAGACACAAGGGACTCCCTTTTCCCCACTTCACACTGGAAACAAGCATTAAAAATTCAACTTAACTTGTCCAATGGAGGCAGGGAAAGGGCTCTGGACCACTAGTCCTGGCTGTTCCTCCACTGGCCTTTCCATTTACTGCTTTCTCACCCACTCGATGGCACACACAACCTCCTTCCAAACATCATCCTTGCACCCCATCTTCTCAGCAATGTCGGATCTAAAACCGTCTTCTCTCTCCAGTTGCCATTGACCTCCATTTCCCCAGGCAGAGTTCAGTGCCTGCACTTCTAGGTTCCCACGCCCCTGACAGCAGACCCGTTTAATAGCAGCTACCAGGTTGACACTAGAGCCACCTATTTGCATGTCTGTCTCCCTCACTGAAGTGCAAATTCCTCAAGGGCAGAGGCTGTGGCTGGCTCCATGTCACGTTCCTTCTGTCTATCGTAGCTCCTGCCATGTGGTCAGCCCCCCAGTGAATACTGCTTGAATAAATTTAAAATGTTAGTGCACACACACACACACACACACACAAGCACACCCCACAGCAACACAGAGAAGTGTTCGATACAGCAACCCCATGCTAAATGCTTTCTCCATCTGCATGTATCCTCAGTGCCTGATTGGCAAGTCATTTGATATTAGAATTAGCCTGAGTCAGAAAAGAAAGGGCAAGAGAAGCTCTGGCCTGTCAACAGCACTTAGGTTGCTAGAAAATGTTCATCCCAGGTAACCTAAAAGTGATGGGGAGTCTTTTTTAGAATGCCCAGGTGTTGTTTATGTGGTGCCACGCATCTTTTAAAAGGTTGAAAAGAGATGAAGCCACCAAGAAAAATGCTACAAATAACATCAAAAACTTAAATGCTAGAATATTTGGGGTTTCTTTGATTAACAATTAATAGCTGGGGATGTGCAGATGAACCACATTCCCAAGGCTAAGATTCACCAGGGGCCAATTTATTGGAAGAGAGAAAGTCTCTTTGGATGCTCCCTAAGTGGCATCTTTTGCTTCGCATAAATAAACTTAGTTTCTCTCCTTTTACCTCCTCCAGATCAAGATTATATGAATTAAAATCCACAGGACCACATTCTAAAGATAATTGTGCATTATCTTGAGAGCAGTAAAGGCACAAATGTAGAGAATCTCTCGTTTGGATTGAACGGCACAAGTCATTTCATCCTATATTTATCCACATGTGGATTTCTTCTCTAGCATCCCCTCCAAGGACCATGGAACACCTGCTTGAATGCCACTACCTACAGGAAACTCACTCCTACACAATAAAGCCCATGTCATTTGTGTACTGGTCAAAACACTAGAAATTCTACCCTTCTCTTCACCCAGACTATTTTTTTCTATGTCTTCTAGTCCTTGGCACCTGTTCTGCCCTCTGCAAACAAACAGAATACATGCCAACCTCCTCCTGCAGGACTGGTCTGCATAGACTAGATTGAGTGTGTCCCTGTCCAAGTTCCCAACCCTCCTGAGAATCCTAGTTTCCTTCACACCTTCACCTGACTCCAATTTCATACCTCCCCACCACCTTGCCCATTTACTTCTGAACATCTTTAACACAGATGTGCATCTTGAAATGTTACTACATCTATGAGTATGTTCTGACTATATTTTTTAAAGTAGAAATTGAAGAAGTAAAGCTTCTCTGGACCAGAACTTTGACTTCTATTAGTGGTTCATTTGGACCAAACACATCCACCGGTGTCTCATGCAGAACTTATACTGATGTGACACTTCCAAAGCCTTTTTCATATGTACTTCTGTGAAATAATATTTCCCCATCTAGTGCTAATTGTTTTTTTCTTTCAACCTAAGTCCAGAACTTTACACTTACCCTTTAGATTTCTGTTTGGGTGATTTGGATATTTTTTTTTGGATCTTCATTCTCTTTTCCAGAATATAAGCTCATTCTCCTAGCTTTATGTTTTCTACAGATATGATAAAAGATGACTGCTCATTCTCATTTATTTTCTCAATGCACATACGGAGCACGCCTAGGATCAGAGCCTTGTGATATATCATTAGGAACATGCAGAAGAATAGACTTCGGTGGGCTGCGATGAATGGCTGAGTGGGTTATTAGAGTTGCTTTAAAGTGTTAAACAGTAAATGCATAATAGAGTCACCATAGATCTTACCCTGAGATTGCAAACTCAAGGGCCCATAATGACCAGTTAGGCAGTATGAACAAATGAGGTACCAAGGGTTAGTAAGGGGATGGTGGGGCTTGTGGTAAAGTGGAAAGTGCATATTTGAATCCAAAGCATTAAAATTCAATTAAAAGGAAAGACATCATTTTGTTCAAAAAAAAATATATGTCTCTGTAGGTCAAATGAGGTCAAATGAGGACAATGGGATGCCCCTGAGCCAACTCTGTCCCAGAAAGCAGCGTTAGACCAAGAAATGTACTTATATATTCCTCCTCTGCAGAAAGCAACCCCTTTACCCAAAGATTTCATGGCTAGTCACCGCTGTAAAGCAGAGCTGAGCACTTTTCCTCCTTGGGTGGTTGGTAGGACATTGCTTTACTAATTGGTGACGTCTTGCTGGAGCTGACAGGGTCACTGTTATTTCCATTTATTGTTGATGTAAATACTCAGGGAGCTCCATTTCCTGGCTGAAGACTCTAGGAACAGGCTAGACTTCTTCCCACCTCCACCCCATCCCCATCAACCTGCCGTGGATGATCCACTGCTGAGCAAGCTGGACCACTTAGAGCTGGCTCTTTCTAAATCCACATTGCACATGGTGTTAGTTTCCTGTAGCTGGTGTAACAAATTACCACAAATTTAGTGGCTTAAGACAGCACAAATTTATCATCTTATAGCTCTGACAGTGAGAAATGCAAAAGCAGTCTCAGTGGACTAAAATCAAGGTATCAGCAGGGCCTCATTCCTCTTGGAGACTCAAGGGGAAAATCTGTTTCCTGGCCTTTTCTAGCTTCTATAAGCTGCCTGTATTCCTTGGCTCCTGGCCCCTTCCTCACACCACTGCACCCTCCACTTCTGCGGTAACATCTCCTCCTTGGACTCAGACTCCCCTGCCCATCTCAAGATTTTTAACTTAATAACATCTGCAAATTTCCTTTTATCATGTAAGGTAACTAATAGAGATATGGGGGGAAAAAGCCCAAGTGTTTTTCCGACTCTTACACGATGAACACAACACTTTGACATCAGATTCTGATGTCAAAAAAAATGTTTTTTTTCCTCTCTACTCAAACTCAGAACACTTCAGATCCGGTCACCATAAGGTATGAGGATTTCTCCCCACCAGCAACCAATCAATTCTCCAGTGGACACCAGCTGTCCACTAATTTTGTACAATTCTGGAACTGTATGCCTGGAGGTAGCATCAGATCCCAGAGGTTGAGGGCTCAGTCCCCTATGACTGCCCCTCACTTCAGATGCCAATCGCAAGTACCAAGTTGTGACCTGGGCTTCTCTCCAACTGGCTATAAATCAGGGTTTCCAGGATCCCCTCCATGGGTTTGATTAATCTGCTAGAGGGGTTCAGAGAACTCAAAAATATTCTACTTACATACACCCATTTATTATAAAGGATATCACTAAACGTATAGATGAACAGCCAGATGGAAGAGACGCATACACCAAGGTATATAAAAGATGACGCATGGAGCTACCATGATCTGTTCTTTGGGTTTTTATGGAGGCATGAAGGATTGCATCATTGGTCATTGGTGATCAACGCAAACTCCAGCTCCGCTGTCCTCCCTGGAGGATTGGGTGGTGGGGCTGAGAGTCCCAACTCTCTAACCATGCCTTAGTCTTCTGGTGGCCAGTCTTCTAAAGCTATGGGGGGAATCCCTAGCCACCAGTCATCCCATTAGAATACAAAAGTAACTCTTATCTCTCCAGACAGTCCAAGGGCTTTAGGAGTCATATGCCAGGAAATGGGATGAAAACTAAATATATATTTCATAGCATCACAGCAACATAGTCATAGGTTCTAGGAATTAGGACATGGATCTTTTGGAGGCCATAATTGTGCTGAGCTCACACATTCTGAGTTACCCAAGGCCAGGTGCAGAGAAGAAGCACTCCACTGTGTAACCTTTATTCTAACTGGTCCTAGGAGGCTGGGGTGGTGAGTGTGGGAAGGTGTTTCACTGAGAAGGGGCATTCCACTGGGACGTAGGTGACAGTTCCATTCTCCCTGCGGTACTAGAATAGAAGCCAGAGAGAGAAGATGGAGCCCCCTCCCCTGAGTTCAAAATTTAAAATGAGAAAAGTCTTTCTTTCCTCCTCCCACATTTCACCCAGAAAAGATGTAACCCAACTTCTGAGAGCAAGCAAAGCAATAAATACAAAACAGGAAAAGACTGGTAAATCGGTTCCTTGGGGCTACTCTATAGGATGGGAGTGGCAAGGCTAAGACTCTCTTGTTACTTGGAGAGAAACCCCTCTCCGAATCACCCAGGCTGTGAAGAGAAGGCAGGACCCTCAGCCAGTATCTAAGGACTGGCTTCGTTTTTGGTTTTTTTTTTCCCCAATTAGCTTGCAATGAGTTAATAGTAGCTCTGTGGTGCTGGATTCAGGGATGCTATGACGTAGATAAGATTTGGCATTAAAAATGCTAAATAATTACAACTCTGAATTTTCTCATGTTCATTCACGAAGGTGTGATCTTTCTCACCTAGTACTATCACTGTTAGGGTGCGTGAATCTCTAATTGTTGCCCTAATCCCCGGAGATAAATTTCTCCTAGGAACCCAGCAGCAAAGAGCAAAGCCTTGAAACCTACTTAGGAAGAAATGTGTCAGCCTTCGTGGAGATTTTCATTTTCCAACTTGGAAATTATGTTGATTGGAGTAAGTGGCAGTTTCACTGGGGGGTGTTGATCGTGCCGGGTAGGGAGGAGGGATAACCTCTGTGAGAGCCAGTTTCATCTCAGTTTGTCCTCTCACTCCTGAGTCCTGCAATGAGGTTCTTTGTCTTGGAAGAGAAGCCAGAGTGCTGCTTGCGTGCAGAGTCATTGATGTATTTTTTGAAAAATAAAATTACAAAGCATGCATTTTATCTACGTGTGTATGTATATGTCTATATCCAAACTTATCATCATCACCAAGGATTTGAGACAAGTATTTTTTTTATAGTTCCAAGCACTGTAGAAATATTTGTTAAGGTGAGCAAACCTGTTATCTATTTCCCTTCTCGATATTGTTCATCTTCTTGTTTTAGGGCATAAAAAGTTTCCCTGAAAGCCTTTCGATTTTGGCTTTGGATGTAGCAATACCAGAGCTGGAGGGTAGACGTTTGACTCTAAAGAATAAAAAAGTTCTGAGGTTTCAGCTTTGATGGAGGATCTCTCTCTCTCTCTCTTTGTGGGAACTGAAACAGCAAAAAAGAAGTCCTCTGATGCAAGACTTGCTTAGGTTTTTCTGCTTGGGACAGCTGGAGATTCCTGCACCTCCCTTGCCTGGGCAGGAGAAAGGGAGGAGGAAAAGGGAATAGGAACTCTGTGTTCCTTCCTCCCCCCTTCATTTCAAAATGAAGCCAAGGAGTTATTGTCTCTTTTAGAAATGTCTCAAACTGTTAGATTTCCATCAGTTGATACTGCCTTAATTAACTCCATGCTTTTAAAAACTAGGGGGAAGAATACTAATGTTAGCAGTTTATTGCCTATGTCTCTACCATACACAGAATGTACCCACGCCACGATTCTTGCCCTTCCCCCCCACTACCATGTCTTTCGTAAACTTAATAGAGAACCAGCAGCGGGGGATGCTTGAAATGATATTTAAATTATTTCAGAAAGGCTTCCAATTAAGCTATTGAGAAATATGTATACGTATTTGTTTCAAATTGTAGGTAGGTGACTTACTTTTCAACTTTTGTAGGGTTTTGCGAGTTTAACTCAAAAGTAGAACTAATAAAAGCACCATCGAACTTAATATATGATGTCAAGATTTACAGTAACAAATTATTGTTTTTCAGCTATGAAGATATCATTAAGCATATGCCAAGCAATCAGCAACATGACTGTAATAGGTTCATGAAGGAAAGGCTTTTTCTAATCGTATTCAGTGGTGTTTTTCCCAAGACAGCAACAGCTTTTATAAAATGATGGTTATATCTCCTCATTATAGAATCTAATCTCCCCAAAAGACATTCAGCAGCTGCAAAATGCTAGCATCTTTTAGTTGTAAATTGTTTTTTATTATTTATCCCTATTTAACTAAAGAAGAAACGGCCATCAGATGATTTAACAAGACAAGAATTTAGTGGTTTTAACATTTGACAGCGCCCAATTGTTAGCCCATGCATTGATCTGTTTAGATCTGGGTTTAATGGTAATTGGTGGGGGGGTTTTTTGTTTGTTTTTGCTTTCATGCCTCTATGTACCGTATAAGCTGAATATGAGTCTTCTAGAAGGCAAATCTGCATGATAGGCTCTATTTTTCTGTAGCATGGAATGTGTAGTTGTGTGTGCTCCTCATAGAGTTTAAGAAATTGCAGAATTGGACAAAAAGGAACACAAGTGTCCTGTTGTAAGTGAAATTTTGATAGTGGGTGTCATCACGAACTAGATTTGTCACCCACAGAGTGACAGAGGAAAGTCAGAAGTTGGACCCCTCTGAGTGATGGGTATTATGATTTACTGGAGCACGTCTTGTTGCAAATGATGCTCCGCAGTGGGACACCATTTTTGATTCTTAAGAAAGTGATCATGCTCTGTTTGAGACCGTTCTGTGGAATTTAAAAATAAAATGGCACTAATGAGTTTTCGCATCACTCCATTGGTAGAACTCTCGGGGGACAGCCAACCAATTTAAATAAATAAGGTTCCCTAACCCTATGGGAGTTTACAGGGATGAGACATCCATTTTAATCGAGGCTCAGTTTGAGAGGAGGAAATTTCACTCATAACATACTTTTAAGTAGATGGCTACAGCGTGATTTTGCGGTGATGTTCTTTTGCTGCTGTTTTAAGGCAAATGTTTGCTTTTCTTTACAGGACTTGGCATATTTTCCTGCAATGGTTGACGCAGTTTCTCCACCATTAATACTGCATGCCTTTCTAGAATGGTGGGTCACTGAGAACCAATTAAGCAACCATTCCATTCCACAAACTATTGCAATTTGCTTTCCACTTATTCTGTGCAGACTGAAATAGTATATTTGTGGCCATTTCCTAACCAACCTTTAGATTTTCAACTTTATAGATGGAAATACTTCTTCCAGTTTTGTGATAAAATAACTCAACAACAGCAAAATTCAAATAAGACCCCCGCCCTTCCAAAAGAAACCTTATTAAGCTTTACATAAATAGCCATTTCCCTATTGTGATAACAACTGGGAATGTTGTACTGTTGTGCATCTACATTTCTACTTATTCAATTATTGTACCCGTTATGCTGTTTACCATTTCACTTGTATTATTTATATATCAACCAAAGGGTACGAACACTAAAAAATAATTTCAGATCACCTATCTTCTATTTCTTTTTATTTTAAAAGCCCTGAAGATATAGTTCTCCTATAAATAATAATAAAGAGGCACTGTATTAATATTTCAGCAAAGATCTCTATCTACTCACACTCACAAATACATACTCTCTAATATATACGCACACCCCTCCCTACAAATTAACTGTGCCTGGGGCTTGCAAGAAATCAGGTCAAGCTAAAGGAGAAATCAGAGAACAAGACCAAAATTAATTTACTACTCTATACCACATGTGAATACGCGTTTGCAGAGGGGGGGAAATGGCTTATTTTGGGGACCATTTCTATCCCTGTGTATGTTGAGAGCTTTTAATTCTGAGGTACACACAGCATCGTCTTGCCTGGACAGAAATGAAAGTTCAACTCTCTCAGCTTAGATTTTATTAAATTTCATTAAGTCAGATAAAAGAGAGCTACCTGCCTTGTCAGTTCCGTTCCAAAACATCTAAAAGCCTCTTTTGCACCTCTTTCTTCCCAGAAGTGAAATTGTGAATAAAACCGTGATTTGCCTACCTGTCTGAGAAGGGTTTTGTAGGCAACAATTAGGATCGTTTTCAAATGTTTAGAATGGTTTGAAATCCAGTTAGGTCTTTTATCTTGTGCTATGTGTTAAGGCAAGCCCACAGCATAAATATGTAAATACAGTAGGACCGATGTTTCTTTAACCATGCGTATTCACCAATCACTGTTGGCGAATCACTGTTGGGCCTTCCTCTCACACCTGCATTAATCCATCCGCCAGACGCATTGGCTTTACCTTTGAAATGCAAGCAGATTCTGATCTTTGTCACTTTTTTCACCACTGCTGTCACCCCAGCCTAAGCCCCAGTCACCTCTGGCGTAGATTATTGCAACCTCCTTCTGATGGATCTCTCTGCTTCTGCCCTGGCCTCCCTTGGGTCTCTTCTCAACACAGCAACTATTAATAAAGTGATCTTGCTAAACCGTACACCGGGTCATGTCACCCCTCCCTTGGAGTTCTCCAGCAGCTTTCCATCTTGCCTGGAGTGAAAGCCAAAGTTCTCGCAGTGCCTTGCGAGCCCCCCCTCCCTCCCTGTCTCTCATTCCATTCCAGGTTCACTGACCTGCTTGCTATTCCTGGAATGCACAAAGCATGCAGCCCGCCTGGAGCCTGTGTTCGTGCTGCTCACAGTGTCTAGAATGTGCCTCCCCCAGATATCAGCACGGCCCCCTCCCTCACTTCCATCGGGTCCCTTTCCAACTGTTATCTTACCTGGTAGGTCTTCCCTGATTACCACCCACCTCTTGACCACTCCTCTGCCATTCCCTAGCCCCTTTACCTTGCTCTGCTTTTCTCTAGAAACACGCACAAATGTATCTTGTGTTTACATATGCATATATGTGTACGTATTTGTGTGTGTTTGTATATGTGTGTCTGTCTTGTCTGTAAATATTTATTTTGTGGTTTTTGTTATTTGTTGTTATTTTAGTTATTATTTATAGATTGGTTATCCTCTCTCCCCTCTAAAACATAGGCTCCAAGAAGGCAAGGATTTTGGCTTTCCACTTCATAGCCCTAGTCTATACCACAAAGCTGGACATGTATTAGACACTCCAAGAATATATGTTGGAAATATGGAAGGAAGGAAGGAAGGAAGGAAGGAAGGAAGGAAGGAAGGAAGGAAGGAAGGAAGGGAGGGAGGGAGGGAGGGAGGGAGGGAGGGAGGGAGGGAGGGAAGGGAGGGAGGGAGGGAGGGAGGGAGGGAGGGAAGGAGGGAAGGAGGGAAGGAAGGAAGGAAGGAAGGAAGGAAGGAAGGAAGGAAGGAAGGAAGGAAGGAAGGAAGGAAGGAGAGTAGAAGAGAGAGAAGGAGGGTTGGTTCAAGAATCTCTTTTTAAGGCTGGTCTAGGAACTCTGATGGAAATTCCCTACTAGTCTTTTTATCTTTCACATAATCATTTTTTTGACTTTTCTTATGCTGGATAGAAACTATTTTAGTTTAGGTACATATATGCCAACTCTTTGCGTAAACAAACAGTGTGAGTAGTTTTCAAGACCACAGAAAAAATACATGGGACTAGGGAACCCACCATTCCAGTTTCTGCCTGGACATTGACCAGTCACTCCCTCCAACCCCACTTTGCCAAATGAGCCGAGGAAATGCATCCTTACCTCCCAAGTGAACATTAATTACTGCTTGCAACATGCTTTGAGATCCACAGATGAAAGCAGTCATAAAAGCAAAAAGTGTTATTACATTGGGAATGGTTATAGACTCTCATTTAGCTCTGGAAACCGATCAAGCGGGAATGTTGAATCATGAGACTAAGGTTGGCCAAATATTACACTTGTTATAATTAATTTGAGCTTAAGCTTCAACACAGTGACATGTTTCCTTTAAATAAAGTTAAGTCCTCTAAGGATGCATGAATCTATATGGGTCTTAATTTTCAGCTGGGAACTAAAATTTTTCAGATGTGCAGAAGGCAGGAAGGCAAATGTATCTCTGACTTCTGGTGAGGCAGAGAGAATATGTGGGCAACTACTTACTTATGAGACATCTTCTAAATAATCCTCTGTCTCCTTTACCCCATGGGACTATCTCAAGAATGCTCACAAAATTATGGGGATTTAGAGCTGGAACTGAATTTAAAGGGCCTGTAATCCTACTTCTCTTTGAATGCCAAAACATCTCCAACTGCCTTGTTGACAAGGGCCACACAAGACTGGAAAAATAATTCCTGTGCTGAGGAGTTTGTTATCTTGCAAGGATGCTGATTCTGATGTTATTCAACAACTGTTGTTATGAAGTTCTTTGCATGTTTATCCACTTTGTCAACAAATACTTATTAATCATTTTCTGTGCACATGTGCTTTATTAGGAGCTTTGGGAGATGTTGAGATTAAAAATGACAACAATGCAGATTCAACAACAACCTAGAGCAAATACCCTAGCCTAGAAGAGAACCCAAAATGTAGTGGTTATTCAATAAACGTGTGTTGAGTGAAAGAATGAAAGAGTAGATTATACTCTAGAGAGAACAATAAAGCACATGACTAAGGAAATATAATACCAGGTAGAAGGTGTGTAAAGAAAAGGCATAGATAAATGCAATATATATGAACCTGAATTTGCCTCCTTTTGCTAGTACTGACATGTGAACCAACTTATAGAAGTCCATTTCTTCTTCCATGGGTTGTGGCTCAATTATTGGGGGATTGCTACAACTTCCTTTACCTCTTTTCCAGGCAAAGAGCTGCAGGGCCTTGAACCTATTAAATTATTTCTAGTGCACATGTCAATATGAATTTACTCCCTTGGGGAACCCAGTTTGTCCAACTAGAATGGAATGGAACAACCAATCCAGATGTGCTCACACCAGCAGAGAGTACATCAGGTCTCTGTTTCCTCTGACCTGGACATGCTTCTCATACTATCTCATACTGCATTAACTATTTGCTCATGGACCCCTTCTCTCCTGGGACACATGTCTGCATCTTGAGAAAACCCAATGTTTCAAAGAATGTAGTCTGGAAAACAAAAATCTAATGTTATATGTGTCATCTGCAAAGTGACGTGGTTGATCAGTGATACTATCTAAGATTCCTTCCAGAGCTAGTCTTGGATGGATTTTATCCATAGCTTTCTTTAACTTTATCTGGATCATTCCATGACTTTTGCTAAACTCAGGAAAAGAATGAGTGATAACTGGAAAGCTATTTGAAATAGAAGTGTAGCAAAAGCAGTAAGCAACAGGACAACCCCAGCCCCAACTTCCAAGATGTATCTGGCATGTGAGAACTGCATAAATTGTGAAACAAATGAGCTAAGAGCCACAATCGTCTCTGTTCCACATCTGCACAACGTGGCACGTTTTCATAAGAAGAGAAAAAGACAGAGCATTTTTGCATGTGTGAATCAATTCCGACACTTCAGTCAATCATTTCCACCATGATCGAGTTTGTGAGTTGCCCACACGAGCCTGTTTGTTCATGCTCGAAATGACACATCATTGCATCATCTGACATGCAAATTTCCTCACTCACCTTAAGTCTTGCAGCATGTCAACCCTGGTTGGTAGTGACTTCCTTCTTGGCAACTATGATTATGTGGAAACAATGTCAAAACAAATCCTTTCCCTTTTCACCTCCTGACAATCACTCGGTGGTATGTCTATTCCAGAGCCTCTGCTCGTGTCTGTCTTTATTTACTCCCACCTTCCTTCCTCTCTCTCCTCCATAGCTTCCCTTGCCTAACTCAAAATGCCCTCAAGAAGCTGGGCAGAGGCGTCTCGGGGTTGGAGGGGGTGGGAAAAGAAAGAACTGGCTCCTAGTGCATGGTAATGTTTCAGTACCACGGAGAGCGACACCAGGTGTGGAGACCAGGGAAAATCCACTGTAGTCATCCATCATCTGTGGTTTGGGGGCCCCATTTGGTCCTGTAGAGGAGATGACACAAGTCTACAAAGAAGCTTTGCAGTAAGAACCGTTCTCCCCAGAGCCTGGGAGCCAAGCCTTACATCGTCACATACAAAGAACAGATTGCATCTGGGCCCGGGTGCCTGTCCCAATGTCAGCCCGCTTGGCATTTACCTTCCTTTCCCAGGCTGACCCATGAAGATGGGGCAGGCCCTGGGGCATTGTTCTAACCGTGCAAACGCCGTGGCCATTGTGTCAGCGTGGGAGAGCTGCCGGTTCCTTTCCAGCCCAACGCTGTAATTTTATCAACTCTGGCTCAGAGAAACCTATATTTATAATGCTAATTAGGAGGGCACACATTTAATTTGAGTGGAAGACTATTTGTATCTCGCTGAGCCTGATAGCACAGGGCTCAAGCGACAGCAGTCAGAGGCAATGCGGGCCTTTCTCCCTTCTCCGAGTGTTTGAAACAGGGCTTACTCTTGCCAAACAATTTCTCTGTTGGATTAAAAAGAGCGAGCGAGGGAGAGTGCTGAATATGCTGGAGCTCAGAAAACTTTGCGTTTATCTCCTGCCTGCATAATATATTTCTCTGTGCACTGAGAAAACATGCCTCTTATGTTATCTAATTGTTTCCTGACACATTTAGCAACATTTCACACTCTTTAAAGTGACATTAACATTGCTGACACTGGAGGTACTTTCATTAGATGGGCTTTGAATTGTAGCCAGGATTCACTGCAGGTCTTCAAACGGGCTTGTAAAAGGCGAGGAAGGCATTATTTATGAAAATAGAAACTTGGCCAACAGTGCCCTGTGGGTGTGTATTAATTTTGCTGACTCTAGTCAATTTAGAGTGTGTATGTATGTACATGCGCACATGCGTGTAGACGCACACATTAAAAAAAAAAAAAAAAAAAAAAAAAAAAAACTCCTCGTGAGCCGGGCTAAGTCACCTTCATTGTCTAGCAGACAATGAGGCTGCATGGGCATCATGGGAACTTCTGAAACATCTCTTTGTCTGCATTTTTTTCAACCACAATGAAGGAGCGTGTCATTTCAGACACAAATCAGTCACTTCACACCCAGTCCCGAGGCTGAGTAAGCACGTGGCTGGTGTATATAGTCAGCGAGATCGTCATGCTCCCGGGTGTGGGGTTAATTCTCCGCCTTTTTCTCCTTTAATACTTTCTCATGCCCCCTAAGGACATTTTGTGTGTGTATCTGCATCAGTGCATAGTTTTCCCTGGAAAGCGTTGTAAGTAACGCTGCAGAGAACCGTACCCTACAAGCACCCGCCTCTTCAGGGCCTAAAGAGAGAAATTTGAAGGTTCACCGTGACCTCCATGGAGAAAGTACACCAGACTAGGAGAAGGTGGGGAAGGTGCAAGTCAGGTTGTGAGTTTCTGCGAGGATACAACCTCCCATGTAATCTTGGCCCAGTCATGAATCTCTATACTTGTCATGAGGATGGAAAAATACTTAGAAATTTCAGGCTGAAGAACAGAGCTCACTGCAGAGTGTCTAGCCACCTCCACCCTGCCTCTCTTTCCAGGAAAGTTAGAATTAGTTCCTCTTCTCTCTTTGCATTGCTAATGTTGTCCTGACTCTCTGGGGCCATGCAATGTTGAATCACAGAGATCTGAATCAGTATCTTGACTTTGCCTGTTACCTATTGCATGACCTTTATCAAGGCCCTTGACCTCTGCAAGCTTCAATTTACTTGTCTGTACAATAAGGATAATAATAGTACTTGCCAGATAGTATTGTTGGAAGAACTGCATGCATTAGTCACCATGAAATGTGCTAAGCACACCGCCTAGATCATCATGAGTGCTCAAGAAATGCGGGTGAATATCAGTGAATATCTCTTCCACCACAAGATGGGCCCCATTGTGGCTGAGACCATGTCATCACATTTCTTAAAAGTACTAGGTGCTGTCATGACATAGTACAACATCATTGCATGTGCTAACTGAGGCCTTGTAAGGACAAGAAGTTTGCTGTCAAATGACGCAGCTAGCTAGCAGCTAAGTAGCCACAAAAAAGAATCCTGATGGCCTAACTCTTTCAAGTTATACTACCCATGAGGATTATTCAGATATAAGGCAATGACTTTCAAACATTTGCTCAGGGGAGGAATAAACCAATGCATATGCTATCCATGTCCTGACATCCATGTCGGGCTAAGTCTAGTACCAGTCTAATTTATATTTTCAATTCTAGTTTCAAAACATTTCTGCATATTTGAGGGGGAGCTTTTCGGGCTTTATATTGGCTCTCGGTGGGTAGATTCCCAAGGCATCTAATCTTTAGCATCTTATCAAGGACCATTCAGTGAAGAATGATGGGATACCGCTAGTGTGGCCAGCAAAGAAGAGAAATAGTTCAAGCATCTGCTGCCTAGAGCTCATGTTTTATCTTTGTGGTCCCTAAAGCACGTAAGAAAACACAGCCTTACAATTGAGAACTGTTTGCTATCTGCAGACAAAGCCTTTGAAAAGGAAAGCTTCCAGTAATGAGAATGAAAACAATTGCCATTTGCAGAGCACTTTACCATTTGCAATGCACTTTCATCTATGTTATTATTTAATCCTCAAAAGGTCCTGGAAGGAGAATAGGACACTTATCTCTTACCGTTTTTGTGCATGATAATATTACTTACCATTTAATTCAGAAAGTTTATATAAATGTGTCATTTAATACTTATAATAACCAGTGAAGTATGTTTATGTGCATTTCACTTATTAAAGAGTTGAACACAGAAAAGTTAGATGACTTGCTCAAGGTCACCCAGCAAATCAGTGGCAGAACCAAGATTTGAACTTTATTCTGGTATCAATGCCAGTCACATTGTCATGGCAGCAATTGGTACCTCGTCATTCCAAATGTAATTAAATTCTGTCTTCATTTTCTGTGCAGTGTGGTATGAACTCTACAGCCAAAAGGCTTGGGTTCAAAATCTTCCTTCCAACCAACGTATCCCCTCTGTAGTTCAGTTTCCTCATCTTTAAAATGGGGATAATATTATATCACCTAACCCCAATGAGTTCTTGGGGGATTAAGTATAATAATATATGCAAATAGCTTGGAAATAATGCTTGGTGCATCAGAAGGGCTCGGTCAATCTGCACAAGAGGCAATACGGTTGCTTCCTGAAATTGCAAGAAGTGAACATAAAAATGAGTAGGATACATTCTCTTGCATCACAGGAGATACGTTTTCCAAGGGGGCCCTTTGAAGATTAAGTTTTGGCATGGGCATATAGTTTCTTCAAATCTGTCTCTAGCAGTTTTCCCCCATGGAAGCTCTTATAGTGCAGTTCTCAGCAGGGCGATAAAACAGTCCAGTGTGTCTTGGGCATGCTACTCAGCACGGAGAGACAACTCAGTAGGTCACTGCATTGTCCACACAGTTTAGCACTTTCGTCTGCAGCTTTTGGAAAGTGTTGGGTCACATCTCCCAAGGAGCCCTCTAGGATGAGAAATTTTCATAATTAGAGTGGAATCACATCCTACGTAGGGGTTGGGTTCAAAAGTCTGAAGTTGAATCAAAAATGTGGTCACATCACACCTTGAAAGTCCCTTATAGATATGCTTTCCTTGGAGACTGATACATTGTCTCTCAATAAATCTAACAGATTTTCATTTGTGTTTCTCTAATGATTAGAGATGTTGAGCATTTTTTTATATGTTTGCTGGCCATTATTCTGTCTTTTTTGGAAAAGTTTCTGTTCATTTCCATTGCCCATTTATTGATGGAGTTTTTTGATTTTTTTCTTGTTGATTATTTTAAGTACTAGATAGATTCTTGTTATCAGACCTTTATCGGATGTGTAGAGAACAAATATTTTCTCTCATTCTGTAAGTTGTCTATTCACTCTAATGATAGTTTCCTTGGCTGTGCAGATGCTTTTTAATTTGGTCAGATCCTAGTTGTTTATTTTTGTTGCTGTGGTGATTGCTTTGTGGTCTTCTTTAGGCCAATGTCTGAAAGGGTCTTCGCAAAATCTTCTTCTAGGATCCTTAAGGTTTTATGCCTTAGGTTTAAGTCTGTTATCCATCTTGAGTGGATTTTTGTGAGAGGTGAGAGGCTATTTAATAATCACAGTTAATAAAAGTCATAAAACAAAAAAAAATTTTTTAAATAAATCTAACAGATTTTCCTCCAAGGTTGTGACAGACTGGGTCTGGCTTCATCTGAGCACCAAATGAAGTAGAGACTTAATATTCTAGGCCACTTGATTTTAAACCAACAAACCACAACATTTAAAATCAGAATCAAGTTGGCAGCAAGACACTTACACACTGAGAGGCACCTAAAACATAAGACCAAAAGCCACAGCACCCAACAGTGATGTCGGTACTGTGAGTATTTGCTATCCATCCACCCATATTTGTGGAGTACGTTGTTATAATCAACCAATCACAGTGCTGTTTTTTGCACATAGGCTCTGAGCTGGGTGCTAGGATACAAAAATGGGTAATGCACAATCTCTACCCAAGTCGCTCGCCGTCTCATGAATGAGCCAGACTATTAAATAGGCTAACATGTTACGAGATCCATGATGGAAGTATGTCCTGGGTACTGGTGGGTGGAGTGATCAGAAAAGACTTATAAAGAAGGTGGTTCTTGAGCTGAGTCTAGAAAGTCTTCAAGAGGAGGTCAAGACTACCTATGGAGGGGAAGGCACCTTCTATACACAGAGAGGGATAGGAAAGGGGAAAAATTCACATTCTACATACTCGAAAGTTGCTTTGGTGTGGTTAGAATACAGAGAATGAGGGGGTCAGGCAAGAGGTAATTGCCATGCAAGAATTTGAACTGTACTGTGTAGGCAGTGGCGAGTCTTGGGAGGGTTGAGAGTAGGAGCATGGCCCGAGCGAATGAGTGCATTCAGAAACATGTTGGTTCTTGTATGAAAGGGAGAGAGACACTAGGGAAGGACACCAGGAACTGGAAGGCTAGAACCATAGTTTAAACTACGCTGTCCAGTGTGGTGGCCACTAGCCACATGTGGCTATTTAAATTGAGGTTCATTAAAATTCAATAAAATCAAAAAATTCAATCCCTCAGTTGCACTAGCCACATTTTGAGTATGCAGTGGCCCCATGCATTCAACATAGCAGTCATAGAACATGCTCCTCATCACAGAAAGTTCCCCTGGATGGCATTGGCCAGATCCCGTCACCAAAATAATAATGCTGTTTCAGCTTTGAGGAGCTGGGAGATGTACTTAAGGGGTGTGTGTCAAGCAGCCAGGAATTTCTGGTCAGAAGATATTTGAGAATCCGTTGCCTTCTGATAAACAGTTATGTCACTGTAGTTATGGTGGGTCTGTATCTTCATGACAGGAAGCTACACAGACTCACTGCACTTGAAATTACAGAAATCACATTATTTCAAAAATAAACTCTACTCTCCATCTATAGCCTGATCTATATTTGACACCTTCCGAAGTGCAATGCTGCCGGGAAGATGTGAGATATAAACACGTGGGGTGCTGGTAAGACATAGTAACAGTACCCAAGTGCAGAGGGCCCCAAACTGTGAAGACAGTTCATGCTTGAGTTCCGGCAAGAGGCCCTTTAACTGGGGCCGGTCCAACTGCACGCCACCCTCCCAATAAATTATGCATAATAGCTCGCGCGTGATCGGGGTAGTTTTGCCAGGGCCATCTGAAAACGATTTGTTTTCAAGAAAATGCTTAACTGGGCTTTAGTGAGTTCAGTGAAGTGTGAGTGAAGAGGGCAATTAGGTCTTCCGCTGTAAAAATAAAAACTTTACGCGGGGTGATAGAGCAAAGCCAGTCGGGCTGAGATTGCCTCATTGAGAAGACATAAGAGGTCATAATGAAAATTCCTCAGGTGAGGTTAAATAACCTAAAACTGAGAGGAAACATTCTTCCCTGAATCTTCTGCCTCTAGAGAGGCAGCCCAACTCTCTCTTGACAAACAGGTCTCTCCTTGCTCCGGAGCAAAGCGTGCTGTGTCTTCCCCCAATGACAATTTGACTCACTTGCAGGAAATTATCCTCTCTCTAACTTACGTTTCCCAATGGCGGTTTAAGTTTATTTGCTGAGTGTTTTCTTGGGTAAGGGGAAGGAACTGACTGTATCAAATTGTTTACCTCCAATACCTGCTCAATGCTTATTGAGCTTATTGGAAGAAAAAAAAAAAGCTACTTAAAATTTGACCACGTAACATGAAGAACACTCATCGAAAGTCTTCACACACGCTAGCCCAGGTTTCTCAACCTCAGCACAGTTGACATTTGGGGTGGGATGATTCTCTGTTGTGAGGGACTGTCCTGTGCATTGTGGGATGTGTCACAGAGTCCCCGACCTCTACCCACTCCATGCCAATAGCAACCCCAACCAAAATCTCCCCAGACATTGGCAACAGCCTGCTGCCGGGAACATACATAGGTAGTTAGATACATAGATAAGTTTGTATAAATATATCATGATATAAATATAAAAAAATAAAATATAAATATAATATGTATGTATTTGAATTGTAAGATGTTATATTTATTGGGGGGTAATTTTGCATTGTACAGTTACGATTGAAACTACTATCTTTGTTCTTTTTCCTTTGAATTTAAGATGAAGGCAAGAAATTGAGTAAGATAAATATGGTTGTGTAAGGCCCAGTGCCAGTTAGAAGGTGCTCTGAGTTCCTCCTAATGATGAGGACAGAGAACTGCATATAACATATGCATGATTGGTGACAAGTAGACAGCCATCTGCCTGTAGCTCTTCCACACTCTTTGAGGCCCACAATATTCTTATAAATAGATTAAATACTTCCCATCATGAATGGTTTCTCTGGGACCCCACATGTTTGATTTCTCATGACCTAGTTGCAAGCGAGGCACCTTAAGCAACCTAAGAATGTCATGATACAAGAGGCAGAAGACTTTGAATCTATTTCCAGTTGTTCTACTAAATAACTGTGTGGAATTGGCCAAGTCATCTTCTCACTTGGGCTAGGTACTCAGTTTTAAGGAGGATATTTTTGGTTATAAGTGACAAGAACCAAGAACCAACTCAAGCTGGCTTAAAGAAAAAACAAACTAACAAACAAACAAAAAAGAGGATGGGATGGAAAACAAATTGTTCATGTATTGAAAGATTCAGGGCCAGGGTTGCTTCAGGCTTTGAAGGACAGATAAAATGGGATAAACTCCAAAGTTGGGAATGGAATGCCTAGTACAGAGACAGAACTAAGGTAGGCATGATGACAGAAATGAACATTTGCAAAAGAGAAGTAGGTGATCACGTCTGTTGGAGCCCTTTATTTGGGGCAGAGGAGAAAATGAGAATGAGTTGGGTTGGGATGACAAGACCATCCAATAGGTGGATCTGAGTGTAAGGCAACTGTAGGTTTAGGAATAGCCCACCGTAGTTGGTGGCAATACACAAACTGGAGTCCAGATCTTGCTTCTGACTCTTGGGTGTGTTATTAACACCCCTGAGTCTCTACTTCTGTTGAATAACTGACAGTGCTGCTGTGGCAAGTGTGCAAGGGACATAAGTGACATCACCGAGCCTGGTGATTAGCACATAAAATAGGCTAAGCAGCTGTGCTGTGGCTTCCCCTGCTTCCCTCGTTGTGGTGAATAAGATCAGCTGGAGGCAGGGAATCCGACTGAGGTTGTGTCAGGGCACCCTTTTGCACAGTAGCCATGGCTGCTGTGCCCAGTGCCCCACTGAAGCCTTTCGTACCTTAATAAAGACTGTCCTGTCGTACAGCCCTCTGCAAACTAGGCAGGACTTGAACAATGTGATGCACTTTCCTGAACAATACTCTTATGAAACTTAATGGCAACTAGAACCATCCTCAAAAATAATAATAATAATAATTATCAGTGAATGCAAACAAAAGGAGGACAGTATCTCAGGGATTGAAATTATGTTTATTTACATAAAAATAATGTAATTTTTTCTCACTTTTCAACTCCTTCAAAAATAGGGGCTTCATAAACCCCAAACATGTAGGGAAAAGTGGATAATTTTATCAAGCATCTGAATAAATAGCAGGTATTAGGAAATATCATTAGGACAATTGTTTAAATCCTCTTGTTTGCATTTAAATTTAAATT
The DNA here is from genome assembly GCF_040939455.1 of Microcebus murinus. Classification (NCBI taxonomy): domain Eukaryota; kingdom Metazoa; phylum Chordata; class Mammalia; order Primates; family Cheirogaleidae; genus Microcebus; species Microcebus murinus. The sequence continues at coordinate 31,006,745 of NC_134124.1, forward strand.
GTTTAAATCCTTTTGCCTATGTTAATACAGTCCTTTTGCAATACTCAGCTTTAACACAAAAGCCATATTTTTATTAAGTTCTTAAACTTATGAAGCCACGGAGGATTTTCAATTTTTGACTCAAGAATTTCTTTCTCTCCTTACAAATCATTTATTATGTGTGATCAGGCACTGTGGCTATTTCCAGGAGAAGTCTTGTTTCTGCCCATAACTAATTACCTACGCTAGGATGATTTCCATGGTGTGTTGCAGAAAAGGACCCAGGAGTTTGGGATTCACATCTTGTTCACTTGCTAACAATCACTCTTGTCTAATGTAGGAAAGAGTAGAATGAACCGTTCAAGGCTTGAGCTTTGGAGTTGCATGACCTGGGTTCAAATCCTGGCTCTGCTGCTTGCTAACATTACAGTGTTAGGGAAGTTAATTAGACTAATTCTCAGTTTATTTACATATAAATGAGGATGATAATATTACTTTGTTCATAGAAAAGTTGTAAATGTTAAGAGAAAAATACATGTAAAATATTTAGCCCAGTTCTTAGCACAAAGAAAGATCCATATATAACTGGTAATGAGGTCGTTGAACTTATTATTTTGGATGCAATTATTCTTAGTACTGTTTTTTTTTTTAATGTCTTCTGAGCATGTCTCTCTGCTCCACCAAATATCCTGACATCCTGTCACTACATAAATCCATTATCTGTTGCCTACACTGAACATTTCAATATCTGCTTGCTATTAATCTGTTGAGTGAAAAAAGAACCAGTTGTTTTAAGCGAATTTTGGGAATTGATCTGCAACATGCCCTCTATCATAAATTAGTGAATATATTAACAACGGCTGGGCAGAGCAGCAATTTCACTGACAATATTTACTGTTTTGGGGATGGCTAGGAGATCGTGGCCCTTTGAACTTGGGGAACTAAGTCTGGATCCTAAATCAATTTAAGGAGCAAACTGGTGCCATAATTGAGTCAACAGGAGTAAGAGCAATATGGCTTCAACCACAGATGGTATAGGACAAAGTTTTCAGGTGAGGCTGGAACAGTGATGAGTGAGGACGTGGGATATGTGTGTCAAACAAGCACTATGCATCTGCTACCTCCCCCAGCCCCCTTCCATATCCAGGAGATTTCTAATTGATGGTGTCACTGTTTCCCACCAAATCCAGGGCTTCCTCGGAATTCTCAACATAGCATTCCAAACAGCCACTACTAGTCTATCAGAGTTTAAACTGCTTTGCCTGGCTATAGGTCCTTTAATCAGAAAAGTTTCATGAGTTGAGACTGCGTGAAATCTTACTCATTTGCCAACAGATAAATTAGCGAAATTCGAATTAGCTCCCATATTTGAGGTCATGGGGAATCCAATCACACAGATAAGCTCAGTTAGACTTTGATTTACATGAGGATCTTGGAAAACACACGCATACATACACAACATGTACACAGGACCACATGAGTTTAATCAATGGCATATTGCTGCCTTTGCCTGTTTCCTTTTGCTTTTTAAGAGGTAACTCAAACCTGGTTTTCTGTATATTTGTTGGAGACTCTATAACCATTAAAAATGGAACTCCCAACATGATTTCGAGGACAGGGGGCTTCTGTAGTACATAAAGTGGGAACCAGATAAGTGCCTATCACCTGGTCACATGCCCATTCCATACTAAGTATTTCTGTAAGAAATCGCGGTCTATAAAGTGAGCCTGTATAAGTTCCAGCTTTCTCCCCTGTACTTTGGAACATGTTTGTGTCTGTACAGATGGTCTCTGTCAGTAGGAATAGTCAGGGGGGAAAATGTAGCATAAGTGAACAAAATTAGCAAATGACAAAGCAAATAGAGAGCAGCATACCACTTGATTGGGGGACAGATCTAGAGACTCTGAAATTTCCCAAGTAATGGTGAGTCCAGCAAGCAGAGTTGGAGTGGCCACCAAAGCATGGACTTCATAGGAGCAGGGAAATAACAGGAATCCAACTATTCCGTGATGTGTATTCTCAATGCACTGAAGTAACCCCAGTGCTTTCATTGTGTTATGACTGCTCTTCCATTGTCTGTATTTGTATAAATTAAAAAGCAGTTCTGTCTGTACTATATGAAATGAATTCATGCTGAACAAAATTTCAAAAAGTTCATGTAAAGAATGATTTCACAGCAACTATCATATCAGGCTCCTGGAAAATTGCACTTGAACTTCAGTTCCACCTCAGTCACTCAAAGGAATTTAAAAATTGGCTTCCAGCCATCCTTGTTCTTCAACATGCAGTTTCAGATATGCCTCAATAACACAAACTTTCAAGCCTATTGATCGTGAGTTAAAATCTGCCCCTACCCGAGCCTGGCCGCTAAGTGGACGTCAACACCGGCTTCACAGTGTCTTGGTCAGGATTCCTCAGCGTTCAGGAGCCGTGAAGAAGGCAGAGGGTAAAATTGCCACGAAGGAGCCACTTTGAACTTTATAACAAAATTACGAGAGAAACTTTGAACTCTGTCAGATGATAGCTGCTGTGAATGGTTATTCGAAGACATGTTTCCTATTTGAAATCTGAAGAGTCCCTTGGGCTTGGGAGATGGGAACCTGAAAACGTGATCTCCCATAAACCATCCCCCTAGGTTTATGTCACTTTTTCCCTTTTTGTCACCATGCTGTTTGGGCAAGCACTATGTAGAATGGCAAGAGGGTGAATTTTGGAATAGACAAACCCAAGTCCGGCGTCCGGCTCCCAGCCTCTGCTGCTTAACTAGCCAAGCAACTTAACTTCGCAGTGCCTCAGTTTCCTCATCTATGAAATGGGAACGTATTATCTCATTTTATGAGAATATATAATAATTCTAACCTCATTGAGGATTAAATGAGATAACACATGTAATGGGACTAACACAGTGAGTGGAAAATAGTTATCATATAATAAACACTGGCACTTAAAATATAAATAATAGCAATCATTATTAGAAGAAGAGCTGTGGGAGAAGGTATTGATTAGATGTTAGCACTGATTCTGTTGAAACTCTGATGTGTTCAGTCTACCTTTGCCCGAGCATCTGGCAAGACTGTCACGCCTTATGTGACTCCCAAGCAGCTGCAAATGAATTTAATTTTTCAAATCAAACTCCATTTACCCATTGATCAATTTTAGAGATGACTTGTCTTCATTGTTGTTGTGTTCCTGGACAGGAACCCCTAGCATTTAAGCTCCAACAGCATCTTGTCTCCTGTCTCTTTCTGCCACTCCCATCCTCAAAGAGCAACAGGCCAGTGGTTTGACGCCTCCATTCTGTTTTTTCTTATCAGAAGTCACTTCCCCTTTCTTTGGAAGTTTGCTCAGGCATCACCTTCCCCAGGAATCCTGGCCAGGCTAGACCAGCGTCCCTTTTCTCTTCTCCCACAAAATCATGTCATCATATGTCACTACCTGGCTCTTTGTCACGTGGTACGGAAATGGCGTATTTACCTGTCGGTCTCCCCCCTGGGCTGTGATCTCTCTGAGGGCAGGGATAGCATGTCATTTATTTTTGTTTCCTCAGTGTCTAGCGAAGTGCACATACATTGTATCGAACCAAACTAACCCGTAAATAGCATTTAAAACACTGAATAATATATCGGGAAATACAGATATAAAAATGACAACAAAAATCGACATCCATTCGAGATATGTGAAAATGCCTGTATATGTGTAGTGCATCTCAAAGCAGGAAAACACATTTCTTTAGACTCAGGCACTTCTTCCCTGAGTTGAAATGCTAGCCTGATTCTCAGGTTTGTTTTCCCAACCATCCTGCCCTTCCCTCCACACCCCCAGTTCAGGGCATACCCTGTGGGCTCGTTTTCCTGCGCTTCCTCAATGAAGAAACCAGAGGCCAGCATTGCAAAGACTCCGAGAAGGAAAGATGCAGCGGGAGAGAGTACAAAGGGTGATCATCCTCAACTCGAGTTTGGCTGCCAGGAGCTCCCTGCCATGAGCAAAAGAGGTTGCTGCCGCCTTTGGGTTGGAGAAGAACTTCCTGACCCAAGGGCAGCTCCAAGCCATGGCCCAGCTTCTGCCTGAACTGCTGCTGCTCCTTATGACTGGAGTGGCTGTGCTTCTCTTTGTAGAATGCTCCCTTGGTGTCCCCAAAAAACCACATGATGGAGAAGAGTGTGAGGGTATTGGCCAACTCTTTAAGATGCAAATATGTCACCCTTTCCACCTCTCTTCCTCTTCTACCCCGAACTAATTAATTTGGTTTCAGTCTGCCTTATTTATATGTTCAATCATTCAGCAGGTGCTATTCTTTAGGAAGACACTGGGTATGCCAGGGTGAACGGAATAGAAAAGGTGCCTGCCTCCAGCTAGTAACGAGAGCTATGAAGATATTGAGGCAGGCTCATAGGCTAGAGCGAGTAGGTGGGCAACCTTCAAGAAGGCAAGCGTGGAAGGTTGGCTGAAGAGAAGAAGCACGCATATAAATACTGGCAAGGTGGTGGGGACAGGAGGTGCCATCCCACATAGCGGGGACAGGAAAGATCAGGACTCTGAAGGTGCAATGGCTTGGCGTGTTCCCACTCGGAAATAAAGAAGGCCTTGCTGGCTAGGGAGGAAGGGGCCACGTGGAATCTTGGAAGAACTGCTAGGAGAGGTGAGGTGAGGGAGGCAGCTGTGAGCCAGAGTAGCCATGACAGGCATGTCATCGCAAGGAGCTTGGAGGTCTTTCTACACATGACAGGAAGCCACTGGAGGGTGCTGGGCAGGCAAGTGACACAACCTGTTTCCTAGCTTTAAATTTTGCTTCTCGCTGCTGTGGAGGAAGGATGGGGACACTGCAGAGTAGACAGGGACTGTGTCAAGAGTGGAGGCAGGAAGACCAGCAAGGAGCTAGCTCAGGGAGAGGTGGTGGGGACTTAGATTAGGACTGTGGCGGAGGAAATGGAGAGAACTGGATGGTTTCCAGGCAAATTGCATTTCAGCTGTGTAGACGGCTCGGGCCCTTTTTCTAAAATATGCAACTACCTATACTATGAATTTGGACTTTTGGAGAAACATCAAACCACTCAAAAAAAAAAAAAATCTGGAGCATTTCACTTTTTTTTTCAATATTTGTATTGTGAGCTGGTTTTGATGTAACTTTCTTGGGATGCTCTCATGACACTCATTGCTGACCTTTGACCCCTCTGTCCTCTTTCCCAGGTCGTCCCATTCCACCTACATCCTCGTCTAGCCTCCTCCCATCTGCTCAGCTGCCTAGCTCACATAATCCTCCACCAGTTAGCTGCCAGATGCCATTGCTAGACAGCAACACCTCCCATCAAATCATGGACACCAACCCCGATGAGGAATTCTCCCCCAATTCATACCTGCTCAGAGCATGCTCAGGGCCCCAGCAAGCCTCCAGCAGTGGTAAGGAAACTGTGCTGTCTGATGTGTGCTGTCTCGTGAGTGCCAGTCTCGACTCTCCAGCAAAATGAACAACTCCTGGAGCAGGGGCTGGGGAGAAGGGGGTGTGGGGAGCGTCACCGCGAAACGTCATTTTGTGGCGTGGCAGTTCCAAGATGCATTTGCTGGAGGTCACTGTCACTGAAGAGGTTTTGCTTATCTTCACAGGGCTTGGGCCTCCTTCCATGGAAGGAATTTGCCCACTGCTGTGTGTGTGAGCATGCTGATCTCAAAGGCGAAGTGCAGAGAGACACTGGAGTGTTGAATTTTGTATTGCTGTGTTTCTGGTCATAGGCAAGTGACCCTGGACATTCTCACATATCTGATCTGTGTGTGTCACATCCCTTGTTTTTCAGAAGTTGGCTTCTGACTTCTTCCTTGCTTGTTTAGATGATTTTTTGATTAAAATGTGTTCCCGTAACATGAATACCAAATGTCTTGCCAAGCCTGAGATGTTTGGGGCGTGACCTCTCCTATAACCCCATACTTGTACGGCTTCACTTGAATTTAACAAGCTGACCATGTGGTGCTATGGTAAACACTGCCTCTAAATCCGTGGTTTTCATTTTAGTTTTCACATTCACAGGACGGAGGGACTGGACACAAGGTTCTGTTCCACTTTTGAGGATTTTGTGGCCTCTGTCTCAACTCCCAATCTCTGTATCTCAGGGGGTATTGCTCTGGGCCCAGCAACACTCGTGCCTTATTTTGATGTCTCCTATTGGCAATATGGTCACATGAACATGTGAACGCAGGAGTGGGCAATACCTAGGGTTTAAGCATCCATGGCCCAAGGAGAGATATTTGTAGGAATTAATTGCTCCTGACCCAAAGGCTTTGGAGTTATCTTCTGAATTGGCTACTCATGATGCTCATTTGCATATCCCATCCAAAGTTGTACAAAGCTTTCCATGCCAAGAGTGTTCCTTGATGAGGTTGTGTTTTGGCTCCATCCATGAATATATGCCACCCACTGCTGGCCTCAACCTCCCCAATTAGAGAGGACCTCCCAAATATATTTAAGGTGACTCACTCTGGGGATGGAATGATGGACTGCTACTTATGATGGTCCATGCCCTTCTTCAAAGCCAAGCCTGATATATTTAGTAAACTCATATTCTTTTTCAAAAAAAATTACCTAATCAAATCTCTCATCAAATGAGCAATCCATTGTTGATATTATGAAGGCCTTTAATCTACCATAAATCTTTATTAGAACTCATCAGAGCTTCTAGTTTGAGAGAAATGTGATTATGGCACTCTTAAAATGACATTACATCATTGGGGTGATTGGTTTATCATTTGGAGAAGAGACATCAATCATAACTAGCATAACCACACAGTAAATGAATTCAACCTTTCTACCGCGGAACAATGACACTGTAATTGCTCAAAATCAGGCTTAAAATGAAATCGGAAAATGCTCTTTCTTCAAATATGATGTTAACTTAATGGAATATATTATGAAAAATCATGTTTGAGGAAATTCTATATAATTAAAAATATGTGGAAATATATTCCCTTTTTTCTTTCATCAGAACCTGATTTTAGCTACAGAGCCATTTTTTTGCTGCCGAGATTGTGTTGCATTTAATTGAACTACCTTCACTTATGTTTTGCTGCTTTTTATTTCATACTATGTAATCGTGATGAATATTGTATTATGAAGGACAAGAGGCTTTTGAAATGAGGTGCACCTGCTGATAGCTTTTTAAAAACAGACAATTATTAGAGAGAAAATGAGCTTTTAAAAACTATATCCTTTTATGCATGTATGGATTCCCAAGCAAAGATGATTTCCATAAGAGAGGTCAGTTCATATCTTGGGGCCATCTAGAATGTTTTCTTAGTGATAATGCAGTGCGTGATTTCTTTTCTTTCGGGCCGTGCATCAGATTGTAACTTGTTGATAGGGTATTTTTGTTAGTGTTATGCCTAATCAAGACCTCATTTAGGTGGACACAACAGATCTGTGTGTTCGGAGTCCAACATGCATTTTCATCACTCACATCAATTTGTTTAGCTCGCTTAAGACTGATAGCGATTTAAGCTTCAGTAACAGAAGAAAATACCACAGAAAATTTAAAGGTCCGTTTTCATCCCATTTTCAAGAGCTGTGCTGATATGATTTTTTTTTTCAGCTGAGGGGTGAAGATCCAGTTGTGCAATACCCTTGTTTTCAGGGGATACTTATCTAAGAATTCGTTAAAACTCCAGCCAACAGGCGATCATTCAAAATTCTTGATTCCGGTTTTGCTAAAATGAGAATAAATTAAGTACGAGTGTGTGTGCGCGCTCTGCATGTCTCTGCATGTCTGCGCATGCGTGTGCATGTGTGTGTGTGTGTGTGTGTGTGTGTGTGTGTGTGTGTTTCTTGTGGAATGGATTTAGGGTCCAGGGCAAATTGGGGATTCTATCAAGATCTGAATGCGGTTGCCATGAATTTAAATTTGACATAAAGGATTGAAAATAGAGTTTGACACAGAAGATGCAAAGTGCAGAGCTGGGCCTGAGCGCTCTGAATTGAGTTTGATGAAAGGGGCTGAATTTTTCAGAAGGTGTCACAGCACAAACAAAGCACCCATGTGTTTGGGTGTGTTGTGTTTAGCTGGTTAATTACATGGAATTTTTTACGTCGGTCTCTGGGCAATAACCTTGTGTTCTTAGGATCAGGTACCAGACTGGTCTTTGTCTCTTTCTTAGGTGAAATAAAACAGCTTCTAACAGGTTCAGCCCATACACGGCAGTAAAAAATTATTTCTTCCTCTCCTGTTATTGTTGCCGTTGTTATTTGACGTTGGTGAAGCCCATCATTAGGAGACCCGCAGCGCACAATTCCTGCCCAAGGAGCCCCTTTTCTAAAGAGACAAACTGGACATAAACTATAGGAACTAAAATGGTTTTGCCCAACATGAAAACCTCCTGAAAGCAAAAACAAAGCTTCACCTTTATGGCTTGACTGTCATTATTTTCTATGACTATAGTGTATTCTTTAGTGGACAGTACTAAAACCTCACCACCTTTGAAGCCAAATTGCTCTAACCCTAAATCTATGCCAATTGGGCAGATACCCAGGTACTGTTAGTGAGACACTTACGAGAGGCGTTTCTGTCCCCCCGAAGGATCTTCTCCCTGATAGCTACGCTCCAGCTCGTGCCCTAGCCTGTGTTCTCGCCTGCCGCCAGAACAGGTTAGCTCCGGAGATGTTTCTTGTATACAGAAGCATAGTTTCAAATCCTCTGAAATAACTCATCTGCATGCCAGGGACAGCATGCAGATGAGGCTTCCATGGATGGAAGAATGAAACTACCTTGCAGATCAGGGTAGAGTTTGCAGTTTGCCATCAACGTATGACATAGAAGAAAAAATACAGGCTGCCATATTATATCTAAAAATATTTCCCCTAGAAAAAGTTGAAATTTAGTTTTCTTTAAAGTCTAAGTAAAAGGGGCTTGGGACACTCATTCTTAACACCAAACTCTATAGAAGAAAGGTAACCAGGCTGCCTCTGCCGGGACTCTTTCAGGAGGTCCCATGTGGCAAAGGAGTTGTCCCAGCCAGAAAGTCTCCATTTGTAACTGAGCACATTGAAGGTGCCCTAACCCTTTCTTAAAAAGCAATGCCTTCTCTAACTCTAAATGAAAATGGTACATCAAAATCAGCAAGCTTCAGAGTTGCCTAGGGTGGTCCAAGAATTCAGTTGCCTGGCTAATTTAATAATTTAATGTTAAGTAAAAGTTGTCTTATTTATCTGGCATGATAAAGCAAAAGAGCTATATTCATTCATTCATTCTTTCTTTTCTTCTAACTCCTCCATCATTTGTGACAGTTTATGACAATTGCTTTTTAAAAAAAACACTCTACTATCTGGATGATGGACACACTTGAAGTTCTGACTTAGGTGGGGCAAAGCCAATATATGTAACCTAAACATTTGTACCCCCGTAGTATGCTAAAATAAAAGATTAAAAAATAAAAACTTAAAAAACGAAAAGTAAAAATAATAAATACTCTAAAACTATAATTGGGGACAATAAGTGTAAAGAAAAAAAACTAGGTGGAAAACATGCATATATGCTCATATATATAAAGTCCTGTTCCTTTATTTAAGATAGACAGAAAACTTGATTCTGAGCTTCCTAGCAATCAAAGCAAAAAGGGAAACATAGAAAGAACAAGATGCAAATACCCACAAGATAAAAAGAAGTCAATGCTTCAGGGAAATTCTGTGAAACCTCCAAATGAGACCAGAAAGAAATTTCTTGTGAAGGAGGTCATGTCTGTATCGAGATGACTGAATTCTCAGTGACATCATATAACACATATGCTAATTTCCTATCAAAATTTCTTGTAACCTCCCACCAAGTAAGCAATAGCGAGCATTTGCAGTTTAAAAACCGTCCTACAAATGTCTAAGTATTGCACAGTCCAAGCGCAAAACTGGACTTGATCCACAGATAAACCTTAGTTCTATGAAAGGACCATGTAAATTGCATGTCCTGTTGGTGACAGACCTTAAATATCATCGCTCATAACGGGATTCGGTGGGAATTAGCACACTTCGAAGTTACAGCCACCATCCAGAACCTGAAAAGCAGATGTTCTATGTCACAGATTTGTCTTGATACCCATATAGAGGTTAGAATTGACATCCTCTCACGAACACTAAGGCACCTCTCCCTGCCCAGGCCCCTCCCACTTGTCCGTGGGGCTAGATTTCGGGTGAAGAAGGAGGCAGCCCACAGAAGTAGACATTTTTATGTTAATGAAACTTCTTCCCCTTATGTATCTTAGGTTTTAGAAAGAAATTTTTGTCTGATATGTTATAAATTTTCTTGCCTTCCTAAGCAGATTACTCCCATTGTAATTTAATTTAATTTAGGATACCCTGAATAGCTCACAGCAATTATTATGCACATGATGATTGTACTGTGCTGATAATACTATCTCTTTTTTTTTTTTTTCAAAAGTCTTTGTACCCTCATGTGGTTGTTTATCCCACTTCTCCAAATGTTCTGCATTTTAACTTCTTATTGTTCTCTTTATAGGCTTTGCTTTCTCCTCTCAGATTTCCTCCCTTCTGCAGGGATCTCCTCTGTAGTGAATCTGGTGGCAGATTCACAGTAGATGCTCAATAAGTATTTATTAAATAATGAATGAATTGATGTCTAGAGTAACCACCTTTATTTTCCACTCCTGATTTGGGGGGCAGGAAATCAAGTTCAAATATCATTCGCTTTCCCAGATCAGATTTGTGAATAAGCCTCCTGGTTCCAAGGTCTTCCCTAAGTCCCTTAGGTGATAATAATATTCAGAATCTACAAAGAACTCAAACAATTTAGGAGGAAGAAACAAAATAATCCCATGAAAAAGGTGGCAAAAGACATGAACAGACTCTTCTCAAAAGAAGATAGACAAATGGCCAACAAACATATGAAAAAATGCCTATATGCATGTCTAGGTCATATGTTCAGAGAAACTTGCAGCCACTTCCTGGCACCCAGGCAGGTTTAGTCCCAGCTGCCTCCTCCTCTCGAGGGGTTCTTCGCCCACCAAGCAGTGCAGGCTAAGCCCAGGCTGCTGTCTGGCTTAGGGCACAGAGACAGCCCTCACTTATGTCCCCAATGCAGAGCGACTCAGAACCTGCCTCTTATCTCATGGCACTTTCCCTTCCTCAGCACTAGCTGTTATGCTAAGCACTTAATATACCTTTCTTCGTTTACTTTCATTCGATCCCCATCACATCCCAATGCAGTAAAGATGATCATCATACCCATTTTATAGATGAGAAAACTATGGCACAAAGAGGTTAAGTCACTTACCAAAGTCACAAGGTTGGGAAGTGAAGGACCTAGGAGTCAAACCCAACCTTCCTCATGGCAGAGACTTTTCTCCTCGCCTCTCTGTTAAATGTGAACCTCAAAATATTTTTATGGCTTATTGAGATAAATAAAAGACAGTGCATTATATTAAAGCAAAGCCTTGTATTAAACAGTGTGGGTTACAATGTTTTAAAGTTTGAGAAAAACTAAATGCAGCATCACCAAATACCAAGCACACATCTCCCTGGACTCTTCCCCTAGAGATTCTGATTCGTTAAGTTCAAGAGGGTCTAAGGAACTCTCTCTGTTTTTTGCTGTTCCTTTCAGGTGATTCTTGTCATCTGGCAAGTTTGGGAGGCATTAATGTAAGGGGACAGCTCTGAAGTGGAAGTTGGAGAGCTTGGGTTTTCTACACTCTGTCCCTGATTCACAGCATGATTTTTGGCAAGTCATTCAAACACCTTGGACCTCAGTTTCCTTACTTGTCAAGATCGGGCGTTGGCTTTCTCTAAGCTTCCTTGTTGCTCAAATTTCTGTGTTTGTAAGTCCTTGAATCCAGTGGGACCAGCCTGTCCTGATGTTAGGGGGTCCCTGGCCTCTCCCCTGGGCAGTGTGGATTTCACCCCACTATCTAGGTCACTGACAAAACAGAGCTACAGAGCCATGCTAGGCAGATCCTTGCACCTTACCTGCAGAAGGTGAGAAGAGTGGTTTGGGGTACTGTGACATTTGGGTGAAAATGTTGATGTCATTCCCATGCAAGGGAGAGAGCACAGCTCCGCCAACATGAATCTGGGTTCCCAAAGACACTTCAGCTTTGGCCTTCTAAGGTCTCCCACCTTGAGAATTGAGAACAAATAGTCCTCAGGACTCTCTCTCAACACTGTTTAATGTGCCCAGCAGTGTAGCAAACAGAGATCAGACCTTTCCTTCTTTTCTTTTATGTCTTCCTGCAGCACATACACACACACGTACTTACATATGTATTCTGTGGGTCTAGCAATTTCCAGCCCAGCTAGGGTGGGGATTGCTCTTCTGCACCATGGTACAAATGAGCACACAATCAAGATGGACAGGTAATTCCTTCGGAGATGTGAAGCATGGAAGTGACAGATGGCAGAGAACTGCTCCTCCTCAGCAAATAATCTTGATATTGACAAAAACCCCAGAGTCGATAGGCGTTGTGTACATTCTACCTCTCCATCTCTGTCCCTGGCTTCTTGGTACATGCAGAAAGATATCCTAGGCAAGTCCAGAGACTGGGAGCTCCACGAAATATCTGAACAGTCTCCTGCTCTAATAATTATGACCCAGGACTGCAGCTTCTCCCAAATTCCCTTAAAGACTACATTTAATTCTAACTAGCTTCTTGTATAATATTCAATAGTCATTTTTAAAAGTGTCCCCAGTTGTGGTTAGAGATGTCTCAATTCTCTGCTGAATCGAAAGATGTATTTATTTTACCAATGGGCAGTTTCATCAAAAATTACAGCCCCAGCCCTGGATAAATCTCTTAGACCCATCCCCAAAATAATAGTGAAGAACACATTCTTAAAAGTGTAGACTCTAAAGTCTACACCACTTAGATTCAAATCATACCTCAGACACTTTGTAACACTAAGATCTTGAACAACTTACTTAATCTATGTCTCAGCATTTTATCTGTAAAACAGTAATAAATACCTACAAGTCCTGAAGTTGTTACGAATATTGAATGACATTCTGATGCATCGAAATATCTTAAAAGTGGCTTTACACAATTGGACCAAAGATTGGGTTTGATATTACTTACTTTTTAATTTAACAAACAATTTTTTAATATTTTTAAATGTACCATTCTATGGCATTAAGTACATTCACATTGCTGGGCAACCATCACCACCATCTATCTGTAGAACATTTTAATCTTTCCTAGCAGAAACTCTGTACCCATTAAACACTAACTCCTTTCGTCTCAGCTCTTAGCAACCACTATTTTATTTTTGGCTCTATGAATTTGATTACTCTAGGTACCTTATGTAAGTGAAATCATATAATATTTGTCCTTTTGTAATGGGCTTGCTTCGCTTAGCATGATGTCCTCAAGTTTCATCCATGTTGTAGTATGTGTCAAAATTTATTATGTGTCAAAATTTTTCTATGTCAAAATTATGTGTCAAAATTCTTTCCTTTTAAGGCTGAATAATCTTTTGTATTATGTATATACCGCATTTTGTTGATTCACTCATCCATCATTAGACAATTGGGTTGTTTCTACCTTTTAGTTATTGTAAATAATGCTGCTATGAACATTGGTGTACAAATCTCTGTTCTAGCACCTGCTTTGACTTCTTTTGAATACACATCCAGAAGTGGAATCACTGAATCATATAGTAATTCTAGGCTTAATTTTTTGAGGAATCACCATACCATTTTTCTACAGTGGCTGCACCATTTTGCATTCCCACCAGCAATGCATGAGGATTCCAATTTCTCTATAACCTCCCCAACATTTGTTTTTTTCTGGTTTTTTGATAATAGCCATCCTAATCAGTGTGAAGTGGGATGCCATTGTGGTTTTAATTTGCATTTCTGAAATGATTAGTGATGTTGAGCATCTTTTCATGGGCTTGTATATCTTCTTTGGAGAAATGTCTATTCAAGTTCTTTGCCCAATTATTAATCCAATTGTTCAAATGGATCATTTATTTTTTATTGTTATTGTTGAGTTGTAGGATTTTTTGATAAATTTAGGGGGTACAAATGTTTTTTGCTGCATGGATAGATTGTATTATGCTGAAGTCAGGGCTTTCATTGTATCCATCAACAGAATAGTATACATTGTACTTGGTAGGTGGATTTTTATCCCTTATCCCCCACCATCCCCCCTTCTTAGTTTCTAATGCCCATTATTGCTCTTTATGACCATATATATCTTTTGTTTAGCTCCCATTTATAAGTGAGAACATGTAGTATCTGTTTTTCCATTTCTGAGATACTTCACTTAGGATAATGGTCTCCAGTTCCATCCAAGTTGCTGCAAAAGACATTATTTCATTCCTTTTTATGGCTGAGTAGTATTCTATGATTGATTGACTGATAGATAGATACATAGATAGATGGATAGATAGATACTGCATTTAGTTGATCCACTCATCAGTTGATAGGCACTTAGGTTAATTTCATATCTTTGCTATTGTGAATTGTGCTGTGATAAACATTCTGGTGCAGATGTCTTTTTGTTATAATGACTTCTTTTCCTTTGGATATATACTCAGTAGTAGGACTGCTGGTACAAATGGTAGGTCTACTTTTAGTTCTTTGAGGAATCTTTATATTGCTTTCCATAGTAGTTGTACAAGTTTACATTCCACCAACAGTGTATAAGCATTCCCTTTTCGCCACAACCACACCAACATCTATTATTTTTTGACTTTTCAATAATGGTGATTCTGACAGTGGTAAGGCGGTATCTCATTACTGTTCTAATTTGCATTTCTCAGATTACTAGTGAAGTTTAGCATTTTTTCATATGTTTGTTGGCCATTTGTCTATCTTCTTTGGAGAAGAGTCTGTTCATGTCTTTTGCCCACGTTTTCATGGGATTATTTTGCTTTTTCTTCCTGAATCATTTGAGTTCTTTGTAGATTGTGAATATTAGCCCTTTGTTGGATATATAATTTGTGAATATTTTCTCCCATTCTGTAGGTTGTCTATTTACTCTGTTGATCATTTCTTTTGCTTTGCAGAAACTTTTTTAGTTTAATTAAGTCCCATTTATTTATTCTTGTGTTGCTATATTTGCTTTTGGGGTTTTACTCATAAATTTTTCACCTAAGCCAATGTCTAGAAGAGTTTTTTTTCCATATTTTCTCCTAGAATTTTTATGATTTTAGGTCTTACATTTAAGTCTTTAATCTACATTGAGTTAATTTTTGTGTATATTGAGAGATAGGATCTAGTTTCATTCTTCTGCATGTAGTTATCCAGTTATCCCAGCACTATTTATTGAATAGGGCTTCCTTTCCCTAGTGTATGTTGTTATCTGCTTTGTCAAAGATCAGTTGGTCTTAGATATATGGTTTTATTTCTGGGTTCTCTATTCTGTTCCATTGATCTGTGTGTCTTTATTTATACCAGTACCATGCTATTTTGGTTACTATGGCCTTATAGTATCATTTAAAGTCAGGTAGTGTGATGCCTCCAGATTTGTTCTTTTTGCCTAGGATTGTTTTGACTATTCAGGATCTTTCTTGATTCCATATAATGTTTTTAGATTATTTTTTCTAGAGCTATGAGAAATGATGTTGGAATTTTGATGGGAATTATGTTGAATCTATAAATCACTTTGGGCAGTATGGACATTTTAACAATGTTAATTCTTCTAATCCATGAACATGGGATGTTTTTCCATTTGTTTGTGTCATCTCTGATTTCTTTAATTAGTGTTTTGTAGTTATCCGACTGTGACAGTTCTTTATATATTCTGGATATCAATCACTTGTCAGATATATGATTTTCTAATATTTTCTCACATTCAGTGGGTTGCCTTTTCATTCTATTGATGGGGTCCTTTGATGTGCAAAAGTTTTTAATTTTGGTGTGGTCCAAAAAGCTTCTCTTTTTTTCTTTTGTTTCCTGTGCTTGTGCTGTAATCTAAAAAACACTTTTAAGGGCTTG